>NC_083239.1:4202500-4568750 GCF_032191835.1 Heteronotia binoei | reverse complement strand
GGTGCAGCTGCATAACAATCCCTGGATGAGCTCCACCACCTATTTTTCTACAAAATGACCCCTGGTTACATATATGTTACATAGTCAAAACAGAGCAAGAACTAAAACTGCACAGCATCAATAATACATACATGGCAAGAACTGCTTCTTGATACTCCATGAATCTGGTTTTGTTGGATTTTTGTTGTAACTGCAAGCATTCACAAGGAGTAAAATGTAGCTTTGGAAAAGTTCCCTCACATTCTTGTTTTATTCTGTTTGAGTCACAATATGTTTTGTTTTTTTAAAAAAGCACTTCTCCATTGCTTCTTTGGGGGGAAAATCCTCCAATATTTCAGGCAACAGTGTGGCATCGTACCTGAAAGTCAAATGCCTCACAGTTGTATTCTGGACCATTTCACAACAAGAGGATACATTGTGATTTAGACTCTTGACATTCTGCCCCCCCAAGTCCCTCTCCCCCAGGTATGTCAGGATATTTAGTATGGAAGTTCTTAATTAATTTTCGACAATTCGTCCATTCGGCTTGACTGATTGGGAAATGGGTCCATTTGTTGAGATAAAACAGTTCACTCTGTTTTACTTTAGAATCGAGAATTTCTTGCACTTCATGATGAATTTGACCACGAATCAGAGTTGGAGCTGGAGGATCTTGCTGCAGGTGCCATGGTGAAGGGCCAGGATTGCGTTTGAGGTAGCTGGAATGGAAACAGGGGTGAAGATGTTTTAGGTTTTTGGGTAGTTCTAGTTCAACAGTCACATTGTTTATAATCCATTTGATGGGAAAAGGCCCCAAGTACTTCATCCCTAACTTTTTATAGCTTTGGGTGTTAGAGAGATATAAACACTATCCCCCACTTTGAGTTCCCACAGTTCTGAATGCTTTTTGTCATATTGCATTTTGTAAGCCTCTTGGGCTCTAACTCCTTTTGAATGGCTCCCCAGCCTTGAGAGATCTTAGACCACTATTCAGGAAAATCCACGGGGGCAAAGGAAGGTGAGGGAAGTTCAGGGAACGGCTTGCCCTCATACCCATTCACCACCTTGAAAGGGGAGGCTTTGGTCATGCTATGCATGCTATTATTATAAGCATATTTTGCAAATGGTAGCAGATCCACCCAATCGTCCTGTTGAAAGGACATATAGCAGTGCAAGAATTGCTCAAGCACAGAATTCGTTCATTCCGTCTGGCCGTCGGTCTGGGGGTGGTAAGCTGAACTGAGCCCTCGCTCCACCCCGGCCAAATTACACAAGTATTCCCAAAACTTGGCGACAAATTGTGCCCCATGGTCAGAGATCACCTTACTGGGAAAAGCATGTAGGCGGAATATGTGTTGTGTAAACAACTTGGCCAGTTTCTTTGCAGTGGGCAACTTTTTGCATGGTATGAAGTGGGCTTGTTTGGAGAACATATCCACTACTACCCATATCACCATCTTCCCTTGAGAAGGGGGAAGGTCTGTGATAAAATCCATGGAAATAAATTCCCAGGGCCTGGAGGTGGGGGGCAGGGGTTGAAGTTTCCCCGGGGGGGGGGGCGTTTCTTGGCTATTATGCAAGTTGGGCAGCTCGTGATATACAGTGCTATGTCCTTTTCTTAGTCTGGGCCACCAAAACTGCCACTGCACCAAGTGGATGGTTTTCACAAAGCCGAAGTGGCCCCCCCACTTTGAGGTATAAACAGTTTATTACCCTTGAGCCACAATCCCTCTGGGGAGAGTTGTAATTGTAATCCGTCATTTGGTGGTTCTGCTGCCAGGGTTTCTTTAAGAGAGGCATGAAAGTTTTCAGGGGCCTCCACCTCTTTTCGGGTTTGCACTCTGGTGATAACCAAAACACTTAGCTGGGCAAGGGTGAAGAGAGATTCAATCACCTCCTCCCTCTTAGTGTTGTGTTGTGGAAGGCGGGACAGGGCGTCAGCGAGGAAGTTCAGCCTGCTCGGGAGGTAACCGAGTGTGAATTTGAAGTGATGGAAAAACCCCGCCCACTGGACCTGCTTATTATTGAGCTTCTGGGTGGCAATCAAAGCCGCTAGATTTTTGTGATCTGCCCAAAGTTCAAATGGTTCTCGCACCCCCTCTAAGTAGTGTCTCCATTTCTCAAGGGCCAGTTTGATGGCCGATGCTTCTTTGTCCCATACCGACCAGTTATGCTCGGCGTACGTAAACTTCTGGGACAGATAAACGCAGGGGTGTAGGCTCCCATCCTCTCCCTCTTGGACCAATACGGCTGCAAGGGCCACATCGCTTGTGTCACATTGCACCACAATTTTTTTATTTTCATCCAGATGTATCAAGCAGGGTTCCGATACAAACTTAGCTTTTAGTCCCTTGAACGCTGCCTGACACTGTGGTGACCAGTTTAGGCTAGCATTGCCCTTTAGCGCCTGCACACCTTTGCCCTTGGTTTTCAACAAGTCTGTTAGGGGGAGGGTCGCCTCCGTGAAATTGTTTATGAACCCCCTGTAAAAATTCGCAAACCCAAGGAAGCTTTTAAGTTGTTTATGGGTTCAGCGGGCCTCCCAATCCAATACAGCTTTGATTTTCACCAGGTCCATCCACAGCCCATTTGCTGAAATTCGATACCTCCAAAAGTCTAGTTGCATTTGGTGGAACTCACACTTCGACAATTTGCCAAATAGCTTGTGATCATATAAGGTCTGTAGTACCTCCCTCACTAACTTGATGTGGCAGGGGATATCTTGTGAGTATATTAAGATGTCATCCAGGTAACAGACCACACCTTTATACAGGAACCGTTGCAGGATCTCATTTTTCAAATTCATGAACACTCCCAGTGCCCCTTTTAGTCCAAACAGTATCACTAGATATTCGTACTGGCCTAGCGGAGTATTGAATGCCGTTTCCCACTCGTCCCCCTCCCTAATCTGGACACGGAAGTAGGAGTCCCGGAGGTCTAGCTTTGTAAAGATCTTCCCTTGCGGCACTTCGCCCAACAAGTCTCGTATGAGGGGGAGCGGGTAGGCGTTGCTCATGGAAATTGCATTTAACCCTCTAAAGTCCGTACATAGCCGCAAACTGCCATCCTTTTTATTTCAGAATAGGAGGGGGGCTGCATGGGGCAACTTTGATGGTCGGATGAACCCCCGTTTCAAATTGAGCTCCAGGAATTTTTATAGCTCCTCCTTTTCCACCCTACTCATTGAGTATAGTTTTGCTTTGGGGAGGGGTTCTCCCTCCACCTATTCTATAGCACAGTCAAGGTCCCTAAGCGGGGGTAGCTTGTCAGCCTCTTGCACGTCAAAGACCCCTTGTAGGTCTTGGTATTCAGGGGGGATGGTCGAAACTTTGACTGTTGTCAGGCATAGTCTCTCTACCTGCGGGGGAGGCTGTGGGCCCCATTTCTTGTCTCACCTATGGTGGTTTCACCCCTTATCTTGAAAGTAGATCACACTGCCACTTCACTGCACAAATGGGTTGTGGTTGGCCAACCATTCCAGACTAAGGACAGCCTGAAATTTGGCAGAGGGGGTGATCACGAACAATCAGGACTCCAATGCTCCCCCACCCCCAGGCGCAAAGTTCGGTGCCCTCGGTGCAAGGTTTTATTTATTTTATTCCATTTGTATCCAGCCCTCCTTGCCTAGGTGGGCTCAGGGTGGCTCACATAGACATTAGGGTCCATGATCCATGTGAGTTCAAAGTCTTCCATGTATAAGTTAGCCATGTCTGGAGCACTGGAGCGGCCCATAGCAATGCCCTTGATTTGTAGGTAGAACTGGTCTCTATACCTAAAACAGTTATGCTTCCGAATAAGCAAACGTGCGTAAATCAGTCATTCTCCTAATCAACAGGCAATCAACAAACAAAGGAGACCTGGGGTAATTATGCGGCCGTAAAGGGTACTTTTGTGAGATATAGCCACATTGGAAAAGAGAAACCAGGGAAGACAATTTAATTTGGGGGCTGTAGGAAACAAAGCTATGAAGTCCTTGGCAGAAGATGACACCACAGTCTACAGAAGATGATTCTACAGCCATCCGTCAAGCAGACAAGGGAGGGGGGATAGTCATATTAAATAAAAATGACTATGAGACAGAGAATATGAGAACTGCAGGATACAATTATTATAAGCCATTGGAAAAAGACCCCACTAAACAGGTGAAGTACCTACTGAGGATGACATTGCAGGATGCACTACAGCAAGGTAATATAGATCTGTTCTTATATAAATTTCTTTACGCTGAGCACCCTCAGGTTCCCATTTTTTTATACAGTTCCCAAAACCGAGTTATTCTGACAGGCTTTTGGCACTTAAACCAGGAAAGGACTGCCACCTACACTACTGAGATGTTGGAACTACTACCAGGCTTAACTGTTAGTAAAGGACAATCCCGCCTAGGTAGTTATTTAGCAGCACTGTAAAATGGTTTTTAAATGTTTTAATAGTGTTTATTGTTAGAAGTTTGATTGTTTAATTTGTATTTATTGTCTGAAATTTGGAATGGACTGTTAGCCCTTGTGGAGAGGGCGAGGTATGTATTAAAGGTAATAAATAATAATAATAAATAAATAAAAATCCACAAGAACATCAGGCTACCTCCGGGGTGCCCTATAGTATCAGCATGTGGATCTCTATTGGAAGCATCATCCCAGTACACAGATGCCATCCTAAAATCCTTTGTAGAAAAAATGGCATCATGTATTAGGGACACAAAGGATCTTATTAATAAACTAGAGGTTCCAGCAGGAGCAGTCCTTCTTACTTTGGACATAGTCGCACTGTATTCTAATATCCCCCATGAAGAATTGAGAAAAGTTTTGGAGAGTGCTTTTTATAAAAGGACCAGTCATTACCTTCCCACACACTTTTTGTTAGACCTCATGGATCTGATATTGGAGCTCTCTGGGGTTCACCATATGAACCCCAGAGAGCACTAAGGTCAGCATGGAAGGACCTGCTGACTATTCCCGGGCCAAAGGAAGCAAAACTGCAGAGTACCCGTACCCGGGCTTTCTCCGTCGTGGCTCGACACCTATGGAACCAGCTCCTGGAAGAAGTGCGGGCCCTGCGGGACCTTGACTGGTTCCGCAGGGCCTGCAAGACCATCCTCTTTGATGAAGCTTTCACCGACTAAAAACTGAGAGACTGCTTAAATGATTCTTGTTATCCGCTGTTAATTTTATTGTTTTTAGAATTTTATTAATTATTAGCTACTGTTAAATCACTGTATAACCTGTTGTATTGATTATGTTGTTAGCCGCCCTGAGCCTGCCTCGGCGGGGAGGGCAGGATATAAATAAAATGTATTATTATTATTATTATAACTATTTTAGGTATAGAGACCAGTTCTACCTACAAATCAAGGGCATTGCTATGGGCAGCTCCAGTGCTCCAGACATGGCTAACATTCATGGAAGACTTTGAACTCACATGGATCATGAACCCTAATGTCAACCCATTTTATGAATCCATAATATTCTATCGCAGATTTATTGATGACCTCTTGATGGTGGTTAAAGATGGGTCTGTTGTTCAGAGTTTTGTGAATTGGCTAAATGGTGTCCATGAACATATTAAATTCACTGCTAAGTGGGATTCACAATAAATATATTATCTGGACACCACGGTTTATATTAAATCAGATAACTGCATAGCCTTTAGAGTATATAGGAAACCAACTGATAGTAACCTTCATTATGATTGCTTTCATTCTTTTTCTTCGAAGAACAATTTGCCATATGGCCAATTTTTAAGGTGAAAAAGAAATAGCACTGTGAAGGGAGACTATCAGAAGGAAGCAGACATGCTGGAGACATCACTGGCACAGAGAGGATACCCTAGTCAGGTTCTAAAAACATGTAGAAGAAGGGCAGATGATGTGGATAGACACACTTTTTTAGATATTTCTCAAAAAACTAAGGAGCAGAGGCTGCATTGGAGTTTGGAACATACCCCTTTAGCACCAGCCACAAACAGCCTGGTACAGAAACACTGGCATCTTGTTGACAATATTGTGGGATGTGAACTTCCCCCAGTTACAGAAAAATAAAAAATATTAAGGAGAATATCTCTAGGTCTGACATGCTGCAACTTTCCCAGGTAGAGGGCTTACGACAAGGGCAGTTTAGGTGCTCAGTGTGTGCTTGCTGCAGGTTCATCTGGGAGACTAGTGAAATAGTGGGTGTTTTCGCACTGACCTTACGCCGGAGCGACGTCCCTCTTCACCGCGCAGCGTCTGCGCGGATTTCGCACTAATTGCTCCGCAGAACCCGGAAGAGCCACAAAGTCCCGCGGCTTTTGTGTCGCAAATGTAAACTGTTTTTTGGCGGTTTACATTTGCGACGCAAAAGCCGCGGGACTTTGCGGCTCTTCCGGGTTCTGCGGAGCAATTAGTGCAAAATCCGCGCAGACGCTGCGCGGTGAAAAGGGACGTGGCTCCGGCGTAAGGTCAGTGCGAAAACGCCCAGAGTTTCCTGATGGGTGCAAATATTACATCAAAGAGGCATTTACCTGTCGAAGTAAGGGCATTTTATATGGCCTCCAGTGTCCATGTTCCAAATGGTACATTGGCTGCATCTCAAGGATGTTAAAAAGTAGGGTTCTGGAGCACTTTTCTCGTCTGAAGAGAGGTGTCAGGGAAGCCCCTCTGGTGAATCACTATCAGACATATAGCCATGCTCCTGATCAACTTAGAGTGGTTGACCTGTGCAGAATTTAAAAAATCCATATAATAGAACTGACACTACAAAGATTTTATTGAGGCAAGAGGCAAAACACATTTACAAATTTGATACAGTAGAACCTAGAGGGTCTCAACCAAAGTTTGGAATTAAGTTGCTTTCTGTAGATCCAGCTCCCACGGAGGTTTCTTTAAGGAAGGGCTGATGGGCAGCACAGGGTTTCTATTTAGCCTGCAGGTAGGAGATGAGTGCAAGGACGCTGAGCCTAGGAATAGAAGGATCGTATTTCAATTCAGAGAAATCAATAGACGTCCCAACAGCTAGAATACATTTCCCCCCACTTTTGGAATGTAGTGAGTATATGACGCCAGTTTCTTGGGTAGGGAGATATAAGGGTTGAATGGAAAATTTGTGAGTTTGTTTTGTTGCCGTTTCAGGAACGGTGACATTGCTCTGTGATTTATGCGAGCTGAAGTTTAAGGCTACCCGAAACCGGATATTATCGATCACCGGAACAGCTTTGCTTCTTTAAGTGGTCAAGTCTCAAGTGGCCAGAGAAGAACATTGTTGGCTAAGCCACACTTTTGGACTGGCTTGATATTTCCTTCTCAACCTGCTTTTGTATCGATTATTGCACTGTTCTATATTGTATTACTTTGTTGTATTATTTGTAAGTAGAATTTTCCTCGTTAGAGTGGGCTTTGCTATTTCACATATTGTTCTCAATTATACATGTTTAATACTTTTAAACGTTGATGTCCGGTCAGGGGATCTCAGTGTTCCTGGGGCGGGGGAAGTATAGTGGTGGGAATAGGCAAAAATTGAAGGGAAGGAGACTGAGATATGGAAATGCTCACTCTCCTTCCAGCCTATGTCCCATTCCAATGATAGCAGGTAGTGGGGCCAAGAGAAATTTCCCACCTCCATCCCTGGTGTTGTGCAATGCCAGGTTCATTAATAATAGTGTAAAGAGTGTAAATCACAATGTATCCTCTTGTCATGGAATAGCCATGTAATTGGTTTGAGACTGCCTGCATTCTTGATTTGCTTTCACTTTCCGTGCGCACATCCCCCAATAGTTTATTTTAGGAGCTTATTAGCCCGGTAGTGTTCTGTGTAACCAAGGTCAGGAGCAGGAGGAGAGTGGAAGAGAAAATAGATAGTTCACCTGGGACTCCGTAGTATTGGGAGGGGTCCTGCCAGAATTGCCTGCCGTTTTTATGCCACACTTTGATTGAATTGATAATGGTTACCTGCGAACCCTGGGTTACCTGACCATCCCTACCATGGCAGATGAGCAGGACCAAGCCACGGGAACAACAACCACTACCCCGACCGGGGAGGAGGAACCAAAGCTTGACGGGCCCAAAGTGACTCCATCCACTGTCACAGTCAGGAAAAAAGAGTGGGGGCCCATTGATTTCCAGGAGAGTATTATCAGAGAGAAGCCCCCTCACGATTTCGAACCTCAGTCCTGCAACGAACCTTCCATCCTGGTTTATAAAGGCTAGCCGGGATGAATTACGGGTTCCCTTGAGGGAAATTGTAAACTGGTCCCTTTCTGAAGGGATCTTCCCTCAGCCTCTTAAAGAGGCAGTTGCCTGCCCCCTCCTAAAGAAACCATCTTTGGACCCGGCCGTATTGGCAAATTATCGACCGGTGTCAAACTTGCCTTTTTTGGGGCAAAATCATTGAGAGGGCAGTCGCGGTACAGTTACAGAGCTTTCTGAATGACGCTTCTGTACTGAACCCTTTTCAATCTGGGTTCTGCCCGGGCCATAGGACGTAGATGGTTCTGGTCGCTTTCATGGATGACCTCCAGAGGCATCTGGATAGAGGTGGCTCGGCGGTACTGATGCTCTTAGCCTTGTCAGCTGCATTTGACACGGTTAATCATCAGTTACTGACCTGCCACCTCGCCGACGCTGGGATACGGGGGTTGGCCTTACAGTGGCTCTCTTCTTTCCTTCAGAGTCGGGGACAAAGCATGGCGATAGGGGAGGAGCTGTCTCAACAGCACCCACTTGTACGTGATGTGCCACAAGGGGCAGTTCTATCCCCAATGTTGTGCAGCCACTGCCAGATCAGCCTTCTAACATCTGCAGTTGATAAGGCAGTTCGTGCACTACCTTGAATGCAGCGACAGTGATCCACGCCACAGTCACCTCAAGATTGGATTACTGCTATGCCCACTACATTGGGCTGCCCTTGTCTCAAACCTGGAAGCTTCAGCTAGTGCAGAACGCAGCAGCCAGGTTGTTAATGGGCCTTCCTTTATGGGAACACATTCAACCTGTGCTGAAAGCACTGCACTGGTTGCCTATTGCATACCGGGTTCATTTCAAGGTGTTGGTTCTCACCTTTAAGGCCCTCTATGGCCAGGGGCCTGCATACCTTAGGGACCGCCTTTCCCCATATGTTCCCCGGAAAGCACTTTGGTCTGGATCACAAAATCTACTTACAATCCCCGGCCCTAAGGAGGCCAGGCTCATGACAACTAGAGCCAAAGCCTCTCTGTAGTGGCTTCACATTGGTGGAAGTTGCCGGAAGAGGTCAGGGCTCTGCGAGAACTCATACAGTTCCACAGGGCCTGTAAGACGGCACTTTTCCACCAGGCATTTGTAAACTAGATTGCTGGCCCCTACAGTCCTAGGTAACTTATGAACCATCCCTTGTAATCTGCCGTACAGCAGCTGCAAAGAAGACAACTTAAGATCGGTTTACAGAGAATCGAAAACGAAGATTATAGCACCGAAATATTTTATGTTTTTATATTATTCTATGGTTTGTGGTTTTAATGTATTACTGTTTTTACTCATGCACATGCATGTATTTTACAGCCACGTAATTACCCCAGGTCTCCTTTGTTTGTTGACGGACATCAACGTTGGCTGGTCTTCGCCTCAGCCTCAGACCAATCACACTGTAATAATGTCCTCTTACACCTGTCCTTTGCTTCCTATTCTAATGTTTATACCTTATCTCTTCTCCTAATCTATGTAGCCTAATTTTAATAGAAACAACCTGATTGGGTCCCTACCACTAATTAATTAAACTAAACTCAATTTGGATAATCACACCCCCCCCAATTTTTCTACCCATTCAATTACTTATCAATTGGCAGCTATTACAAGGTACCAACTATGCTTCTAACAATTTAGGTGTCTAACATTAAATCCAAATTCTCCTACCAAATCAACATAACTAATAATTAAATAACAATCCAATTAATTAAAAACAGTTCCCAATCATTAATTTTGACAGAAGAATTAATAAGAAACCTGATTGGCAGCAGTTAATTTAAAAGAATAGAGAGAGGGACTGGTCAGTGCAGTGTTGAAAATCCAGTGCAAAAATTGCAATGGGCAGCTGTAAATGCAATGTAAAGTGCTAAGTGAGGGTGCTGTCTCAGGAGCTGGGAGGGATTAGTCATACCAGTCATCGTTAGTAGCTTCAGGCTCCAATATTTATCCAGTATAGGCTCACAGTAGAGCTCATTCCAGTTCTTGTTTGTGCCACGCAGCGCTAGCTCATTCCCCAGTGATTGTGTTCTCTCAGTCATAACAGTGGGAACTTTAGAGGGCAGACAATGAGTGGAGGTAAACAAAAGTCAGCATCTTCAGTATCAGCTGTGATAGCGTCTCTTGGGAAGGGTGGGGTTGGAAACTAGTCCCCTCCAGGGGCTGAAATTTGCCTGGGGTATGTCCGCACCCTCGCATCCAGCTCCAGCTGGGGCTGACAGGTGAAAACAACTGTTTTGCTGGAAATTGCTGGTTTCAGTGGGCATTCACGCTGCCGTCGCTGATGCTCTGTCTCTGCTTGGGAGTGTCTGTATTGTTCCCGGCTGTGCCTGCGCTCCACTCCATGGCACCTGCGAGCTCCAATGATGTAATCAGGCTGAGCTGGCCTCAGCAGTGAGTCTTCTGGTCATGGAATTATTCCACAGATTTTACAAAGTTGGGGGTCCGGTTTTGTTATAGCCGTTGCACTCAACATCGCCCAGTTCCATACACTGCAGTTTGTCTAGTCCGGTCCAGTACCTTCTCCTCATAAAAAGGTGTAAAAGGACACGTTGCATGGGAGCTCTCTCAGCAGCTCTTACCGTGCCACCATCCTTTCCAAGGAGCAGTCTATTTTTCATCACATCACATCACAAAACCTTTATTGGCATAACAAGACAACACTATGGATAACAATAGAGTCCATGGTCAAAAAGAATGTCTCCTCCTGGAAGCATGAACATATATGAACATATGAAGCTGCCTTCAACTGAATTAGACCCTTGGTCCATTAAAGTCAGTATTGTCTTCTCAGACTGGCAGTGGCTCTCCAGGGTCTCAAGCTGAGGTTTTTCACACTTATTTGCCTGGACCCTTTTTTGGAGATGCCAGGGATTGAACCTGGGACCTTCTGCTTACCAAGCAGATGCTCTACCACTGAGCCAACGTCCCTCCCCATGGTAAAAGAATTTTGCTACAGATCCAATGATTTCACTCTTGTTTGAGGCTAATAGTGAAAATATCTTACGGCCCTGAGATCAACTCTCCAAAAGTTGCAAAAGGGGCTTTAAAAATACAGCACAAAGATCATCATAGAATTTACAATACAGAAGAACATGGTGATTATCCTCATTCATCTAAATATGGAATTTTCTTAAATCTCCCTTATAACACCATAGATGGGAGAACGTTAAAATGAGCTGATGTAAACGCCCTGTGGAGGTGAGGATTGGTCAGACAATATAAGTATATAAGAAGGGTAGTTCCAAAGGAAAGCTCCCAAGGTACTGGGAAACAAAGTAAGGCTTTTAAATTCTTGAATCTCAATCTCAATAAGTCTTTGCTTCATCAGAATAAAAGCTTGCCCCTCTGAAAGCAGAACTAAGTCATTAATATTAAAACCAATTAGTGAAATTTTCTCATAAATATAAGTCAGGCAATCAGATAAATGAGATTCAGAAAGCATATGCATAATGACACTGTTAAGATTGTATCTAAAATGAAGGCATAACCAAAATTTAATAGTTGTAATCCAAGCCTTTGTAAGTAACTGTCTCTGATTCAACTCCAAGCATATGGCTGCATAAGGTACGTTCGCTGGAAGCCCTAAAATGTTCCTTAACAACTTAGCTTGAACACATTCCATCATTACATTAAAGGCAGAAATTCAGACTGGAGCACCATATAACAATTTGGTGCAGATTTTATGGTCAAATACTTTAAGGAATGCAGGTATATATTGATTTCCTTTGGTAAAGAAAAAAAAAGACATTTTCACAGCAGACTTTTTAATGAGGTGGTTTGCCATTTCCTTCCCCAGTCATCTACACTTTCCCTTCAGCAAGCTGGGTACTCATTTTACTGATCCTGGAAGGATGGAAGGCTGAGTCAACCTTGAGCCAGTTACCTGAACCCAGCTTCTGCCAGGATCGAACTCAGGTCGTGAGCAGAGCTTTGGACTGCAGTACTGCAGCTTACCACTCTGCACCATGAGGCTTCTTCTCGAAATTTAGGGAAAGTCTTTTCCTATTGCAATAATTTAAGAAACATGTTAGCAACCTTTTCAACCCAATTTCTGATCATGAAAGTATGACAGCATTGTTGGCATATAGGAGCAATAAAAAACAGAACAATGGAAAAGTGCCTGGGCCAGATGGTTTACCAATAGAGTATTATAAAGCCTTGGAAGATATTGTTTTGTTACCTTTTAAAAACATAGCTACTTCAGTAATGGAGGGAGGTACAATTCCTGAATCTTGGTCTGAAGCAACAATTTCCTTAATACATAAAGAGGAAATATATCCCAAACGTTAAGAATTACAGACCAATCTCTTTACTTAATTCTGACAATAAGATTTTTGCGACTTTTCTTGCTAACAGGCTGAAAACAGCCCTGGCAGAACTAATTCAAGTAGGTTTTTTTAACCTAAGAGACAAATAAGAAACAATCTGAGGACTGTGTTAAATGTGCTATGTAAATACTATGAAACTCATCCAGAAAAACCCATGACCCTAATATTTTTGGACGCTGAAAAGGCCTTTGACAATATTAATTGGCAGTTTCTTACTGAACAGATTAAAGTAATGGACTTTAGGCACAATATTATACATGTAATCCAAGCTATATGTTTCACTCTAAAAGCTAAAATAATGACTTGACATACATTCTTTTCATTGAAAAAGGTAACAGACAAGGTTGCCCTATTTCGCCTTTATTAATTATTTTAACATTGGAACTTCTGACTAGAGCGATAAGAAAGGAACCCAGAACTAAAGGTGTTTCAATTAAAAACCAAAAGTTTAAACTACAAGTCTTTGTGGATGATTTAGTCTTTATCCTAGAAGACCCATTAGAATCAGCTGAACTTCTCTTAGACATTCTTAAACAGTTTGGAGTAACTGTGGGCTTGAAAATAAACACCCAGAAAATGAAAATTCTAACTAAAAACATGATGACTTTACAAAGAGAAGAATTAGCCAAACAAACAGGCTTTCAACTGACTACCAAAGTTAAATATTTAGGCATACTTCTAACATCTAAATGTAGTGTTTTTGTTTTTTTTATGAAGGACAATAATGTAAAACTATCGTACCACAAGTTAAACAGTAACCTGGAGAAATTGAAGGATCTACAGCTATCCTTGATAGGCAGAATATCAGCTATTAAGATGAATATCTTACCATGTCTACTCTTTCTCTTCCAAAACATTCCTATTCCTTTAAATGCCAGCTTCTTTAAAGACTTGAATAGAATTACCTCAAAATTTGTTTGGCAAGGCAAGAAATTCAGAATTAAGTTAAAAGGTCTACAAGATTTTAAGGAAAAGGCTGGTTTTGCCCTACCAGACTGGTTTGGATAAAAGAACTGATTAAACTGGAAGTCAAGAGACTTTTAGCACTGAAAGGACATGACTTAAAAATGGATGGCATTCTTTTATGTGGTATGGCAAAGCTAAGGATCATAAGTATTTTAAAAACTATCTCATGAGAGAATCCTTAACCACTACTTGGGAAAAACTCTCTCCCAAATTATATAGCAAAATGCCTAGATGGGCCTCACCTCAGGAGGCCTTTACACAACCTAATCTATTTACTTCTGACAATATATTAAGATACCAAGACTTACTGTCTGATCAGGATGAGCTTAGAACTAAAAATGAGCTGGCTGCTCAGGGTTTTAGTACAGATAGGTGGTCAAGAACAGAAATAGAATCTAGGTATAGAAAAGACAAAACTTCAATGGATTTCTATAATGAACAATGCACATTTGATAAATTATCACGTACATCTGATGATAAAGAAAATGTATAATTATTTATTGCAGATGAAAATGAAAACTGTGATTGTTAAAGACTGTATGATTAAGTGGGCTCAAAATCTGGGGCACAGCATCGAACTGACACAATGGGAAAAATTCTGGAAGACAAATAAAAAGGTGATGAAATCTGTTCCTTTTAAAGAGAATCTGTATAAAATGTTTTATAGATGGCACTCAACACCAGCTCGTTTATCTAAAATGTATCATAATATGTCAAACAAATGTTGGAAAAGTTCTAAACATGAGGGTACTTTTGTAAACATGAGGGTGGTTTTGTAAACGTGTTCAAAAATGTTGGATTAAGGTACATTTACTCTTGCAAAAGATTTTAGCTGTAACAATACCATTGAAACCTGAATTGTTTCTTTTGAACTGTACAACCTGCCTGTGCTAGGTGGTGGAAGCCATCCCTTTGTGCTTTGTGAACTCTTGGAGTTTACTTTGTTGTTTGGGTTTTTTTAGTGGAATATGACAACCAGCATTACAGGTCAACAGTGAAGGACTCTGCCTAACCTTAACAAACAGGAAGATGCACATGAACTGCCTGTGCAGGAGAGGCCCCTAAAGCTGCCCTGCAAATTTGGGGGCTGTCCCTTAAACCCTCTGCTGCCCAGAATCCGTTTTCCCACTGTTGTTACAGTGGGAAAACTGACTGACTGCTTTATCCCCACCATTCGGAGAAATGGGTCTTTTGGGTGCCCCTAGAATGAGAACCCCTAGTCCAATATTTTTGAAAGTTGGTGGTTATGTAAGGGAGAGGCCCTTGTTGCTGCCCTGCATATTTGGAACCACTACATCAAACCCCCTCCCCTCCAGCTGCCTTTCATTATACCCTATCTTGCCATTGACTTCAATGGCCCATAGTGAATAATAATAACAACTTGCTGTAAGCTGATGAACACTGAAACGAAAAATCCCAACTTGAAGTATATGCTAATAGAGTCTGAACTTGCTGAGACTGGACGAGACCATGAGGTCATAGTGTAGCTCAGCAGTGGAAAAGACAAACTCCTAGCTAGGAATTATTAGGAAAGGGATTGAAAATAACATGGCCAATATAAAAATGTCCATGCATGAAGCTATGGTGTGGCCTCATTTAGAACACTGTGTCCTTATTAAAAATACTGTAGAGTTGAAAATGGTACAGAGAAAGGCAAGCAAGATGATTATGGGTTAAGTTACCTTTCCTATGATGAAACCTGGGAAATTTTCATTTAGAAAAAAGAGGCAATTAAGGGGTAGAGTTTATAAAAGCATGCATTTGGTAGAGAGTGTGGACCGAAAGCTTTTTGCACCCTCTCCCAAAATATGGGAATTTAGAGGCATCCAATGAAGCGGATGGACCATTGATTCAGGATGGTCAAAAGGAAATACTTCCTTACATGAGTGATTGAAACGTGGAATTAGCTATCAGAGAATGTTGTGATGGCCACAAGCACAGACAGCTTTAGGGAATTAAATATAGTCATGGAGAATAGGTGTATCAATGGCTACTAGCCATGGTGACTAAAGGGAACCTCCACATTCAAAGGCAGTAAACCTCTGCAACAGGCAACATCTGTCAAGTCGACGGATTCAAGAACGAGTCCAAGTTGATACTAAGACTACATTTATTGATAACCGGTACTCTGGCGCAAGCCTCTAGCTTGCTACGAATGAAACCAATACATCGATACATGGGTTTTAAGATACACTTCAAAGCATACCTACGGGGGAGGGGGAGGTTCCAGGAGGGAACATTCATGCATAACTACAAGATACTTTCTCAGATTACCCAGCCATTCATCCTTGTATTATCATGCAAGGCTTCCTCCCATCTCAGGCCCTGAGAAGGCGCCGACTACTTCCTTCACACCAGTTGCAAATCAAAATAAGAAAAGGGGGGAAGGAAATGACTAAGGGTAAAACATTAGCAGCAATGGATCCATCATGATTTTAACCAAGCCTGACACACCAGGCCAGGATCCCCCCAGTCTTTAGTCAGAATCAGTCAATCTTGACAACATCAGGGGTAGGCCTTGGACTCTATACCTTGTTATTGGCCCTCCAGAAAAATTAGTTGGCCTCTTTGTTCACTCTGTGCACTGCAGAGATGACTATACAAGCCTCTGAAAAGTTGACGCAGTACATGCATCCTACTTCTAGAGTGTTTGCACAGAAATGTCTTGCTTACTAACTAATTTATCCTTATTGTGTGTTCCATTTTCATATTGCCATCAGTTATACTTAGCATCATTCCTCCAGCTTCTTCAAAACATCACAAAAGTTATTTTTAAGAACAAAGGTTATATACCAGATCACTTGCTGTCTGTAAAAAAAAAAATCATTATTTGTAGCTGTTCCTGGTTTTATGCATATCAGAACTTCAATGATATCTGAACAATGCAAAAATAAAGATAGGAAAATTAAAAAAAAAAAAAAACAGTGAAAAAGGTGAACCCCAAGCTAGGAATTATTAGAAAAGGGGTTGACTGTAGGAATTATTAGAAAAAGGATTGAAAATCAAACAGCCAATATCATAATGGTCATGTATGAAACTATGGGATAGCCGCACCATATGTGACACGAACCTGGAACATTAGTGAACACAGAGAAAAAATGGGGTGGAGGCTGCCAAGTTAGCAATTTATTTCTATATTTAAATTTGAAAGATAAAACTTAACTTTGGGGGAGTACCTAATGAGATACACTGGAACTCCTAGGGCTTCAAAACGTGGTTCCTCAAGCTGGTTCCCTGCTTTTATGGAGGGGTTTCTCTTTACACTCACACCAATAAATGTGTTCTATTTTCTGCTTCTCTCAGTTTCAGATTTTCAATTATCACCATCCTCTTAATGATCTTTTTCTCTAGCTATTGTAACATTTCACATATTTCCACAAATTATAATCTCTGAATTTCTAATGAATCTTGCTTTCTCTTGTCAGTCTTGGAAACTATATCATTGCATTTCTGTTGATGAAAACAGCATTGCACTGAGCAAACAGGTCTTCCAATTATTTTCATTGGAGTGCAACAGTAAGACAAAGGTTTGTGACCTTTTAGCCAAGATCAGACTGGATAAACCTGTATAGGTCTACAGCCTTCTGCATAGATTGTTAACACATTGTACATTCTACATGCATCAAAATGCTTTTTGACTGGATATACTTTTTAATGCAAATAGAGACATGATCAAATAGAAGTAACTTTTTATCAAGCATGGTTGTTTGCCTTCCAAGATGGCTGAGGTATTGTCAAGTAAGAGCCCTGGTTACTCGCCATCACATACAACCACTTTCCCACGTCCCTGCAGCTATCTGGCAAAGGATGTTTATCTAACGGAATTGTCTGGTTGTCTCTCTGTGTTCTGACTCCCCCGTTTCATCTCCGACACTTCTCAGGCATTATCTTGGTCACGGATTGGTGTGAGACAGCTATTGCTAGGTAGAGGAAAATTACTGCTTTGCCCTTTGAACCCCAAATTCCAATAGTTTGTGTTTGTAACTTTTATGATACCCTATGTAGCATCCTGCAATATCTGATTCTCTAGTCTTCTCTGATTAAACAATTTTATTTGGTAATATATGGTAATTATATCCAGTACTAATAAAATATTAATAAACATTTACTACCTTCCCCATACATTCACTTTCCCCTCCTCCCCGCCCCTCAAATCTTGACTTCCGCCTGTGCCAATTGCCTAAAATTCTAATATCAAAAGGTATCTTTAACATTAAAAGATAATAAAAAAAGAAAATATATATATATATCATTTTGCAGAGAAATAAAAAAAACACATTTCTTATACTTTATAAAGTCCCACCCAGTTATTATAGTTCATATTCTTTCTTCTAAAAACCTAAGTGGTATTCTCAAAAATCACCCAATATCCTTTTACTTTCCATTCTTTTTCTATATATCTTCTGAATTTATCCCAGTCCATTTTAAATCCCTCTAAATCATAGCCTTTCAAGATTCTTGTAAGTTTATCCATTTCACTCCATGACATAACTTTTACAATCCAGTCCCATTTTTCTGGTATTTTATCTTGCTTCCATAACTGCGCATATAATGTCCTAGCAGCTGAAAGCAAGTACCAAATTACAGTTCTATCTTCCTTTCGAAATTTCTCCATTTGTAATCCCAATAGGAAAGTCTCTGGAGTTCTCTTAAATTCATATCCCAAGATTCTAGAAATTTCTTGTTGACTCATTTGCCAAAACTGTTTCACTCTTTCACAAGTCCACCACATATGGTAGAAAGAAAGAGAGCCAGTTTGGTGTAGTGGTTAAGTGTGCGGACTCTTATCAAGGAGAACCTGGTTTGATTCCCCACTCCTCCACTTGCACCTGCTAGCATGGCCTTGGGTCAGCCATAGCTCTGGCAGAGGTTGTCCTTGAAAGGGCAGCTGCTGTGAGAGCCCTCTCCAGCCCCACCCACCTCACAGGGTGTCTATTGTGGGGGAAGAAGGTAAAGGAGATTGTGAGCCGCTCTGAGACTCTTCAGAGTGGAGGGCGGGATATAAATCCAATATCATCTCCTTCTTCATGCTTTTTTACATTTCCAACATCTATCTGGCATCTTATTGTTCATTTTTGCTAGCTTTTTAGGAGTCATATACCACCTGAACATCATTTTATAACAGTTTTCTTTGATACTAAAACATGTCAAAATTTTCATAGAGTTCTTCCACAAGTATTCCCATGTTTCCATCTGTATTTCTTTATTAACATTAATTGCCCATTTTATCATTTGAGATTTTACTACTTCATCTTCAGTAGACCATTTCAGTAACAGTTTATATAGTTTTGAAATCAACTTTTCATTATCTCCAAGCAAAACTTTTTCCAATTCGATTTGCTCTTTTCTTATTCCTTCACTTTTAGTGTCGCTTTCCACCAGGTTCTTAATTTGTTGGATTTGAAACCAATCATATTTGTTACTTAATTCTTCCATCTTTAGAAGAATTTACCACCTTGAATTTTCAATATTTGACCATATGATAGCAACTTTCCTTCACCTTCAGCATATATTTTTATTACTTCCATTGGCACTATCCACAACGGCTTTCTCTCATCTCCATATTTTTTGTATTTTACCCACTTATTTAACAAATTTCTCCTTATACAATGGTGAGAGAAAAGGCCGTCCATTTTACTTTTACCATAATACATATATGCATGCCACCCAAATTTGATTCCATGTCCTTCTAATGCTAAAAGTTATCCATTCTTTTATCCACACCAAACACATCGCCTCATGGTATAGTTTTAAATCTGCTAGTTGAAATCCACCTCTTTCTTTCACATCTATTAACACTTTCATTTTAATTCTTGGTTTCTTCCCAGCCCATACAAATTCCGAAATTTTCCTTTGCCATTTAATGAATTGTTTATTATCCTTCACAATCGGAATTGTTTGAAACAAATACATTATTCTCGGTAGAATATTCATTTTTATTGCGGCTATTCTTCCCAATAATGACAGATTAAGTCTATTCTATTTTAACATATCTTCTTCCATTTTATGCCATAACTTTTCATAATTATTTTTATATAAGTCAATATAGTTCATGGTAATTTCCACACCTAGATATTTTACTTTAGTCATAACTTCACATTCAGTTAAGCTCTGTAATTCTTTCTGTTTTTCAATTCTCATATTTTTACACAACATTTTTGATTTCTCTTTGTTTATATAAAATCCAGCCAGTTCTCCATATTCTTGTATTTTACTCAAGAGCAGTGGCGTTACTTTTAATGGGTTTTCATTTATGAACATAACATCGTCAGCAAATACTCTATATCTATAGGAAAATCCCTTCAATTTCAGTCCCTCTATCTCTTTATCCTCAGCAAAATTTCTAAAGTTAGGAAAGGCACAAATAAGCATAAGAAAAGGCCTGCATGGTTAACAAACAAAGTAACGGAAGCTGTAAAAGGTAAGAAGGACTTCTTTAAGCGGTGGAAAACCAGTCCAAGTGAGATTAGTAAAAGGGAACACAGGCTTTGGCAAATCAAATGCAAGACTGTGATCAGGCAGGCAAAAAGGGACTATGAGGAGCATATTGCAAAAAACATAAAGACCAACAATAAAAATTTCTTCAAATATATTAGAAATAGGAAACCAGCCAGGGAGGCAGTGGGGCCCTTAGATGACCATGGGGTAAAAGGATTACTGAAGGAGGATAGGGAAATGGCTGAGAAGCTAAATGAATTTTTTGCCTCCGTCTTCACTGTGGAAGACGAAAACTTTCTGCCCGCTCCAGAAGGAAGGGGTGTTGAAAGGGGTGGAAGGGGTGTTGAAAGACCTGAGTCAGATTGAGGTGACAAAAGAGGAGGTCCTACAACTGATAGACGAATTAAAAACTAATAAGTCACCGGGTCCGGATGGCATACATCCGAGAGTTCTGAAAGAACTCAAAGTTGAACTTGTGGATCTCCTGACAAAAATATGTAATCTTTCATTGAAATCTGCCTCTGTTCCTGAGGACTGGAAGGTAGCAAATGTCACCCCCATCTTTAAAAAGGGTTCCAGAGGAGATCCGGGAAATTACAGGCCAGTCAGTCTGACTTCAATACCAGGAAAGTTGGTAGAAACCATTATCAAGGACAGAATGAGTAGGCACATTGATGAACACGGGTTATTGAGGAAGACTCAGCATGGGTTCTGCAAGGGAAGGTCTTGCCTAACTAACCTGTTACATTTCTTTGAGGGGGTGAACAAACATGTGGACAAAGGAGACCCGATAGATGTTGTTTACCTTGACTTCCAGAAAACTTTTGATAAAGTTCCTCATCAAAGGCTCCTTAGAAAGCTTGAGAGTCATGGAGTAAAAGGACAGGTCCTCTTGTGGATCAAAAACTGGCTGAGTAATAGGAAGCAGAGAGTGAGTATAAATGGGCAGTCTTCACAGTGGAGGACGGTAAGCAGTGGGGTGCCGCAGGGCTCGGTACTGGGTCCCATGCTCTTTAACTAGTTCATAAATGATTTGGAGTTGGGAGTGAGCAGTGAAGTGGCCCAGTTTGCGGATGACACTAAATTGTTCAGGGTGGTGAGAACCAGAGAGGATTGTGAGGAACTCCAAAGGGATCTGTTGAGGCTGGGTGAGTGGGCGTCAACGTGGCAGATGCGGTTCAATGTGGCCAAGTGCAAAGTAATGCACATTGGAGGCAAGAATCCCAGCTACAAATACAAGTTGATGGGGTGTGAACTGGCAGAGACTGACGAAGGGTTCATGGTAGATTACTCACTGAAAATGTCAAGACAGTGTGCATTTGCAATAAAAAAAGCCAACGCCATGCTGGGAATTATTAGGAAGGGAATTGAAAACAAATCAGCCAGTATCATAATGCCCCTGTATAAATCGATGGTGCGGTCTCATTTGGAGTACTGTGTGCAGTTCTGGTCGCCGCACCTCAAAAAGGATATTATAGCATTGGAGAAAGTCCAGAGAAGGGCAACTAGAATGATTAAAGGGCTGGAGCACTTTCCCTATGAAGAAAGGTTGAAACGCTTGGGACTCTTTAGCTTGGAGAAACGTCGACTGCGGGGTGACATGATAGAGGTCTACAAGATAATGCATGGGATGGAAAAAGTAGAGAAAGAAGTACTTTTCTCCCTTTCTCACAATACAAGAACTCGTGGGCATTCGATGAAATTGCTGAGCAGACAGGTTAAAACGGATAAAAGGAAGTACTTCTTCACCCAAAGGGTGATTAATATATGGAATTCACTGCCACAGGAGGTGGTGGCGGCCACAAGTATAGCCACCTTCAAAAGGGGTTTAGATAAAAATATGGAGCACAGGTCCATCAGTGGCTACTAGCCACAGTGTGTGTATATATATAAAAATTTTTGCCACTGTGTGACACAGAGTGTTAGTAAGTAAGTAAGTTTTATTCTTATATCCCGCCCTCCCCCGCCAAAGGCGGGCTCAGGGCGGCTCACAGACATGGCGTGCCATGATTTAGATAAAATACAAAATAAACAATGATTTAAAATACAGTTCAATTACATAAATTAATTAAAATAGATAAGACAGTGCTATAACTACTATCAATCTCAAATAGAGAGTGTTGGACTGGATGGGCCATTGGCCTCATCCAACATGGCTTCTCTTATGTTCTTATTATAAATAACAACGGAGATAGAGGGCAACCTTGTCTCATTCCTTTGCTGATCATCATATACTCGGTTAAATCTGTATTAATAAAAAGTCTTGCCCATTGTTCAGTGTATACTGCTCTTACCATTCTAATAAAATTCTCTCCCAATCTCAGTTTCTCCATCACCGCAAACATAAAGTCCCGATTTAAATTATCAAAAGCTTTCTCTGCATCCGCAAAGAATAGTGCCACTCTTTTTCAGGATGTCTTTCATAGTATTCTACAATATTTACAACAGTTCTAATATTGTCTTTTATTTGTCTCCATGGAAGAAATCCTGCTTGCTCTTCTTTAATAAACTTCATCAAAAATTGTTTAAGCCTTTCTGCTAGTATTCTCATGTATATTTTATAATCCACGTTTAACAATGAAACTGTTCTATAATTTTTTACATCTGTGACATCTCTATCTTCTTTTGGAATCAAAGAAATCACTGCTTCTTTCCACGTATTCGGTACTTTCCCCTCCATTATTACAATATTCATCAATTTGTGGAGTTTGGGTGTTAACCCTTCTCTGAGGACTTTATAACATTTTACTATAAATCCACCTGGACCAGGTGCTTTTCCCATTTTCATTACATTTATTGCTGCTTCAATTTCCATTTTTTCTATCAGCTCATTTAAGACTTTTTCCATATTTTCTGTCAATGGAGCCACATTAATTCTTTGCAAATATACCTCCAACTTTTCTTTACTTATTTTTAATTTTTTTAGACAATTTGGCATAATATTTTTTTAAAATTCCCTTTTTATTCCTTCCTGATTTACAATTTCTTTTCCGCCAAGCCAAATATTTAGCAGGTTTCTTTGCTCCTTCAAAAGATTTCTGTTGCAGTTTTTTCAGGTTCCACTCTACTTTGTTCAACAAATGTCCCAGTTGTGTCTGCAACATTGTAATCTCCCTAATAATTTCCCTTTTTCCCAGGTCTTTTCCTTAGTTCCATTTCCTTTTTCTTTATTTCATTTTGAATGTCTAGCATTTGTTTTTTTGTTTTTTTAATCTTTATTATTCAATGTAATTAAAATACTTCTCATCACTGCTTTATATGCATCCCATACCATTTGAAATTCCATGTCCTCAGTTTCATTTATTTGAAAAAAAGCTTTTGTTTCTTTTTCTAGAGATATCCCTATTTCTTTGTTTTGTAGTAAATCTTCATTTAACCTCCACTTCTGTTTTTTTTTAATCGACTTAGTTGACCACATTAATGGGTTGTGGTCTGCTCTTACTTTAGGAAGAATCTCTATGTTTTTAGTTATAAGTTCTAAGTCTTTTGTACACCATGTCATATCGATTCTTGAAAAAGTATTATGTCTTGCTGAGAAAAAGGTATAGTCCTATACCTCAGAGTTCAACTTCCCCCATAAATCCTCCAAGTTTTCTTGTTTAACTAATTCAAAAAAAAGATTTTGGCAGTTTCCCTTCCTTATTTTTTTCCTCCCCGATCTATCCAATGTTTTTTTAATTGTACCATTAAAATCTCCCATTATCATAATTTGCTCATATGACACTTGATCAAGCTGTTGCATTATTTTTTTAAAAAAAGAATCTTTCGCACCATTTGGTGCATAAAGTCCCAGCAGCGGTGTTTTTTTTGTATTTAATGTTACTTCCACTGCTAAATATCTCCCATCATTAAAAATTTCTTTTGGCTCCAATTCCTCTTTAATATAAAAAAGTATACCTCTCTTTTTTTTGTTTAGCCAATGAATAAAATTCCAGACCCAATTGCTTATTCTATAAAAAATTATAATCCATTTGTTTAATATGAACTTTTTGTAAACAAATTATGTTGCATTTTTGCTTTGTAATCCAATGAAATGTTGCTTTTCTTTTTTGAAGTGAATTTAGTCCATTTACATTCCAAGATAATAATTTGTAATCCATCATGTTTTCTTCTTTAAACTGTGTCACCAAATTCTTTATGTTCTTCCAAAAATCTTCTCAGTTCTTGTACACTTGTAATCCTTTTACCTTGGAGTTCAAAACTCAAACCTCCTGGTAGAATCCATCTATACCTTATAGCATTGTCTCGTAATTTTCCTGTTAATTTTTTATAGGCCTTTCTATCAGTCAGTACTTTCCTTGGCAGCTCTCTCATAATCCTCACTATGCTGCCTTCCACCATGAAGTTCTTTTCAAAGCTTTTAGCTATAATTCTTCCCATCATAACCCGTGTCGAAAATTTTACTACCACGTCTCTTGGTAATTTATTTTTCTTAGCATAGAGAGAATTGACTCTATACACATAGTCATATTGGTATTTTGATGTTTCTAAATCATCTTCCAAAGAATCCACAATAATTTTTATTATATAATCCTTCAAATCTTGTTCATTCTCAGGTACTCCTCTCAGACATACCAGGTTTTCCATCAGCTTACAGTCCTGCAATACAGCTTTCTCTTGCACACTTTTTAAGGTGGAATCATATTCTTTTACTTTTTTCTCCACATCATCCACATCAGCATGGGACCCAGTACCGAGCCCTGTGACACCCCACTGCTTACCGTCCTCCACTGCGAAGACTGCCTATTTATACTCACTCTCTGCTTCCTATTCCTCAGCCAGTTTTTGATCCACAAGAGGATCTGTCCTTTTACTCCATGACTCTCAAGCTTTCTAAGGAGCCTTTGATGAGGAACTTTATCAAAAGCTTTCTGGAAGTCAAGGTAAACAACATCTATCGGGTCTCCTTTGTCCACGTTTGTTCACCCCCTCAAAGAAATGTAACAGGTTAGTGAGGCAAGATCTTCCCTTACAGAACCCATGCTGAGTTTTCCTCAATAACCCGTGTTCATCAATGTGCCTACTCATTCTGTCCTTGATAATGGTTTCTACCAACTTTCCTGGTATTGAAGTCAGACTGACTGGCCTGTAATTTCCCGGATCTCCTCTGGAACCCTTTTTAAAGATGGGGGTGACATTTGCTACCTTCCAGTCCTCAGGAACGGAGGCAGATTTCAATGAAAGATTACAGATTTTTGTTAGAAGATCCACAAGTTCAACTTTGAGTTCTTTCAGAACTCTCGGATGTATGCCATCCGGACCCGGTGACTTATTAGTTTTTAATTCGTCTATCAGTTGTAGGACCTCCTCTTTTGTCACCTCAATCTGACTCAGGTCTTTCAACGCCCCTTCCAAAATTAGTGGTTCTGGTGCAGGCAAAAGGTTCTCATCTTCCACAGTGAAGACGGAGGCAAAAAATGCATTCAGCTTCTCAGCCATTTCCCTATCCTCCTTCAGTAATCCTTTTACCCTATGGTCATCCAAGGGCCCCACTGCCTCCCTGGCTGGTTTCCTGTTTCTAATATATTTGAAGAATTTTTTTATTGTTGGTCTTTATGTTTTTTGCAATATGCTCCTCAGAGTCCCTTTTTGCCTGCCTGATCACAGTCTTGCATTTGATTTGCCACAGCCTGTGTTCCCTTTTATTAATCTCACTTGGACTGGTTTTCCACTGCCTAAAGGAGTCCGTCTTACTTTTTACAGCTTCCATTACTTTGTTTGTTAACCATGAAGGCCTTTTCTTATGCCTGTTTGTGCCTTTCCTAACTTGTCGTATGTATTTTATCTGAGCTTCTAGGATTATAGTTTTAAATAGTTTTCAAGGTTCCCCAAGGGTTTTGACCATATTTACCTTTCCTTTCAGTTTCCTCCTCACATGCCTCCTCATTTCAGAGAATTTACCCCTTTTAAAGTTAAACGTGGTTGTGGCGGTCTTTTTGGGCAACTCCCTAGTTATACAAATGGTGAAATCAATAACATTATGGTCACTGCTCCCAAGTGGCGCAATCAATTTTACATCTCTCACCAAGTCTTGGGCATTACTTAGGACCAAATCCAGGATCGCCCCACCCCTGGTAGGTTCTGAGACCATCTGCTCCATAGCACAGTCATTGAGAGCATCAAGAAACTCAATCTCTTTCTCTCGACCAGAACACATATTGACCCAATCAATCAGCCGGTAGTTAAAATCACCTATTACAACACAGTTTTTACGTTTAGCCACTATCTTTAAGCCTTCCATCATATTATAATAGTCCTCTCTCTTTTGATTTGGTGGGCGATAACAAACTCCCATAGTTAAATTTCCTTTTGGGCCCTCTATTTCAACCCAAAGCATTTCTAAAAGGGAATCTAATTCTCTGACCTCAGTCTTACTGGACCGTATATCCTCTCTGACATACAGAGCCACCCCACCTCCAACCCTTCCCTCCCTATCCTTCCGATATAACTTATATCCAGGAATCACCGTGTCCCGCTGATTCTCCTCATTCCACCAAGTTTCTGAAATTCCCACAATGTCTATGTTTTCTCTCAACACTAAACATTCCAATTCACCAATTTTACTTCGAACACTTCTAGCATTTACACCAATTTTACTTCGAACACTTCTAGGATGAATTTAAGCAGATGAATGGGAGAATGGGAAGGGATGAGCCAGTGCTCAGCTCTTGTGACATTTTCTTATATGCCCAGGGTAATGCTGATAATAACTTTGGGAACAGGAAGGAATTTTCCTACAGGCCAGATTAGCCCAGGGATTCTGAAGGGGTTGGGATTTTTTTTGTCTTCCTGTGAGCATAGAACAGGGGTCACTGTGGTGTGGGGTAGCTATGAATTTACTGCACTATGCAGGTGGTTGGACTAGATGTCTCTTGGATACCTTTCAGTTCTATGTTTCTAAGAAAAATAGCACTCCAGATTTCTGCTTCGGTATAATGTTGGAATCTGGTGGAAACTATTGGAATTTTTAGTAAACATGCCACCGGAACTCTACGCAGATCAGTATATCACATTTTGAGAAGCTGTTATCACCACATGCATCTTTCTTTATCATTTTTCAAATTTTTGCCAGTAGGTCCTTATGATAGTCACGCTGAGTATGGTATTAACTTTCCTATTTTCTCAATTTTTGAACAGGTTTACAAAATGTGCTTTTTAGCTGTTGTCACAACCAGCTCAATATTAATTTCTAGGTTATATAGGTGTAACCCTGTGAGTTTTGCCCTCTACTGGAATTTGGGGGAAAGAGATGGTTTGGGGGGGGGCGGAAAGGAGACCCCAGCTGGGTCTGAGGGCAGAGTGACTTGAGAAGAAGTCTCAAGAGAGCTGCAGCCTCTGGATATCTGCAGCAACACAAAGAGCCTGAAGAAATAGTGGGCCCAAAAGGAAGCTTAACTCTGGGAGTTTGTTATCGCCCACCAAATCAAAAGATAGAGAATGATTATAAAATGATGAAAGAATTAAAGATAGTGGCTAGATGTAAAAACTGTGTCATAATAGGTGATTTTAACTACCCACACATTGATTGGATCAATATGTGTTCGGGTCAGGAGAAAGAGATTGAGTTTCTAGATACTCTCAATAACTGTGCAATGGACAGATGCTCACAGAACCTACCAGGGGAGAGGTGATCCTGGACTTGGTCCTAAGTAATGCCCAAGACCCGGTGAGAGATGTAAAAGTGATTGCACTGCTTGGGAGCAGTGACCATAATGTTGATTTCACCATTTGTACAAATAGGGAGTTGCCCAAAAAGACCAACACTAAGGACAGCCAAGATGGGTGGAGGAGTAGTGTAGTGCCAAGAGTGTGGGGGTAGTTGAGAGGGAAGGAACTTGAGATAAGGGGAATTGCTTCCTTTCCTCTTCCTCTATCAATCTTCCTTTCTTTCTCTCCATTCCCTTATCTGTCAATCTACCCCCATCTCTTTTGCCTTCATTCCTTCTCATAAGAACATAAGAACATAAGAGAAGCCATGTTGGATCAGGCCAACTGCCCATCAAGTCCAACACTCTGTGTCACACAGTGGCAAAAAATGTTATATACACACATACACTGTGGCTAATAGCCACTGATGGACCTGTGCTCCATATTTTTATCTAAACCCCTCTTGAAGGTGGCTATACTTGTGGCCGCCACCACCTCCTGTGGCAGTGAATTCCACATGTTAATCACCCTTTGGGTGAAGAAGTACTTCCTTTTATCCGTCTTAACCTGTCTGCTCAGCAATTTCATCGAATGCCCACGAGTTCTTGTATTGTGAGAAAGGGAGAAAAGTACTTCTTTCTCTACTTTCTCCATTCCATGCATTATCTTGTAAACCTCTATCATATCACCCCGCAGTCGACGTTTCTCCAAGCTAAAGAGTCCCAAGCGTTTCAACCTTTCTTCATAGGGAAAGTGCTCCAGCCCTTTAATCATTCTAGTTGCCCTTCTCTGTACCTTCTCTAAAGCTATAATATCCTTTTTGAGGTGCGGCGACCAGAACTGCACACAGTACTCCAAATGAGACCGCACCATCGATTTATACAGGGGCATTATGATACTGGCTGATTTGTTTTCAATTCCCTTCCTAATAATTCCCAGCATGGCATTGGCCTTTTTTATTGCAAACGCACACTGTCTTGACACTTTCAGTGAGTTATCTATCATGACCCCAAGATCTCTCTCTTGATCAGTCTCTGCCAGTTCACACCCCATCAACTTGTATTTGTAGCTGGGATTCTTAGCCCCAATGTGCATTACCCTCTTCTCTGATAGTTCATGTATCTGTTCATTCTTCCTCCCTTTCTCCCATTCCCTACTCAACATCTGCCTTCTAAACATGTGTTGCCTCCCTTTATCTTTCACTTCTCTTTCCAGCCCCCCTGGCCAAGGGTGGGACACTCTTTCTAGAGCCCACTGTATTTTTCCCTCACAACAGGCCTTATTCCTAGTTCTTAATAAACTCAGTTACATTGAAAATTTTTCAAAATTATTTCATTTAACTACCAATTTATTGGCACAGCATTTTAAATATTTCTTTAGTAGCTGACAACTGCACAATTTTATGCCTTCATTTAAAAATATGTCCTCCAGATGTCTTGATTTTGGTGTATTTATTTACTTTTAACTTGTGATGATGTTAATGATGCATAAACACTTAATTTGATGCTATTTCATTAACATGTAATCAATATATTATTTGTTTCAGAATAGAAATGGCAAAAGAAGAAACATATTTGATGGAGCATGGTTTTAGTGTGGGTATCCAATTTCTCCCCAAGCAAAGAAATCAGCTCAAGATTACTAAACATGGTGATATAAGACTCCTGCTTAGTGATTCAAACTCGATATTGGGAAACTTTATCAAGCCTATCCATCGCATTATGAATTTACTGAGAACAGTGAAGTAATTACTAAATGTGGTATCTAATATTCTTGCTGAATAACTATTAAACTTTGAAAAGCTGATATTACTGGTTCAAGTTCATCATGTCTAATAAACGAAACTAAAAAGTTTTAATTGGATTTTGAATAAATGTTCATTGTTACTGTTTTGATTTTTACTCTTATTATCTTTCTTAATGGATCATGAAAACTGCTATTATGAATGTTTTTAATAGGACATGGTAGGGGGCACTGGGAATGAATTTTTGGAATCAAGGGAGTGATGGTAGAGTATTAGATAGCAGTTACAGATTTGAAATTTAAAGCTGAGATTCTAAGGTTGATTCCTTGGATTTTTGTGCTTAGTGGAAACTAATTTTTTTTTGTCAAAACTAGTTCATGTATCTGTTCAGTTTACTTTCACTTATTTATGAAAAAACATTTCAGCAAATGTCAGAGAAGTGATCTGATCTTCTCCCCACTTCATGAAATTCATATTTCACCAACTCCAGTTTCATTTGACCTATGTTCACGACAAAGCAATGTATCCTGATTTATATTCCCTTTCCAAAACAGAACACATTTATGTCAGTACATTGTTCCCTATATAGAGTAAATGTTGTCACTGCTATGACAGAAAAAAGTGTGGCTGTGTACAAGGCCCAAGGAAGAAAAATTGTAGCAAGAAAATACATGTTTAGCTTTACAGGTCAAATACAAAAAGACTCTATTTCTGCTAACTCTTGGGTCCCGCTATATGTACCAAATTTCTGCCTTTGTTGCAAAGTAACCATTGGAACCATTTCCTTACAGAACGATAGTTACTATGACAACCATAGCAAATTTTTCTGTTCTAAAACAGATGTCTCATTTAGTTGAAAATTAGAATGTGAAAAACCCATGGGAAAAATTAATTCAGACTCTAACAGAAAACTGGCTACAGTGTAATCTTTTATGGGTTAACCCTTTAACATCTCTTTATATTCTAATGTAACCTTCAAATAAATTCTGATTAAACCAATTTAATCTCCAATGAATGACCTCTTTAGCTATTATTAGCACTCCAGTTTTCGATGAAGTGGTTTTTTCCCCCACTACTCTAATGACAGAAATGTGACTCCCTCAAAAGTAGACAGGTGCAATTTTGTGTTAACTATTAGAACAAATGTATTTCAGTTCTGCTTTTTATTTTTGAAAAAGGAACACTGTAGTTCAAACATTTGCATTCTTGTGTTTAAATACAGATTTGTCATATAATTTAGTTTACAAGGTAGGAGTACATTATGGAGATTTGACTTAAATATAAAACAATCTGTATGGGTCTGGAACTGAAATGTGTGGTTGAATGGAGAAAGTCCAGAAAAGGGCAACTAGAATGATTAAAGGGCTGGAGCACTTTCCCTATGAAGAAAGGTTGAAACTCTTGGGGCTCTTTAGCTTGGAGAAATGTCGACTGCGGGGTGACATGATAGAGGTTTACAAGATAATGCATGGGATGGAGAAAGTAGAGAAAGAAGTACTTTTCTCCCTTTCTCACAATACAAGAACTCATGGGCATTCGATGAAATTGCTGAGCAGACAGGCTAAAATGGATAAAAGGAAGTACTCCTTCACCCAAAGGGTGATTAACATGTGGAATTCACTGCCACAGGAGGTGGTGGCGGCCACAAGTATAGCCACCTTCAAGAGGGGTTTAGATAAAAATATGGAGCACAGGTCCATCAGTGGCTATTAGCCACAGTGTGTGTGTATATATAAATTTTTTTGCCACTGTGTGACACAGAGTGTTGGACTGGATGGGCCGTTGGCCTGATCCAACATGGCTTCTCTTATGTTCTTATGTTATGTTAATGGGGCCTCCTATGCCATCTGACTGGAAATACCATTTTCAGGACAATATAAAAAAAGCTAAGGTAGTCCCCTGTGCAAGCACTAGTCGTTTCCGACTCTGGAGTGACGTCACATCATGATGTTTTCAAGGCAGACTTTTTATGGGGTGGTTTACCATTGCATTCCCCAGTTATCTATACTTTACCCCCAGCAAGCTCAGTGAGTCAACCTTGAGCTGGCTACCTGAACCCAGCTTCCACCAGGATTGAATTCAGGTCATGAACAGAGCTTGGAGTGCAGTACTGCAGCTTACCACTCTACGCCACTAGACTCCTAGATATATATATAGCAAGCAGATATTTTGGTGCCAGAAGTTAGTCTAAGCATACATGTCTTCTTCTAGTGTAATGTAGATGCATAATGAAGGGCGTATTCATGTATTCTTCATGATCATCATGTATGAATGCACTTTTTCAGGAACTGGAAAGCACCAAAGTAAAAACAAAATACTCTCTTAGCTTTTTACTTTCTATACCTTGTAGAATTACTAGAGACTCAGAGATCCATTTGAACACATACAACAAATGCCATTTGTAAGGTTAAAAAATTTTTGCAGTAGCTGCCTCAAAGTGAAGACACTTCTTTGAAAATCTGGCAGATTTAATTTAAGAGAATTTAATAAACTCTTTAAGGAGAGATTATAATCACTGACTTTTGTTGTTAGTGTATTACATTTTATCAAACATTATGCTATTGTAATGGCCTCCAGCAGAACAATGAGCTGCTTAAGATTTCAGAGACAAGGTTTTTAAATCACCAATTCATCGTAGTTATGAAATTCACAGTGCAATCCTAAAAAGACTTCTATCATTTGAAGTCAATAGAATAGCAACTGATTAGGATTGCACTGTGTACCACTCTACCTCTAAGCTCTTTGTCTACCCCTTGCTCCTAGAGATCAAGTCCTGAACACGCAGTAATCACAGCCCTCTAGAAAGATTTCCTGAACAAACTCCTTGAAATGAGTAAGAGTTGCAGGCCATGCTACCGCACAAGTCTCATTAGTTTTGATGGGGCTTCTGCAGAAGAACTTCCTAGAGAATTGCACCCTACGTAACTACTTAAATGAAGAAATGGTACACAGCTATGTTCAATCATTACAGAATAATGGAATCCAAAATACTATTTGTAATGGAAGTGTCATTGAGCAATATCTCAAGTACACAGCCAATGAATGCCACAAAAAGAATCACTTAAGAATGCAGGGGAAATGATATTAATGTATACAGCCATCATTTCTATTATGAAGATGTATCTGTGATTTTTATTTTCTATTAAAGCAAGCGCTTGTGTGGAATTGTAATTTGAAAGGAGCAAGTGAAGATACACAGATAAGTAGATTATAATTAATTCCTGTACATTTGTCTGCATATAAGGACAGGTTTCTTACCTGTAACTGGTGATCTTCGAGTGGTCATCTGTGCAATCACACATATGGGTAATCCGCAGGATTGGCCCCGACCTCGGAGAGTTCAAAGCAATCTTGATCGTAGATCTGGCGCGCCTCCCGCTTGTCCTGGGAGGAGTCAGCTACTGCGCATGCCTGGAGAAGGGGGAGGTGCTTAGCCACTCAGTTTCTTCCCGCCGCCGGGTAGGTGGAAATAACTGTGCTAGCTAACTTCCAGCAGCGGGGAAGGCTGGGTGGGTCTGTGTGATTGCACAGATGACCACTCGAAGATCACCAGTTACAGGTAAGAAACCTGTCCATCTTCTTCGTGGTCTCTGTGCATTCACACATATGGGTGATTAGCGAGCCATTTCTTCGGAGGTGGGTGCTGGATCTGTAAGAAAAGGTAGGATTAGAGTGTAACATAATGATAGTGTTACTCACGGTGGTTAGTCGAAGATCGATCGTAGCACCGCTTGTCCGAAGGAGGCGTCTCGCCGAGCACGAACGTCGAGGGCGTAGTGCGAGGCGAAGGTAGATGTAGAGGACCAGACGGCTGCGGCGCAGATGTCCTCTATAGGTATGCCTTTCATGAAGGCGGACGAGGTGGCCACGGCTCTGGTTGAGTGGGCTCGTATATGTTGAGGGATTGGTTGTTTTGCCAGCTGGTAGCAGAGTTCGATGGCAGCAACAATCCATTTGGAGAGTCTCTGGGTAGATATTCTGCTGCCCTGATTATGGGTAGCGTAAGTGATAAAGAGTCTAGGGTCTTTACGGATTTGGCGGGTTCTATCTATGTAGAAGGCTAGGGCTCTCCGTGCATCCAAGTTGTGGAGTGCCCTTTGTCCCGCGTCCGCGGGGTGCTGGAAGAAGGCTGGTATAATGGACTGTCTTCCCAGATGGAAGGGAGAGACGACCTTGGGAAGAAAGGTCGGGTCAGGTCGGAGGACCACCGTACTGTTATGAAATGTCGTATACGGTGGGTCTGCTCTGAATGCGCAGATGTCACTGGCCCTCTTACCTGTGGTGAGGGCCGTAAGTAATGCCGTCTTCCATGACAGCAGGTGCAGTGGAATGGAAGCCATGGGTTCGAAGGGCGGTTTCATGAGTTGGCTCAGGACTAGAGATAGGCTCCAGGTGGGTAGAACTTGTTTGATTGGTGGGTGAAGGCGAATGATGCCCTTGAGGAAGGCTCTAGTCGCATGGTGAGAAAAAACCGTTGTGCCATCGATGCGGGGGTGGAAAGCAGAGATGGCTGCCAGATGTACCTTCAGGGAGGAATACGACAGACCCGCTCTAGAGAGCGTTAAGGTGTAAGTTAGTACCTGAGGTATGGTGGCATAGTTGGGGTCGAAGTTGTGTTGTGAGGCATAGTGTGAGAAGCGTTTCCACTTAAGTAGATAGGATTTCCTAGTAGATGGTTTTCTGGAATTCACTAGGACGTGACGGACCTCTGGGGGGAAATCTAGAAATTGATTCTCCAGGCTGTTAGCTTGAGTGACGCCGGGTTGTGGTGAAGGACCCTGCCGTCCTGTTGGGAGAGGAGATCCCGTGTTTGAGGGAGCTGGACGAAGGTATTGTTGGACAGGAGCAGCACGGTCGTAAACCAGGGTTGGCGCGGCCACCATGGAGTTATGAGGATGCAGTTTGTGTGGTCTACCTGAATCTTCTGTAGAACTCTGGTGATAAGTGGGATGGGGGGAAAGAGGTAGTGCAGTGTTCCGTTCCAAGTTTGTAGGAAGGCATCCCCCCTGGAGAGGTGGGATGGGGGACCTCTCATGTAGAAGCGGGTGCATTGGGCATTTGATGGTGAAGCAAATACATCTATCTTCGGTTGTCCGAAGACGTTGAAGATCTGTCGGATGTATCGACTGTTGATGGACCACTCGTGGTTGTTGGTCGAGTGGCGACTCAGGGCGTCTGCCTGGGTGTTGTCGGTCCCTGGTAGGTGCACGGCCGTGAGGAAGATGCCCTGGCTTATGCTCCAATGCCACAGTGCGAGGGCTCTCCTGCAGAGTCTGACGGAGGCGGTGCCGCCCTGCCTGTTGATGTAAAAGACTGTGGCGATGTTGTCGGAGGTGACCTGGACGTGCTGGTTCTTTAGCGACGGGAGGAAAGACCGCAGGGCCTTGTGCACTGCGATGAGCTCCAGGCAATTTATGTGGAGAGAGCGTTCGTAGTCTGTCCATTGGCCCTGCACCGTGAGGTCCTCTAAGTGGGCTCCCCATCCCCACTTGGATGCATCTGTGGTTACGATCACCGAGGGCGGTGTCTGTTTGAATGGCATGCCCTTGAAGAGGTGATGTTGCTTGGTCCACCATTTGAGGGATGGCACAATGTGCGGTGGGAGGGTGAGTAGTGTGGATTGATGTTGTGTGTGGGGGCGAAAAGTCCTTACGAACCACATTTGAAGGGGGCGCATGTGCAGCTTCGCAAACCGCAGAACTGCTGTGGTTGCTGCCATGAGGCCTAGCATTCTTTGGAAGGTGAGCGCTGTTTGGGAGCGCTGGGCGATGATAGTGTTGGCCATTGACAGTATGGCGAGTGCTCTGTCCTGAGGTAGGGAAGCCGTTTGCGAGAGCGTGGAGATGTCCGCCCCTATGAACTGAATCCTCTGGGTAGGGATTAGTTTGGATTTTGAGAGGTTGACTCGGAGGCCTAGGGTGGCCAGGGTGGAGAGGGTGGTCGAGACGTCCAGTTGTAGTTGCTCCCTGGAATGGGCGACGATCAGCCAGTCGTCTATGTACGGGAAGATTGATATCTGTTGCTGGCGTAATGTGGCTGCTACTACTGCCATGCACTTGGTGAAGACCCTTGGTGCTGTGGAGAGGCCGAAGGGGAGGGAGCAGAACTGGAAGTGCTGCCTCCCTACGGCGAACCTTAGGAATCTTCTGTGATGATGATTGATTGTTATGTGGAAGTAGGCATCCTGGAGGTCTATGGACGCCATCCATGCTCGTTCTGGGATGAGCGGAAGGATTGCCTGAAGCGTGACCATACGGAATTTCTTGTAGATTATGTGTAGGTTGAGTTTGCGGAGGTCGAGGATGGGTCGGAGTCCTCCGTCCCTTTTTGGTACCAGGAAGTACCGGGAGTAGAAGCCGGTGCGATGGTATTGGGGTGGGACTGGTTCTATCGCGCCCTTGTCCAGCAGAGACGCAATTTCTGTCTGCAGGGGTGCGGACGGGGGTGTGGTGAGGAATCGGTGGTGCCTTGGAGTGGATGTAAACTCTATCAGGTAGCCTCTTTGAATGATGGTGAGGACCCAGGCGTCTGATGTTATGGTCCTCCAGGCAGTGTAGAACGGTTGTAGTCGTGTTGATGGGTTTGGCTGATGAAGGGGGACTGGACGGCTCGGGGCAGGGAGGTCAGAGAGATGGTTTGGATGTGGTTGGAGGTTTCTTGGTTGTTTGGCGTCTGTGCTGAAAGGAAGGCTTGGACTGTGGTGGTTTGCGCTTCCATGAATCCTGTTGTCGTGGGGATCTGGCCCCTTTGTATTGGCTGGACCTCCAGTTCCTTTGTCGGTTGGATTGTGTCAGAGGTTGGGAAACTCCCAGACGTTTCGCCCTCTTCCTGCCATCGTCTACTGACGTGAGGATGTCATCTGTAGATGAGCTGAACAGGCCGAGGCCATCAAAGGGCAGGTCTTCCACCTTGTATTTGATGTCTGGTTGGAGGGAGGAGGATCTGAGCCACGCGTGTCTACGGAGTGCTATGGCTGAGGCCAAGGTTTTGGAAGAACACTGTGCAGCGTGCCGTGCAGTGTTGATTTGCTGTTTGCTCACTCTGGCGATCTCTTGCAGGGTAGTGGCGGCTGACTTCTGGGACGCCTCGGGTAGGGATGGTACCAGTGCGCCGAGGGAAGTGGTCAGGTTGTGGGTGTATGCGGAAAAGCATGCCATGTAGTTGAGGATTTTGGTTGTGGCTGTAGTGAGGGCGTAGATCTTTCTCCCGATCGTGTCGAGTTTCTTGCCCTCTCGTTCTGGTGGTACCGGGTGCCTAGTCTGCTTCGATTTCGAAGACGAATGCACGATGATCGAGTTCGGAGCCGGGTGAGTGAATAGGAACTTGGATTCGGGTGCATGTATCTTGTAGAGGGCTTCGACCTTCTTGGATGTCGGCGGTACTGATGCCGGTTTGTCCCATGCTTCTCTGAGTGTTTCTAGGAGGACGGGGAGCATGGGAAGAGATGAGCTGGATGGAAGATCCGCATGCACCAGATCGAATACGACGTCCGAGACTCTGGGGGCGTCCGTATTGAGCTTCAGGTTCAGCGAACTTGCCATGTTTGCCACGAGGTCGAGGTAGGATTTCGGGCCCTCGGACGGCGATAGGTCTGCTGGCTTGGCTATGTCGGATTCTGGGGATTGTAGGTCCGAACCCGAAGAGTGGTCGGAGTCGGAGAGTTCCTCCTCGGATCCGTCGTCGGTTCCCTGGTGCAGGTCGGGCTGGGGCGTTGTCTTGGGAGCCGTGTGTAAGGACTCGAGTGGCGGCGGGAGTTTCGGTTCGGCGCCGAGATTCGTAAGGTCGTCATGGTGAAGCGGTTCGACCGATGCGGAATGGAGTCTGTGTGAGCGATCTCGGTCGCGAGGAGACTCTTGGTAGCTGTGGTAATGTCGATCGTAGGATGGTGATCGTCGGTGCCGTCTTCGGTTCCGTGGGGATGGAGACCTGGATCTCGATGGAGAGTAGTAGTAGTGTCTCCCCCTGCGGTGGCTGCGGGAGCGACGGCGGCTGCGGGACCTGGTGCGGCGGCGACTGCGGGACCTGGTGCGGCGGCGGCTGCGAGACCTGGTGTGACGGCGGCTGCGCGACCTGGTGTGCCGGCGACTGCGGGATCTGGTGCGTCTGCGACTGCGAGACCGCGGTCTGGTCGGGAGGACTCTCGGGGTCGAGGGTTCTCTGGTGAGCGCGTGGGCGTCTACAGGGTGCGAGAGATCTATGAATTTAGATGGGTCGAGGATCCCAACGGATGCGGTAGAGTGCGTATCCAGCAGTTGGTCTGGTGGGGAATTCGGAATGGACGGTGACTTGGATGAAATGCGGATGATTTCCAATGGAGTGATTGATGGTGTTGCTGTCGACTTCGATGTCGGAGTCTTCGGCAGCGATCCGGAGGCAGTGGCGCTCGGGTTCGGGGTCTTCGGCTTGGTGGTCGGGTTCGAGACCGAGTCGAGAGGTCGGGTCTTGTGCTTCTTGGAGCTCACGCTACCCGTCGGGTCCGAGTGGGCGGAATCGGAACGGCGGCGCTTCTTGGGGTCGTCCGACTTCTTGGAGTGCTTGCCGGTCTTAGGCTTACTGGGACTCTGTGCCACGGAAGCTGCCGACTGCGTCTCTCCCACGAGGTGTGGGGAAGATGGCGCGGGTTGTTTTTGTCCGCCATGCGGCATGGCCGGTCGGAGTGTGGTTTCCATGAGGTGGCTCCTGAGTCTCGCGGCGCGGTTCTTGCGGGCCTGTTTGCCAAATTGGCTGCAGTGCACGCAGGAGTCTGGACGGTGGGCCTCTCCAAGGCAGAACAAGCACAGAGAGTGACCGTCGGATGAGGGGATTTTGGATGAGCAGCTGGTGCAGCGTTTAAAGATTATCTTGTCCCTTCCTTCCATCCGCCCGGGGAGGGGGGGGGGGGAGGGGAAAAGTCCCGAAGAGATAGTAAGAAAAGGCCTTTTTTTTTTTTTTTTTTTTTTATACGATACCAGGTAGAAGTAGAAGATGAAGAGGTGAGGTTGAAGAGAAGGTAGTTGTAGAGATTGCAATGAAGAAGTTGGAGATCAACGAGGAGGGTGCGATCCGGTCGGCGGTAAGGAAGAAACTGAGTGGCTAAGCACCTCCCCCTTCTCCAGGCATGCGCAGTAGCTGACTCCTCCCAGGACAAGCGGGAGGCGCGCCAGATCTACGATCAAGATTGCTTTGAACTCTCCGAGGTCGGGGCCAATCCTGCGGATTACCCATATGTGTGAATGCACAGAGACCACGAAGAAGATCTTGTTAAATTCTGAAGGACTGTTGTTATCGTACGGCATCATGTGTAGTATAGATTGTCTGGCAGCCAGAAGTTCAAGTTCTTTTAGTGGTATGCACCAAGAGGTGGTACTAGACTTGTTTTTAGGCAAGAGATGTTTCAGAGGTGGTTTGCCATTGCCTGCCTCCGCGTCACAAACCCTGGTATCCTTTGAAGGTTGCCCTTCCAAATACTAGCCAAGGCCAATCCTGCTTAGCTTCTGAGATCTGACAAGATCAGAATGTCAAGTCGACGGATTCAAGAACGAGTCCAAGTTGATACTAAGACTACATTTATTGATAACCGGTACTCTGGCGCAAGCCTCTAGCTTGCTAAGAATGAAACCAATACATTGATACAGGGGTTTTATGATACACTTCAAAAACATTCCTACGGTGGGGGTTCCAAGAGGAAACATTCACACATAACTACAGGATACTTTCTCAGGCAGTTATCTAGCCATTTGTCCTCGCATTATCATGCAAGGCTTCCTCCCACCTCAGGCCCTGAGAAGGTGCCGACTATTTCTTTCACACCAGTTGCAAATGAAGAAATGGGGAAAAGGGGGGGGAAGGGAATGACTAAGGGTAAAACATTAGCAGCAATGGATCCATTATGATTTTAACCAAACCTGATATAACAGGCCAAAATCCCCCCAGTCTTTATACAGAATTAGTCGATCTTGACACAGGCTAGACTAGATTATCCAGGTCAGGGCTATTTTGAAGGATAATGAGCCATGAAAAAGGATTCTGCAACATTCCAGTGAATGTGGTTTGTGAATACTGTCTTCAGGTATCCATTCATAGACTATTACACCTGGTTTAACATATATTCACTAGGCCCAAGAGAGCAGGCACTGTATATATCTATACATCTACTTCTCAAGTACAGACCAATTTTTTGACAATAAATTAATGTTTCTGTCGGGTCTTCGGTACCCCTCCCGGTCTCCCGGCGTCACCGTTGCCCCTCCCGGGCACTCTGGGGCGTTCCCCGGAGGTCTCAGAAACAGGGGGGTGGGCGCTGGGTTACTTCACCGCAGGCCCCCGTTCCCCTCTTGGCTGTGCCGTGGCTCCTGTCCCTCTCTCGCGCGAGGCAGCCTCTTTGCACATCAGCCAGCTTTTTCAGCGACCTCCTCCCTCCCTCCTTTTATGCTTCCCGACCCATCCTTCCCCCTTCCTGGGTCCTGCCCCTCTCTGGCTCCTCCCCCCTTCAAAGCCCCAGACGCCCGGGAGAGGCGCGCCGGGGCTTGGCTGACTGGGCGTGCCTCGGGCGTCCTAGCCCTCGGCTGTGTGCTGCGATGGAGCGTCTTGCGCTGCGACGAGACGAATGGCTCTCCCCCTCCTGGCCCGGTGCTGGGCTCAGCTTCTCCCTCTTGCTCCCCGGCGTCTTGCCCTGGCCAGACTTCGCGGACTCGAAGCCAGGCTCGCCGTCTGGGAGGCGTCGCTCGGGTGGCTGCTGTCGCCCCGTCAGTCGAGGTGACGGATGGGGCCGCCACGGGGGCTTGGAGAGGTGGGGAAGGCTCTTGGGGTGACGACGAAGGCTTGGAACGGCTGGCAGGTGCCGGGGGGTCTCCTCCGCGCAGTCCCCGCCTGGGCTGGGCGGGACACCCCCCCCCCCGTGTCCCTTGCTTCTCCGCCTCCTCCTCGAAGACCCTGGAGAGGTAGTCGGCCACGCTGTGGTCAGCCCCGGCTTGATGGTGCACCGTGAAGGAAAAGGGGAGAAGAGACATATACCAGCGAAGGACTCGGTCATTGGAGTCCTTCATCCTCAACATCCACAGCAGGGGGGCGTGGTCCACCACCAACCGGAAAGGGTTGTTGGTGAGGTAGAACTTCAATGCCCCGACGGCCCACTTGACCGCCAGGGCCTCCTTTTCTACGGGCAGGAGCTTGCGGCTGATGAATAGCACGGGGCGTTCGTCCCCGGGGCCCCCCTGGAGCAGGGCCGCACCAATACCGGTCCCCGAAGCATCCGTGTGTAACACAAAGGGCTGGGAGAAGTCCGGGTTTCTCAGCACGGGGTCGCGGGAGAGGCTCGTACGCAGCGCCTCAAATGCTGCGTCCTGGGCTGGCACCCACTGGAGGACGTTCGGGCACGCCTTCCGCAGGCTGTCAACGGGGTGGCCACTGTTGCAAAGTTGAGGATAAACTTGCTATAGTAGCCCGCGAATCCCAAGAAGCGCCGTAGCTGCTTCTTGGTGCGCGGGCGGGGCTGCTGCTCCAGGGTGACGACCTTCTCTGGCAGGGGTCGGAGTTGGCCTTTCCCTACTAGGAACCCTAGATATTTTAGCTCCTGGAAGCTGAGGCGGCTTTTCCGCGGGTTAGCGTGGAGCCCGGCGGCCTGCAGGGCTTGGAGTACCTGGCGGAGGTGGAGCAGGTGGGCCTCCCAGGTGGGACTACAGACCACTATGTCGTCGATATAGGCCCGAGCGAAACCCTCACACTGGGCTAGGGCCTTGTCCACCATTCGCTGGAACGTGGCCGCAGCCCCATTCAAGCCAAAGGGCATGCGCTTGAATTGGAACAAGCCTTGTGGGGTGGCGAAGGCGGTCTTTTCCCTGACGGCCGGGTGCATGGGCACCTGCCAATAGCCCTTGGTGAGGTCCAGGGCGGAGAGGTACTGGGCCTCCCCCAGCTGGTCGATCAGGATATCGGCCCGTGGCATCGGGTAGGCATTGAATTTGCCCAGTTTGTTCACTTCCCGGTAGTCCACACAGAAGCGCACGCTGCCGTCGGGCTTTGGCACCAGGACCACTGGGCTGCGCCACTCACTCTGTGATGGTTCGATGATGTTGAGGCGCAGCATCTCCCCTACCTCCCGGGCGATAACGTCCCAGCGCTTCTGTGGGATGGGCCTCCACCGGGCGCGTGCCACCTGGCCTGCAGGGGTTACTACCCGGTGCTTGACCAGGGTGGTCAGGCCCGGCTGGTCGGAGAATACCGTCGGGCACTCGGCCAGGACCTTCTGAAGCTCCTGCCGCTGGCTGGGGGTGAGAGCGGCGTCCAACACCGGGCCTCCCCCGGCGCCCCCTGCGGTCGTCCAGGGCAGGGTTCTGTCCTGGAGCTCACCCGGATCTTCGGCCAAGAGCCCCTGCTCCGGCCGCACCTCCCGCCGCACCCAGGCCTTTAGGCTATTCACATGGAGGGTCTTCCTTTGGCGGGCGCGAGGCCCGCACTGGACCTCGTATGTCAGGAGACCTAGGACTCGGGTGATTTGGAAGGGTCCCCGCCACGGGTCCCCCTGGCTCTGGCCCATCGCTCCCCTGTGGACCAGGACGTCGTCTCCCGCCTGGAACCCGCGGGCCTTAGCGACCTTGTCATAATGCCTCTTCTGGACCTCCTGGGCCTGTGCGAGGTTCTCCCGGGCCTCCCACCGCACGTCTTCCAGGCGTTCCTGCAGCTGCCTGACGTACTCCTCCGGGGCCTCTTCTGGCCCTGCTCTGCTTTGTACCCACTGCTCTCCGAGCAGGTCCAGGATGCCCCGGGGTTGCCGCCCATACAGCAGCTCGAACGGGGAATACCCCAGGGACGCCTGGGGCGTCTCTCGGATGGCAAAGACCAGCGGGTCCACATAGAGATCCCAGGCAGTGGGGTGGTCATATGCTGTCTTCCTCAGCATGGCCTTCAGGGTCTGGTTCATCCGCTCCACCAGCCCGTCAGTCTGGGGGTGGTGGACGGAGGTGAAGAGCTGCTTGATGTGCAGCGTCTGGCACACCTGTCGCATGAGGCTCGCTGTGAAGGGTGTGCCTCGGTCTGTGAGTATCTCCCGGGGCAACCCCACATGCGCGAAATAGTGCATCAAGGCCCTGGCCACGCCCGCGCTCTTCATGGTGGGCAGGGGGATAGCCTCCGGGTACCGGGTGGCGTAGTCCATGAGGACCAGGATGTAGCGGGCCCCACGAGGGGTGCGGGGTAGGGGCCCCACAAAGTCCATGGCCACTCGTCTCTCGGCCGCCCGCCACGGGACGTTCTGCGGTGGACGGGCCTTCCCCAGGGTCGCTGTCCTCTGTCTCCCCAGCGGGGGCGGCGTCGTCATAACCGGCCCCGGCGGGCTGGCCTGGTCGGCCGGGGTTGGCTGCCTCCACTACGTCGCCAAAACGCGGAGCATCCCGCCCAAGCAGTATTGGGTAGGGCAGGCTGGCGACTTTGGCAACTGGCACGCTCCAGTAGCGGCCCAAGTATTTCAGTGGGATGGACACCACTGGGCTTCTTTCGATGTGCCCATGGACGCACCTGATGGCGGCGGTGCGGATGACAGGCAGCGGGGCGGACACCAAGTGGGCCCGTATCATGGACAGCGAGCTGCCATTGTCGACCATGGCCTGCAGTTGCCGCCCTCCCAAGGACACTAGGATCGTCCGGGGGGGGGCGAGCCCCTGCCTCAGGCATCTGCCAGGACTCTTCCCAGCTCACGTCGCACTCCATCAGGGGGCACTCGCGTTTGAGATGGCCCCACTGGCCACAGGTGAAGCAGGGCCCTATGTCTCCCGTCGGACGGCGAGCCTCTGGCGGCGGGTGTCCCTCCTTCTCCCCCTCGTGGCCTCTGGGGCGTAGACCCAGTCCGGGTAGCGCCGGGAGTGTTCCGGGCCTCCACCACCCCGGCATGGCACGGGCCGGCGGCGGCCGCCCCCTGCCCCCACGGTCTCCGGCTCCGGGCGCCCTCCCTGGTGTTGCTCCTGGGGCGGCCCGTCTGCCGGGCGGGGGCAAGCTTTTCCCTGGCTTGCCGCTCTCTGCGCGGAGGGGCAGGCCGTGGTGGTCGGCAGCCTGAAAGTTCTCCCACAGCTCCTGGATCTCGCTGAGATGGGTTGGCTTCCAGCAGGCCACCCAATGGCGGGTACGCGGCGGCAACACCTGCAGCAGCTGCTCCACTACCACCAGCTCCACGATGCGCTGCCCGTCGCTGGTGGTGGGGTTGAGCCAACGGGTGGTGGCATCCTTGAGGGTCGCTATTGCTGAGCGCGGTCGCGTCTCCCCCGTTGGAAGCCAGGAACGCAGCTTCTGGCAGTGGGATTCGGGCGTGATCTCCAGGCGGTCCAGGATGGCTGCCTTGAGCGCTGTATAGTCCACCGCCTGAGCACGCTCCAGGGCCTTCATGGCAGCTTGGGCCTCCCCGGTCAGGTAGGGTCCCAAAATAAAGGCCCACTGCTCTCTGGGCCAACGAGCGGCCTCAGCCACTCGCTCAAACGCCTCCAAGTAGGCCTCAACATTGTCCTCCGCCCCCAGCTTCGTCAGAGGGGGCAAGGGGCTCCTCCCGGCGCTGAATGGTGTTGGCCCCGCCGGCTCCGGGCGGGCGAGGAGCACTTGGTGAAGATCCTGCACGAGGGTGGCTTGGGCCGCCGTCTGCTGCTGGGTGACCTCCCGTAGGAGCTGCGCCTGGTGGTCTGCGAGCCACTGCCCAAACTGGGCCAAATCCACGGGGGCGGGGTTAGTGTCCTTGGCGGCGGTCAGCCCCAGGTGTATCACGGAGTCCTCACTTGACTCGTCCGTCGACAACTCGCTGGACTCCGGCTCAATGGTTGGGGTCGCCACTCGGCTTGAGTGCCACCCGGGCGGGGCCGGAATATGGGGGCGTGGCCGTCCTAGGCTCAGGAGAGGGCCCGCATCCTCCACCACGTTGTCGGGTCTTCGGTACCCCTCCCGGTCTCCCGGCGTCGCTGTTGCCCCTCCCGGGCACTCTGGGGCGTTCCCCGGAGGTCTCAGAAACAGAAAGGTGGGCGCTGGGTTACTTCACCGCAGGCCCCCGTTCCCCTCTTGGCTGTGCCGTGGCTCCTGTCCCTCTCTCACGCGAGGCAGCCTCTTTGCGCATCAGCCAGCTTCCTCAGCGACCTCCTCCTTTCCCTCCTTTTATGCTTCCCGACCCATCCTTCCCCCTTCCTGGGTCCTGCCCCTCTCTGGCTCCTCCCCCTTCAAAGCCCCAGACGCCCGGGAGAGGCGCGCCAGGGCTGGGCTGACTGGGTGTGCCTCGGGCGTCCTAGCCCTCGGCTGCGTGCTGCGATGGAGCGTCTCGCGCTGCGACGAGACGAACGGCTCTCCCCCTCCTGGCCCGGTGCTGGGCTCAGCTTCTCCCTCTTGCTCCCCGGCGTCTTGCCCTGGCCAGACTTCGCGGACTCGAAGCCGGCCTCGCCGTCTGGGAGGCGTCGCTCGGGTGGCTGCTGTCGCCCCGTCAGTCGAGGTGAGGGGTGGGGCCGCCACGGGGGCTTGGAGAGGTGGGGAAGGCTCTTGGGGCGACAACGAGGGCTTGGAACGGCTGGCAGGCGCCGGGGGGTCTCCTCCACGCAGTCCCCGCCCGGGCTGGGCGGGACAGTTTCTATTTGCAGTCAAAGCCCATTATTCATAAGAATACATTCTTATTAAAACTGAGGAGATTAATCCCAGTATAAAGCATATGTTTTGACTCAGAACCTTAAAAAACATTTACAAGTTATAACAATCCCAAAATCTAAGGTAAGTCGAAAATGTCTAATTAATGATGATGATATTGGATTTATATCCCACCCTCCACTCTGAATCTCAGAGTGGCTCACAATCTCCTTTATCTTCCGCCCCCACAACAGACACTCTGTGAGATGGGTGGGGTTGAGAGGGCTCTCACTGAAGCAGCTCAAGGACAACTCTGCGAGAGCCATAGCTGACCCAAGGCCTTTTCAACAGCTGCAAGTGGAGGATTGGGGAATCAAACCTGGTTATTCCAGATAAGAGTCCACACACTTAACCACTACACCAAACTGGCTCTAATACAATACAATACAATACAATACAATACAATACAATACAATACAATACAATACAATACAATACAAATGATTTTGAGTCATACATGTAAAAAACTATACATGATCATGATCATGCTTCGTATTGTGAAATTTTACCAAGTGGAAGCAGAATTTTGCTACTTGCCTGGAGACAGTCAGATTTTCATTAATTAGAAGTCTCTCCAGGCATGCCTTATCTGCATCCACTTTTGGTCTGTCTAGAAATGGGGAAATAAAGTTATCCCTAAAAATTTGATGGAAAGGGCACTGAAAGAACATATGGACTATCAATTCCACTTCTCCAATAGAACATGAACAACATCTGTCTTCATGTGGTCTCCACTGTGGAAAAAGACTACTTTTCCTAGGTAGAGGATACAGAGAAGGGGGAGTGTCAGGTTTCCCCCTGAGTACTCAATAAATAGTCTTGGAATTAGTTCTAAGTTCCATTTATTCAGAATCTCAAGCAGGTACACTACTGACTCAGGGTTCTGAGTCAGATCTGCTTTGCCAATGTAAATGAATCAAAGATATAGGTACAGCAAAAGCCCGGCAAACAGCGATAATGGCAAATTATTCAAATGGCACCCTAGCCCCCTTGAGCCAGTGCAGCCAGGTCTCCACAGCACGTTTGATGGTAAACAGCTTTTTGTCCCAGACTGACCATTGCCTTTCCGTCTCTGTAAATTTTCTGGAAATACATGCACAGGGACATAGGTGCCCGTCCTCATCCATTTGTAATAGGGCACAGCCAATAGTGATGTCTGAAATGTTGCATTAGACCCAGAAGGGTTTAGTTTCATCTGGGTGCCTTAAAATGGGCTCTGAGGTAAACAAAGTTTTCAACTTCTCGAAAACTTTTTGACAGTCCTTCATCCAATGGAGGGGAGGTCCAGGTTTGGAAGCTCCACGCCCTTTCCCCTTTGTTTTTAGTAAGTCTGTTAAGGTCAGAGCCACCTGTGCAAAGTTTTTTATGAATAATCTATAAAAATGTGAGAATCTGATAAATTGTTGTAAGATGCCTGCAGGAACCTGCAGCAGGCCCAGGGGCAGCAGGAACAACGGTACAATCGAGGGGCTCATCTGTGGACCTTCCATGTGGGGGACCAAGTGTCAGTCTCCCGGGCAGCCATGGCTAACCCCAGGGAGACCCCTGGCAGAACCCCTACCCAATAACCTGTGTGCTGGGGCCTCTCTCCTATGAAGTCTGGTGCGGAGTCCAGGTCTCGCAGACCAAGCGGCTCCAAGTGAACGACCTTAAGGAATGGCAGACAAGAGGAGAGCTCGCCAACGAGGTCCACCTAGCCGAAACTTCAGGGGACCTCCATGACAGGAACTTGCCCTGGTGAGCCGACAGCGTCAACACCGAGGATCACCCATTTGACGATACCCTGATGCCCGCTCAGCAGCAAGACCTCCAGAAGATCTTGAAGCTGCCTTATACTGAATATACTGTGTGATGTGGTGGCTAAAAAGGCAAATGCAACTTTGGACTGTATTTTTTGAAAAATCGTGAAATCCAGGAATTGAATAAAAGTTAGAAATACAGCTATATATGTTAATATCTTTCGTTTTCATGCACATACTATTACCTAATCAAAAATAAAAGATGTAAACTGAAAGAAAATAAAAACTAAAATATGCATTAACTTACAATAATTATCTTATTATGCTCCTAAAGGATGACCCTTAAAATACCGATACTAATAGACTGAATTAATTGCATCTAGAAAAGAAGTATATTGGTCTTCTGCTGCAAAAAAACTCAAGAAAAGGAAACCATACTGTTGCAAATTTAGTTTCATAATCTTCTGAATCATTCTGTATCAAAGAATCTGTAATTTTGTCTAAAAGACATATTTCACAAACTTTGTCCATCCAGTTTGAGATTGACAGGGATGTTAAAGTCTTCCAATTTGCCACAATCACAAGTCTGGCTGCTGCACTGAGTTTTTCTAATAATTCATAATTGTTGAATCCTGTTTGTTTCCATGTCCACATATTAAGAATACAATATTCTAGTTTAAAAGGAATTGTATGTTTAAAAATTGAGCACATATTTTCATGTATTGATCTCCAAAAGTGGTGAATATATGTACATTCCCACCAACAATGAGTTGTGGTACCTTCTGCCATGCACCCTTTCCAGCATAGGTTAGTAGAATTTGATTGAAAATGGTGAATTCTTTTTGGTGTGTAGTACCAGCATGTAATGGTTTTAAATAATTGCGTTTTGATATTAATATTTGGAGCTATATATATGCATGAAAGTTCCAGGCTTTCCTCCAGTTTTCTATTAGTAATTCACATTGCAGTTCCTTATGCCATTTCTTTATATAACCTGGTGAATCGGGGAAGATTTTAAATAATAATATTTTGTAAATGATAGAAATGAGTTTCTTGTGAGTGTGGAGTGGTTTCTTAAGTAATATCTCAAAAGGTGTTAGGTCTCTATTTAATCCCTTCTTAATGTCTGATGATAGAGTTAGATGCCTTAATTGAAAATATTGATACCAGGGTATCTCAAGATTTCCTTTCCCTTCCAGATTTGCTTTACTATCTATTTCTTTATTTTTAGTTAAATCTAAAATTCTATACAGTTTCTTCTGTCTTCATAGCTTATAATAGTCTTTCAAAAGAGCTGGAGGAAACCAATCCTGGCTTAAAAACGTAGCTACGGGAGAAATAGCTGGAGTCAAATATCTGCTATTGCGATCCCATATCTTTAAAATATTCATTAAAAAGGGGTTTTCTAAGATTAAAACTGGCCTTTTTGAAGGTTGATTCCAGATGACTTCATAGCAAGATTTTCCGTTTGCATAGGCTTGCTCAATTATTGCCCAATTGGGCATGTCCTCTGTTTGGATCATTCTGACTAAGTTGGTTAATTGTGCTGCCTCTTAATAATAAAAAAAGGTTTGGATAATCCAAACCTCCTTCTTTTAATAGCTTATATAACGTTTTAAGTTGTATTCTATGCTGTTTATCATTCCAAAGAAATTTTGTTAAAGTGAATTGACTGTTTTTTAGTCAAGTTTTGGGGATTTCTGTTGGTAAAGTACAAAATAAAAAGATGTACAATGGCAATATAAATACTCGGATCAAATCCAATCTCTCTTGCCATGACCAGTTTAGTTTTTTCCATTTCTTTAACTTCGTAGCAACATTCGGTTGGACAAGATTAAAACTTAATTGTGACATTTCTTTAAGATTGAGGGAGATGAAAAGCCCTTAATGTCTCCATGATTTTGTGACCTATTTGAATTCAAATTTAGATTTTATTTCATTTTGTGCCTGTTGAGAAATAAATATAGGATATAGCTCTGACTTTTTATGATTTAATTTTAAACCCGAAACCTTACCAAATTGTTAATATTGTAAAAGTTGTCTTTAAGGATTCTATGGGATTAGATATATATAACAATGTGTCGTCAGCAAACAGTGATATTTTAAATTCATTATTCTGTAATTTGATTCCTGAAATTTTATTATTGGCTTGGATTAATTTAGCTAAGGATTCAATAGCAAGAATGAATAAGAGCGGCGAAAGTGGGCATCCTTGCCTCGTTCCATGGGTAGGAATAAAGTAATTTGAGTAACTTCCATTCTACACTAACCAAGGGTGATAGAAAAAAATGGAGGGGAGGATGTTATTTTCCAACATGAAATTTAGTACATGGGTCAAAATAGAAATAAATTTATTGTAAACCCTCTCAGAATTGATGAAGTCATGGTTCACGAATGTTGAAATTTCTTGCATAATAAACTGATCCCAAATTTTATCATACCAGACTTTCTTTGGAGGGAGGTGATGAAGATTTCCATGTGGATGCTATGGCGAGACATGCTGCAGCTATAAGTATGATGATCAATTCTTTATGGAAGGTGTTTTGGAAAGTGTCATCCCAGAAATTCAAGAGCATTAATTCAGGTGTCATCAGAAGTGATTGTGAGGTGATAGTGCAGATTTGTTGGATAACATCATGCCAGAATTATGATATAAGTGGGCAGTCCCACCAACAGCCGCAATGTTTCCAACATAATGGACTTATATGATGGTTCATTTGATGAAGCCTCCTGGAAGAGAGATACCAGAGTGCCATGGTTTTAAGGAACTGTATTTGGATTTTGAAAATAGAGGTGGAATTAACAGGAGAATTCCATATCTTCAACCATAAGGAAAGAGGAATGTCCTTGCAAAGATCTTCATTCCAGGCAATTGGAAAAGTAAGTGGTTGGCCACTGTCTGATGCAATCAATATTTTGTACAGTTTGGAGAGGAGACCTTTCAGAGATGAGAAAGATAAAGATAAAATCTGTTCAAAAGCTGAGAACGGTCTGACCAGAATTCCTGATAAATGTTCAATCATATTTTTTAGTTGCGAATATCGAAACTGTGGTGTTATATTACCCACTTGAATGTGATAGGATGTGCTGAGAGGTGAAATGATCACTATCTTCAAGTACGTGAAGGGCTGTCATACAGAGGATGGTATGGAATTGTTTTCTGTGGCCCCAGAAGGTCAGACCAGATCCAACATGTTGAAATTAAATTAGAAGAGTTTCCGGCTCAACATTAGGAAGAACTTCCTGACCGTTAGAACGATTCCTCAGTGGAACAGGCTTCCTCAGGAGGTGGTGAACTCTCCTTTCTTGGAGGTTTTTAATCAGAGACTAGATGGCCATCTGACAACAATGCTGATCTTGTGAATTTAGGGGGAGGTGTTTGTGAGTTTCCTGCATTGTGCAGTGGGTTGGGCTAGATGACCCTGGGTGGTCCCTTCCAACTCTATGATTCTATGATGATAAACTTGAGTTCTTTAAGAACTGGAAATATTCTAAAATCAAAGGTAATGAGCAGTTACCTGGGAGACCTCCCTATCCCTTAATGAAAGGGTGAAATGCCTTTATTTGTGGGAATAGGAGAGTCTGATCAAAGGTCTTCAAGCACTGACCATAACTGACCTCACTGACTCAGAAAAGGGTTGTTCACCAGAATTAACAACCAGGTTGTCAGGTGCAACTTCCCCACCTTTGGGTGAGAAGAACCTGTCAGACTATGTTTCATTGAAGTTACCTTTGCTTTCTGGACTTATTAATTACTGCTTACTAACATGAATGCTTAATAGATTCCTATGCTACTAACCCAGGCGGGTGGTAAAGGGGGGTGGTGAGAATGGATGTTACCAAAGTTCCAAAGGCTAGTGAGGCCTTTGAATTGCAGAGTGCTCAGCTAACCTTCCTGGCGCCTCCCGAGCAGAGCAAGGACATCACCAGGAGGGGGATGTAACCATCAACTATAAGAGATAAGCGGGCATGTGAAAGTGTTACTTGCAGGGACGAACTGTAGTTTTATTATGGGAAGTAGTTTAAAGCCCCAATCCTTTGAAGTGTACTCATAAATGCCAATGGTCCAAGCTATCTGTTATCAGTTCCAATGAATCCATGCTAAGAGTAACATTGTAGTTATCAATAAATGCAACTTAGTTTTTAACAAAGACAAGTCTGATCATTTTGGAACTTCAATGAACCCTTTCCTGACAGAACCTTGATGATCAAGAGGTATGGAACCTGAGGTAGGAGGGCAAATACACCCCTCAATCTGTGTAATAGAATCTGGAACCAGATCTTTCGTGGCGGTGATTAGAATGCCACGGGAGTTGTCTTTGATTAACTTGGCCACTATTCTCCCTATCAGAGGGATGAGATGGAATGCATAAAATTGTCAAGCGTCAATATTTCTCAATAAGCGGTCTTTTGTTTTTAAATCAAAGCTGTTTATTTAAGAAACTCAGAAGCTGTACCAAGGACACAAGCCTTCGGGAGTAATGGCGTATACAGAGTTACACAGTTGCTATATAGGATATTTTCAAAGGTTACATTACAGATGCATACTTGAGTCACGGGTTCAAAGGTTGCTAAACACTATCTCTTTTCTTACTAAGGAATTTAGGCTATTAAAAACATCTCCCATTCTCACACTGATGGGGGAGGTGTAATTTTGGTATATGGACCTTTTGGGTATGGGTCCCCCTAACCCCCTGAGTAAGTCCATTGTGATGCTTTCTGACCCATCAATGCACATAGTTTGAAAGGATGACTGGTTCATTATTCCCAAATGTAGGGTTGCCAAGTCCAATTCAAGAAATATCTGGGGACTTTGGGGGTGGAGCCAGGAGAATTTCGGGGGGGGGAGCCAGGAGACTTTGGGGCGGAGCCAAGAGCAAGGGTGTGACAAGCATAATTGAACTTAAAGGGAGTTCTGGCCATCACATTTAAAGGGACAGCACACCTTTTCAATTCCTTCCTTCCATAGGAAATAATGAAGGATAGGGGCACCTTCTTTTGGGGGCTCATAGAATTGGACCCCCTGGTCCAATCTCTTTGAAACTTGGGCGATATTTTGAGGAGAGGCACTAGATGCTATACTGAAAATTTGGTGCCTCTGTCTCAAAAATCAGCCCTCCCAGAGCCCCCGATACCCACAGATCAATTCCTCATCATTCCCTATGGGAATCGTTCATGGAGGTGCATGATGGCTGTGGGGGCGGGGCTTCCCCCGCCGGCCAGCTGGCTGGGGGAGGGGGGAAGCCTGTAAAACCGGGGGATCCCCCTCTGGGACCTGGGGATTGGGAAGCCTACCCAAATGGCAGTGGCCTCATGGCATAACAGAAGGCCTGCAGTCTCCCCTTGCCTATTGATATAAAACTTAGCTGTGGTATTGTCTGTATGAATCTGAACCACCTTCCCATGAAGACGAACTGTAAAAGGAGTTAAGGGCAAAATTAATAGCTCTTAGTTCCAAAATGTTAATATGTAACCCACCTCTCCCAGAAATACCCCAGCCGAAAAGGGAAGCATCTGTTGTCGTGACATGAGGAGAAAGGAACCCAAATGGAATACCAGGCAGCCAGTTAGACTCACCAATCCAACAATGATTCTTGGAATGAACAGTGTGGTTAAAAACTTGTATGAATGCCCTGCCCTGGATGGCTCAGGCAAGCCCTATCTTGTCAGATCTCAGAAGCTAAGCAGAGCTGACTCTGGCAAGTACTTGGACGGGAGACCTCCTTGGAATACCAGCAGTCAGGAGGTGGAGGCAGGCTTTATTCAGTCAGCTCTCTGAATATTCTCCATGCCCCCAGTAGGGGTCAGTCACCAGATGTCATCATGACTTCCAGGTATGTGCACGCATGTGCACACACACAAACAAAAGCCAATTCTATAAAGGTATCATCCTGAATTGAGCAAAAGGGACCACAAAGGTGGGGCATAAGGGACCACAAAGGTCTCTGAATGTTAATAGCCTTTTGAAACCTATTTGAGATTAAAACAGCCAGAGTTTTTATAGATAAAGCCTTCTCACTTGTTAAGAAAAGTATAACTGGGGGAATCTAACCAAGCACCAATAAAGGAAGCCTGCTGAGGGAACAAGACTGGAATTTTCTCCCCAATTAACTTGTAAACCCAACTTCTGGCAAGTCTCCAGGACTAGTGACATCTGTGTTTGTAATTCAAGTTCATAAGGGGCAGTAAATAAGAAGTCGTCCAAATAAGAGAAGATAGAACATTCCTGTGACCTTAAGTAAGCTACCACTGCTGCCATACATTTTGTAAAAACTTGAGGAGCAGTGACCAAACAAAAAGGGAGGACCCTGTACTCATAAGGGACTCCCTATAACATAAACTTCCAGTGTTCAGGGTGAATGGCAATGTGAATATACACACCTTGGGGATCCAAGGCCGCAAACCAATTTCCTGGGCTGAGTAATTGTGATACAGAGACCAAAGAGAACATCCTGAATCTTTGAACTCTTAGGAAGATATTGAGACCTCATCGATCCAAAATAGGGTGTTGGCCCCTATCATGAAAAACTTAGAATAGTAACCAAACAGAATCATTGGAAGATAAAACCTGAACTGTGCCCTTTTGTCATAGGGCATTCGACTCAGTGAACAACTCAGGAAAAACATCGCCAGTCATGTGGTGAAGCTATGTTAAGGGTGGTAACTGAACAAACTCAAAGTCTGTTCTCAATAATGCTCAAGACGCAAGAGTCTGAGGTAATCTTGAACCATTCTGCCAACAAAAAAAAAATGGATAGACCATCCCCATAAGAGTGGTTATCTGTGATACCAACCATTGATAGTCAGAAAGCAGGCCTGGGTGCCTTCATTGATCTCTGATTTTACTGAAATGTTTGTTGCTAATATGGGCATTGAAAGCTCTGATACAATGGCTGCAATCTCTAGTGGTACTTGGGTTTGTAGGACGAGGTCTGAGCCTGCAATATGCCAAAGGATCATGCCATCTGACTTTTTTTCTTGATCTGCTGGAGAAACTCATCTGTCTTGGTAGAGAACAGGGATGAGCCTTCAGAAGATAAGGAGAGCCAATGATCTTAGCCAGGCATGCCTCCTAAAGATCGAGGAGGCCATAGTCCAAATGGATGCATTGGCTGCATGTCTACCAGCACTGAGTTGTTGTTTGGATAATCTGAGGGCCTCTATCTGGATACCTTTGGCGAAGGATTTTATCATCAGGAAGTTGTTCTAGGTAAGGCATGATTTTCTCCCTTAGGAAAAACTGGTAAACTGCCATTATGGCCTGGTAATTTGCTATTCTGTGGTTCAGAGAAGATGAAAAATAAGTCTTGTGACTCAAGGTGTCTATCCTTCTGCTCTCCTTATCTACTGGGGTTGAGTGTTTATCAAAGTGGATGGAGTAGAATGGGTGAAAAGGACAGGACAACCTTATATATTCTCCACTTTGCAAGATGTGGCAGGAATGGATGATGGTTTCTCCAAAACAGATCTTGCCATGTCATGGATTCACTTGAGGAAGGGGGGAAGGCTACCATCTCTGGCATACCGCCCTAAAATCTTGTATTTAGGTCTGGTGTCTATTAAAGTGACATGCATAACCTTTTTTCCCATTCACAATTTATTAAATTAAATTCTACGATGAACATTAATACAAGCTTTAAAAAATACAAGCTTTTACAAATAAAAAAAGCTTTAAACTGATCCACCAAGATTACCATCACGAGGCATACAAGATATCCGACTACAGTAATGATGTTAACGGAGAGACCAATGAGGTGCAACCATTCCATTTAGTCCCTCAAAGTATGTAATTTGGAGCACGCATGCACCTGAGGGAGCTATTCTGGGAAATGGGGTCTTACCGGTGTCCTGTTGCGCAAGACCTCCACACAAGTGTGGCGGAGCTGAGTGAGAGCTGAGAGCAGAGCCGAGTGAGAGCTGAGAGCGGAGGCGAGCTGTGTGAAGGGAAAGAACTAGGGCTGGGAAGCCGGAGGACGCCAGCAGGAGGCCGGAGGCGGCGACAGCGGTGCCGTCCAAGCTGCTGGGAGCGGCGACGGTCGAGCTGTGAGGAGAGATGACGGGGCGAGGTACCAAGGCAGTCGAGGCTGCCGACGGGACAACTGCTCCTCTCTCCCCTCCCCCCCCCCCCGTGACTTGTGGAGTTGGGGGGGGGGCGACCGGCAGCTGTGGATGAAGACCGGCCGGAAGATCTACTGGCGGGGCTGAGGCATCACCAGGCGGTGAATGCCTGGGACTCTCTGGTGTTCCTGAGGGCACCAGCTGTGCGACTGGGGGTACACAGGGAGTTGCGGCAATTAAAGCGAGGACTCAGACGACTAGAGAGGCAATGGCGGCATACTCGAGACAAAGCGACTAGAACATCTTATAGAGAGTTTATGAGGTCCTATGAGATGGCAGTCAAACCCACAAAGAAAACATACTTTGCGGCTAAGATTGCATCTGCAACTTCGCGCCCGGCACAACTGTTCAATACAATTCGGACCCTTATAACTCTGCCACAAGGCAGACCAAATTTTAATGAATTGGAGATTGGCTGTGAGGCTTTTGCGAACTTTTTTGCAGATAAGGTCATGTCGCTCCACCACGACTTCCCCGCCATATTGGAGACAGTATGTGAACCTGAGGCTCCGGGCCTGTCTTCAGAGTGTGTCCTGGATGGTTTCAATCTTCTCAGTATGGAGGAAGTTGACAGGATTCTCATGTCTGCTCGCCCTACAACCTGTAATCTCAACCCCTGCCCCTCCTGGCTTATTAAAGCTTGCCAGAGGGAGCTTAGATATCCTGTACGGGATATCATAAACAGATCCCTGATGGGAGGGCATTTTCCAGCACCTCTGAAAGAGGCTGTGGTCTGCCCTCTATTGAAAAAACCAACGCTAGATCCGGCCGAATTGACACACTATCGGCCGGTCTCGAATTTACCCTTTTTGGGTAAACTCATTGAGAGGGCAGTGGTGTTGCAGGATGCTTCCATTCTCGACCCCCATCAGTCCAGTTTCTGTCCGGGTCACGGGACGGAGACAGTGCCGGTCGCTCTGATGGATGACCTCCAGCGGCATCTGGATCAAGGCGGCTCGGCGGTGCTGGTGTTGTTAGACCTATCAGCAGCGTTCGATATGGTTGACCACCAGCTGCTGACTTGCCATCTCTCCGACATGGGGATTCAGGGGTTGGCCTTACAATGGCTCCCCTCGTTCCTTGATGGTCGGGGACAAAGGGTGGCAATTGGGGGTGAGTTGTCCCAGAGGCACACGCTTGATTGTGGGGTTCCTCAGGGGGCAGTTCTTTCCCCAATGTTGTTTAACATCTACATGCGTCCCCTTGCCCAGATTGCCTGGAGGTATGGGCTGGGTTGCCACCAGTACGCTGATGACACCCAGCTCTATCTATTCATGGACGGCTGGCCTGACTGTGCCCCCAGAAAACCTGGACCGGGCATTACAAGCCGTGGCTAGATGGCTCAGGCTGAGTAGGTTGAAACTAAATCCAGCGAAGACAGAGGTCCTTTGCTTGGGTCGCCGTGGTCTGGGAGGGAAAATTCCCCTTCCAGCTCTTGATGGTGTGCCACTGACAATGGCGCACAGGGTCAAGAGCTTGGGGGTACTACTTGAGCCTGCCTTAACTATGGAGGCCCAGGTAGCAGCCACTGCTAAGTCCGCATTTTTTCATCTTAGGCGGGCGAGGCAGTTGGCTCCCTTCCTGGAGCAGGACGATCTGGCAACAGTGATCCATGCAACGGTCACCTCAAGGTTGGATTACTGTAATGCCCTCTACATGGGGCTGCCCCTGTGCCGAACCCGGAAGTTGCAGCTAGTGCAGAACGCCGCAGCTCGGCTGTTATTAGGGCTCCCTAGACGGGAGCACATTCAGCTGGGCCTCCGGGGACTGCACTGGCTGCCAATAATATACCGAGTCCGGTACAAGGTGCTGGTTATTACCTTTAAAGCCCTATATGGCCTAGGACCTGCCTACCTTAGGGACCGTCTCTTCCCATATGTCCCCCAGAGAGTACTGCGATTTGGCTCTCAAAATCTGCTTGTAATCCCCGGGCCAAAGGAGGCCCGCTTGAAGTCAACCAGGGACATGGCCTTCTCAATCACAGCCCCTTGCTGGTGGAACCAGTTACTGGAAGAGGTCAGGGCTCTGCGGGATATTGGACAGTTCCGCAGGGCCTGTAAGACAGTCCTCTTCCAGTTGGCTTATAACTGACCAGCACCAAAATACTGAAGGAAGTCTATAGATAGCACACTGTTGGATTGATGTATTGATATTAATGTTTTAATTATGTAAATTGCTATTGTATTTTTTGTATTTTAATGCTATTGTATTTTAATGTTGAATTTTATTGTTAGAACTTTTATGCTGTGAGCCGCCCTGAGCCTGCTTCGGTGGGGTAGGGCGGGATATAAATCAAATAAAAAATAAAAATAAAATAAAAAATAAAAAAAAAACAAATTATCGACCACATTGTTCCATCAATCTACTATAACGTTCATCCACATTTTACAATAGAAAAAAATCTCCAATTAATCCACATACGGTTAATACACTTATTTGCTAGCCAAATCATTTTCTGTTCTGAATCTTATTATCTTATATCACCCGTTTCCTCTATACCATTCAGTTCCTCAATTTCATTTTATCCTAATCACCATAGTAACAATACTCATATCAACCTGATTACTTTCATGTCTTCTGGATTAAACTTTCCTCCACTATCTGTTATCACATTTTTAAAAATCTATTTGCCTTCTAAGAAGTCAGCTACACCTAGATGAAAAAGAAAAAGAAAACCAAATGGCTGCCTCTCATTCTGGAGCCAAGAGAACTCGGGGGTGGGTGGTGGGTGGGAAATACCCTCCCTCCTGTTAGAGAGGCTATTGTGGGGAGGCACCCCCTCTCTCCTCTTAATGCCAGGTGCTTCAACCCAAACTTGATTTGTATATTTCCACCTACCTATTTTTGCATTTCTATTTAATAAAACCCAAGAACATTACTAATATTACATAACTAAAAACTAATAACTAATATTACATAGAAACCTTCTGCCCTCCTTATCTGCTGGGGTTGTTTAGCCTGCATCTCCTCTGTTATCAAAAAGGAGGGAGTAGGATGGGTATAAAGGACAGGACAACCTTACATATTCTCTACTTTGCAAGATGTGGCAGGAATGGATGATGGTTTCTCCAAAACAGATCTTGCCATGTCAAGGATTCCATCGAGGAAGGGGAAGGCTACTATCCCTGGCATGTCACTCTAAAATCTTGTCTTTAGGTCTGGTGTCTATTAAAGTGACATGCAAATCTAAGGGTTGTACCATCTGAACCATCTGTTCAGAATAGAGCCATAAGTCTTCACTTGGCAATATTGGGTCTTGATATCCCACGGTATCATCTGGAGATGGTTCCAAAGCTACCCTAGAATTAGCAATGGATCCACAGTCATCTTCTTTGGAGCCATAAATCAACAGACCCAAGCAGGGGGCGAGTACGTCGGCGTATGTTGTCTGTCCAGCAATCAAACATTATAATTTCCATTAACGGTTCTGAAGGATCTGACCATTGTTTGTAGCCTTGCAGAGGAAGACAGCAAGAATGTTGGTGTTCTGAAACAACCTACATTTTCGTGGAATGCATTGTTTTCCTCAACTAACAGGGGCCATCTACTCGGATGGGAGTCCCTTACCACACAGTGAGAAATTCCATGCTATATCCTTTTTTGCTCCTTTTCTGACAGCGACCCCCTGTCATTGGGGAATGCTTTTCTAATCCCTCGGTAAAGTAATCCTTTTTTGTCCCCCCCCCCCTCCCACGCTGGCTGGCTTGTTGTGCCGATTGCTCTGCAAGTTGTGTAAGGTCATTTATGGAGCATGCTGTGCATCCTTTCTCAGCCACATCAGGCCTGCTTCACTGTTTTCATTATTATGATACACATTGCTTAGCCTCACTCCTGCTGACAACTCTTTGGTTGTCACCTTTTCTGCATTATAGACACCTCATTTCCTGCATTATAGCAGTAGTGTCAGATTTTTTTTCTGAGTGTCAAGCACCATTCCTTCACTACTGTAAATTGCACCTTTGAGTGGAATAAAGACACTGTGGGATCTAACCTATGTCCTCTTATGCACAGGACACTCAATGCACAGCAGCCAAGAAGGTCAGAGCGCCTGCTCCAGCTGCAACGCCACTGAGGATGTTCTCCGCAGCTGAGAATGAAACGTCTGGAAGGAAAACTTTCTCCAGTAGAACACGGCACTTGACCCCGAAAGATTCTACAAACCCTAATGATGATGCCAGCCGTGAAAACCTGAAATCTTTGATATGTCCTCTTAATTCATGAAGTTTCACATGGTTAGGGTGTTTGATGACCTGGCCAGGATTCTGTACTAGGGACTGCTTCTTAGTCCTCAAGTTTCACAACACTATCCATCCATCCATCTATCTATCCATCTATCCATCTATCTATCTATCTATCTATCTATCTATCTATCTATCTATCTATCTATCTATCTATCTATCTATCTATCTATCTATCTATCATCTATCTATCTATCATCTATCTATCCATCTATCCATCTATCTATCTATCTATCTATCTATCTATCTATCTATCTATCTATCTATCTATCTACTACACGGATCTGCTACACAGCGCACCTCACTGCATATATATATATATATATATATATATATATATATATATATATATATATATATATATATATATATATATATATATTTGGATGCTTGTAGAGAGATCACTCCTCCTTTATAAAGCAGCTCTGAGTGAATGCCAATATATCATACTAATCAACAGCTGGAAAGACTGTCTTCCTTTGAGAGCTTCATACTCAACTTCACTCAGTGAGAAGAGGTCCATCAGTGGCTATTAGCCACAGTGTATTGTTGGAATGCTCTGTCTGGGGCAGTGATGCTCTGGGAGGGCTTCTAGTGTCCTGGTCCCACTAATGGACCTCCTGATAGCACCTGTGGTTTTTCTTTTTTGGCCACTGTGTGACACAGAGTGTTGGACTGGATGGGCCATTGGCCTGATCCAACATGGCTTCTCTTATGTTCTTATGTCTTCCAAGTAGAACTGCACAGAAGCCAAGAAAATGCAAACAGTGCTGTACTTACCTGTAACTCTTTTTTGTCAAGTGATTTTCTGTTCAGGCACACATTCCTTCCTCCTACCCTAGGGTGAACTCTCCGGAACATTAGCTTCTTGGGGTCTCTGGCAGCAGCAGGGCGACAACTGAGAGGACAGCACTCCTCCTCCTGGTCAAATGATGGTTTTGATGGGAAAGTGCCAGAGGAAGGAAGAATGCTAGAAAGATTTGGAAATCTTTTCTGTAGCTGGCCTGCATACACACAGCCCAAATGTGTCCCTGCACAGAAGATGATTTGATAAACAACAGTTTCCAGTAAGCGGAACCCTGTTTTTTTCAACCTCCTATCTCATTTTTGCAGGGCAGCCTTTGTCTCTGCTTGTCTCACCCATATTTTTGTAGCTGGGCTCTAGTGCTTTCATGCTGCTCACTGCCTGGTCACTATGGAGACAATTTACTGCCTTGTGCCTGCCTTCCCTTGGCACTCCTTTTAAAATAATCCCAGCATTAAAAGTTATAAAGTAGTAAAATGCTATAACAAAAAAGTTACAAAGTATTTATTAAAAAGAAAATGTTCACAAGCATACTTTTAGTATAGCACCAGATTGAGCAAGGGATTCCAAAAGAAATGGATAAAAATGCCAAACCTCTGTCCCTCTCTCTATTCATGCCCTATCAGATGCTATAGAATAGGGCAGGCTCTTTAGCATAAGTCTTCTATATTTCTACAGAGTTTTTGTTGCCTTGAAGCTTGCTTCAGTTCTCTAAGTGAGCATGTGGTGAAAATGGCTGCCTCCCCCAGACCTCAGCTAAGAAATATGCCTCCTCTGATGAACCCAGCATGAAAGAAACCTTCTTCCTGCTGCAAGGAGTTTTTATTGTATTGATTTCTCCTCCCATCGACAAGGTCACACCTGACTTTTGTATGGAAGTCTTTCCTGAAGACTTTCTATCATTCTGTTCCTCCACATCTCTGTTCCCTGCTTGGGGAAGGCGGAAGACTTGACCCACCTATTGTCTCTAGCTAGCCCTATTAGCATTTCTTAAGGGGTAGCTGAGGTGAGCTTGGAAAGTCATTGAACTGACTAACTAGCCTCCTGCTTGTTCTCTGCTCCAAGGGGAAAAACTGTTAAATTGCAACTGTTAAATTGGAAGTTTTACGTATCTCAAACCTCCCAGGAAAAAATGCACTTCTTCATACCAACAAAAGCAGCTCTTCAGCCACATATGGTGATCCACAGGAGATTTGTTAAAATTCAAAGTGTTGCTGTCTAGGATGTGTAAGAACAAGATCACCAGTAAGCCTCTGCAGGACCCAATATGTGGCTGGTGGGCTGTATTTGGCTTGGTGGGCCATGTGCTGTGCAGGGCTGTTAGTGGTGTCACATCAGTGTCGCCAGTGTTTCTTCAAGTGTACCTATAAAATGTTTCTGTATGTCAGTTCTTCATCTCTTTCCACTTTTGTGTTGGGGAGTTCAGAGATACAAAAATGGATGTAAAAAAAAATATCTTCATTTAATAATTTTACTCCTTTAAAAACGAGAGCCAGTTTGGTGTAGTGGTTAAGTGTGCGGACTGATATCTGGGAGAACGGGGTTTGATTCCCCACTCCTCCACTTGCACCTGCTGGCATGGCCTTGGGTCAGCCATAGCCCTGGCAGAGGTTGTCCTTGAAAGGGCAGCTGCTGTGAGAGCCCTCTCAGCCCCACCCACCTCACAGGGTGTCTGTTGTGGGGCGGGGAGGGGAAGGAGATTGTGAGCCGCTCTGAGGCTCTTCAGAGTGCCGGGCGGGATATAAATCCACTATCTTCATCAACCTCACAGGGTGTCTGTTGTGGGGGGGTGGGGAGGGAAAGGAGATTGTGAGCCGCTCTGAGACTCTTCAGAGTGGAGGGCGGGATATAAATCCACTATCTTCATCTACCTCATAGGGTGTCTGTTGTGAGGGGAGGGAAGGGAAAGGAGATTGTGAGCCGCTCTGAGACTCTTCGGAGTGGAGGGCGGGATATAAATCCAATATCTTCATCTACCTCACAGGGTGTCTGTTGTGGGGGAGGAAGGGAAAGGAGATTGTGAGCCGCTCTGAGACTCTTTGGAGTGGAGGGCGGGATATAAATCCAATATCTTCATCTACCTCACAGGGTGTCTGTTGTGGGGGAGGAAGGGAAAGGAGATTGTGAGCCGCTCTGAGACTCTTTGGAGTGGAGGGCGGGATATAAATCCAATACCTTCATCTACCTCACAGGGTGTCTGTTGTGGGGGAGGAAGGGAAAGGAGATTGTGAGCCGCTCTGAGACTCTTCGGAGTGGAGGGCAGGATATAAATCCAATATCTTCATCTACCTCACAGGGTGTCTGTTGTGGGGGAGGAAGGGAAAGGAGATTGTGAGCCGCTCTGAGACTCTTCGGAGTGGAGGGCGGGATATAAATCCAATATCTTCATCTACCTCACAGGGTGTCTGTTGTGGGGGAGGAAGGGAAAGGAGATTGTGAGCCGCTCTGAGACTCTGTCCTTGAAAGGACAGCTGCTGTGAGAGCCCTCTCCAGCCCCACTCACCTCACAGGGTGTCTGTTGTGGGGGAGGAAGATAAAGGAGGTCGTGAGCCGCTCTGAGACTCTTTGGTGTGGAGGGCGGGATATAAATCCAATATCTTCTTCAATATCTTCTAAACATAGGAACATACTTTCTATATGTTAAGCTGACTCACTAAGTATCATTGAAATCTCTCTCTCTCGCACAACATACACCCATAACATGTATTTTGGTGTAAGAGATTGTAAAAAGGCCCTGGATTATCACAATGTTTGTTTACAGCATCTGGAAAAGCATCTTCTTTTACTGAGACTGCTTGTGCCACTTTATGGTATTTAAACACATTATCAGGAAACAATTCTTCTTGCTTGATTTATGTTCCTTGGACTGCTCTTTCAGGAGAAACCTGTCCTTACAGCCTCTTCCTATAGACAAAGCACACTGTATATTCTTGTGAGATCATACAGACTATGGGAAAGGGCTCAGACTCTCTTGACCAACCATGCTCTCTCCTCTTATTCTGAATGCCTCATAACAGCTTTTTTACAGTAGTCTTCTGCTATATATTTCAACAGGATAATATCAGACAAAGGAAAGCTCTCTAATGGAACAAAGATCATGGAACAGGTTGAATCCTCTTAGTATGTTGTCAAAATACCCCGGCTCTTGAATGAGATGTTTTGGGGAAGAGGGAATGGCAGTAAAAATCCCCTTGGTTGTCTTTAATCAAAAACCTGAGGCTCCTAGGACCTTTCCTCATAGGAAAAGTGCTGCAACCTTGTGATAATCTTAATTACCTTTATCTAGCACTAGAATGTTCTTTTTGATCTTGCTGATGGATACTAATGGGATCTGTGGGAACAGAACTGAGAGATAGTATCAACCAAAATACTGGACATGATAAAAATGTGCCAACTGTGTTTGTGTGTATTTACGTACACACACACTCACAAAAATAAAATAAAAAAGAATTTCCTGCCCTTCAATATAAGCTTATGTGTGGAAATGAGCTCTTTTATCTTTTAATGGCATAGATGAAAATGAGATTTTGTGAAGCCTCTAGTAAAGAGATAAGACATTTTTCTCTAGGCAGATGGCAACTCTAGATGTTTCCACTTTCAGGATAATGGGGTTTTTAACGTGCTTACCTTTGGTTGGATTGTGTTTCTTATTATGCCCCTTTTATAGTGTATAAAATATATTTTGTTAGACTGTGTAATCATATGCAGATTTCCTCATTTATTTCCTCCCCAAGTGAATAATTTGTTGCTTTCAGACTGCCAAGAGATAAACACTAAAGGGAAACCACGGTCTTTAAGTTGCTGTAGCAAAACAAGAGAGACCATGGGAGACAAAATAATTACAATAGAGCAAAAGCCAATACAAAGTTTTCAACAGTATCACCCTAGAATATAATAGAAACAGTGCATTGACAGTCCTGCTGTCAATATAACAGAGACCTATATAAATCAATAGTCAACAATCTTCCACAGCATCCATTCCAGTCATCGTCAGTAAGTCATCAGATGTAGGTCTTAAAGCCCTAAGTACTCACTACATTCTTTTTACAATATTTTTCGGTACCCCAGAACTACAATAGACCAGGAGACATATATATTGAAAAGGGTTAGAGGAAGGACCATGAGCCCAATGATAGTTTCAACTCAATGGGCGTTTTCGCACTGACCTTCTAGTGGCGCGACCACCCTCTTCACACCGGAGGATCTGCCCGGATTTCGCACAAGAAGCGCCGGCGCACCCAAAAGAGCCGGCGACTTCCGTCGCGAAACCCGCTCAAACGGAAACCGCCAAGAAGCAGGAAAACGTTTGAGCGGGTTTCGCGACGGAAGTCGCCGGCTCTTTTGGGTGCGCCGGCGCTTCTTGTGCGAAATCCGGGCAGATCCTCCGGTGTGAAGAGGGTGGTCGCACCACTAGAAGGTCAGTGCGAAAACGCCCAATGTTTTTCTTTTCAAAGAACCTCTGGTCCAGTATCTGTCTGGAAACAAGTTTAAAAATACATCTCAGTCTCCCAGGGAGACTAAGTATGAACCAGGCTTCCCCCTTATATTATTCTTCTATTATGCAAGAGACTGAGACCTGTGACACTATTGACAAATTTATTCTTACCCATCAGTTGTAATATGGAGTTATTGTTAAGTGAATAACCCTTTGATGGTTTCAGTTTTTTCTGTCTCTGGGCAAAAATTTTCCACCAGAGGAACAGAATCGACTGGGTGGGATTTGGCCAGTTCTACTGGGCTGTATTATCTCACCCATTTTGTGTGTGTGTGTGGGGGGGAGCTGCTGCATGAAATCATTTAAAGCTTGAGGGGTCATCTATATACAGATGACGGCCAGCTCTGTGTTTCATTAGCCTCCAGTTACATCCATCTTGGTTTTGTACTGATACTCTGAGGCCATTATCAGGTGGCTAAGGCAGAAGAGACTGAAGCTGAATTCAGACAAGACAGAAGTCACACTAGTTAGAAAAGTTTATGTTGAAGCCACTTACTCAGGATGGCTTCTGATCACCCCCACCCCAGTGCTGCAAATCCTTTGTTTGATAGAGGGCGTTTTCGCACTGACCTTAATCAGAAGCGACGCCCCTCTTCACCGCGCAGGATTGGCGTGGATTTCGCACTAATTGCCGCGGAGCACCCGGAAGAGCCGGAAAGTCCCGCGGCTTTTGCAGCGCAAACGGAAACCGCCAAAAACCAGTTTCCATTTGCGCCGCAAAAGCCGCGGGACTTTCCGGCTCTTCCGGGTGATCCGCGGCAATTAGTGCGAAATCCACGCTGATCCTGCGCGGTGAAGAGGGGCGTCGCTGCTGATTAAGGTCAGTGCAAAAACACCCAGAGTGTTTGATGGGTTCTGAACAGCAGGCATCTTTTTTTTGGGGGGGGGGGGGAGGGGGAGAACATAGGCATTAGTAAGTAAGTAAGTAAGTTTATTTTTATATCCCGCCCTCCCCAGCCAAAGGCAGGCTCAGGGCGGCTCACAGACATGGAAACCATGATTTAGATAAAATACAATGTAAACAAGAATTTTAAAATACAATTCAATTACATAAATTAATTAAAATAGATAAAAACAGGTACTATAAGGTGCTATAGGTCACAATCATACATAAGATGGCTAGATGGTTACAGGTCAGTTCCAATTTCAATTTAGCCAGGTTCTATCTTAAAAGCAAGCTGGAAGAGAAAAGTTTTGCAAGCCCTGCGGAATTGATTTAGGTCCCGCAGGGCTCGCAGCGTCTCTGGAAGTTGACTCCACCATCGAGGGGCCATTGCTGAAAAAGCTTGCTCCCTGGTTGTCTTCAGTCTAGCTTCTCTTGGCCCAGGGATTTTTAAAAGATTTTGAGAGCTAGATCTCAGTGCTCTCTGGGGGACATAAGGGGAGAGGCGGTTTTATTTATTTATTTGATTGTAATCCGTAATATTTTAATAGCTACTTGCTGTCAAGTTCCTTGCCATTACCTGTATCTGTTTGACGTAGCCTGAGGAATGTATGCTTAGACTGCTGGAGAAATGAAAGTTAACGGCCTACCTCCTGGGAGCTGGGAAACCGCTTGGCACTCAAGGCCATGGCTCCTATCTCGGGATGTCTTGTAGCATGCTTGGTAGTGTGTGTGTGTGTGTGTGATTTGTAGCCATTAAGTTCAAACTGTCTTCATGCCCTAAATTAAGGTGTGCTTATAACGGCCCCTACAAGAACATATAACCAATGCCTGTTTTGCTGACTGTCACTGTCTATGTATTCTGCCTTACAATAAATGCTTCTTCAAACACATGGAGAGTCATGAAGGAGAACCGGGAACTTGACGCTTGTGATCCATCTTTAGCTAAGAGGAAAAATGGAGTACAAATATTTTAATCAATATTTGGATGATATACCAGCTACAGCCCTTCCTCGAAAAGCATAATCTGGCAATGGTGATTCCCTACTCTGACCACATCCCGGTTAGATGACCATAATTACACCCAAGGCAGGGCTGCCTTTGAAAATTTTCTGGAAGCTTCAGCTGGTCCAAAATGCAGTCATTGAAAAATTAAATTTTAAATTAAAAGGAAGGCTATTGTTGGGGATTGGATACAAGAATGGTATCACCCCTGTGCTAGTTCTGCACATGGGTACTGGGTGGGGAGAGCTGAGGCAGCTAAACAACATGGATGTTTTCTGTGTATACTGACAATATTGTTTAATGTGTACAAGAGAGGCTGCCCTCTCAATTTTTTGGCCACTGTGTGACAGAGTGTTGGACTGGATGGGCCATTGGCTTGATCCAACAGGGCTTCTCTTATGTTCTTCTGTGACACAGAGTGTTGGACTGGAGGGGCCATTGGCCTGATCCAACATGGCTTCTCTTATGTGACACAGAGTGTTGGACTGGATGGGCCATTGGCCTGATCCAACATGGCTTCTCTTATGTTCTTATTCGTTAATTGTTCAAAGAAGATCTGCCCCATGGTATAAAAATATAAAGAAGGACCATCTAAAAGCCGCATATCTGGCAAATATTACTGTGCATAAACTTAGATCAGCATTTACAGCTCTGCGGTTTCAGACCATGCCAACCGAATACCTCCTGGGGCGATACTCTAAAACACCTCAGGAACAGCGTATTTGTATTTGCAAAACTTCTGTGGAGGACCTCTTCCATTATGTTATGGTTTGCCCACTGTATTCAGAACCTAGACACAAGTTTCTGACTGAAGTAACAAATCAATTGTATATGGCTTCTGATATGGATAAGCTAATATTTCTATTATCAGATACTGACTCTATGGTTTCTTATAAGGTAGCTCTTTTTGCTCTGGCTGCTAGTAAAATCAGGGCAAAAGCAATTTCCAGCAGACAGTAAAATGATGTTGTTAACCCGGACTATTAGAGCCTGACCATGAAATCACGGGGTTGCTGTATGTAAATAAGATTTTGAATAATCCAATGTATTCATCTTAGAGTCCATGACTGCTTTTAACTTGTATGTTGCAGTAATTGAAATTGCAATAGCCAATGGTTTTATGCAATAATTTTTTTACTGTACTGTACCTAAAAAAAAAAAGGTTAGAAATGCAAACTCGATGTAGACATTTACTCCACTCCAATTGCTCGAGCAAGTGCTCAGTATGGAGTTTCTAGTGAGCCTGATGTTAGTGATATGGAACATGAAGGTAACAGCCTGCTGCCTCTTGAACCCAAGACTATAATCAGAAAATCTAATGGTTGTACTGTACGAAATCCAGATATAATTTTGCCACTTTCTCAAGATCGACTCTCACCCGTGTTTGTTAAAATTGAATTGGTGGGATGGATATCCAGAATTGAGTCATTAGGTGTGGTTGAGTTCATCAATCAATTTGCAGTAATACTGTTACAAGAGACCTAGGTTTTGGATGATGTTTAAATGCTGGGCTATACATCCTTTATGGGAAAAGCATCAAGAAAGAGATAAGGAGGTCACCCTAAACTGGCCCTTCATGTCTGATCTCAAACACTCTGCAATATGACAGCGTAGAGCTTCTTGAATCCTCCTCTTCAATATTAGCTGTGCATTTGGAGTTTAATGTACACGCCTTCATTTTGGTGATAGTTTATATTCCTCTCACTCTATATAAGGTGCTTCTAAACCAGGTTTGGACTCATCCGGAGGATTTGATAGATTAATTAACCTTTATCCCAGAGCAAAAATTCTGATGGCAGGCGATTTTAATGCCCATATTGGGAAGAACAATACTTACTAGAGAGTTAGAGAAAGAAGTACATGGAAAATGCTTCTATAATTCTGGTCAAACTATTAGAACTACTGGCACCAACCATTACCCGTAAATCACTAAGAACATGGAAATTTTTATAGCCCATGGTTTAACGAATGCAGGATGATGTAAAACTTATTCGAACTAAACACTGAAGATTTAGAGAATCCCATAATCCTCTACTGCTTTGAAAATTTCTTCAGATAAAAGAAAAAAAAATACAAAGTCAATGATTCATAGAAAGAAGCTTGAGGCTATTTACAATGAATGCCTCAAGGAATAGCAATTTCCAACAGTTTTGGACATTACAGTATTCCATTCAATGCATGGGTAAATTAATCACCTTCTGCATTTCTCAACCAGTATGAGAACAGTATTTCTGGGTGCGATATAATTCCAGTTGCCCAATGGACATTGTTCCAGAACAGCCTGAGACTTTAGCATCCTGGACACCAACAGCAAAAGAAGTTATTCTTATAGTGCAGCCCTATACTATGCTGTATCTAATAAAGAGCTTATTATCACTATCACCTCACCTCTTCCATGCGTTGAACCCACTATATTATACTTCTCTTTACCCCTAGCAAGCTGGGTACTCATTGTACCAACCTCAGTAGAATGGAAGGCTGAGTCAACCTTGAGTCAGCTACCTGAACCCAGCTTCCGCTGGGATCAAACTCAGGTCATAACAGAACTTGGACTGCAATACTGCAGCTTACCACTCTGCACCATAGGGCTCTTAAAGTCTCTGTTTAAAAACCTCCAAAGAAGGAGAGCCCACCACCTCCCGAAGAAGCCTGTTACACTGAGGAACCACTCTAACGGTCAGGAAGTTCTTCCAAATGTTTAGCTGGCAACTCTTTTGATTTAATGTCAACCCAGTGGTTCTGGTCCGATCTTTTGGGGCAACAGCAAACAACTCTGTACCATCCTCTATATGACAGCCCTTCAAGTACTTGAAGATGGTTATCGCATCACCTTTCAGTCATCTCCTCTCCAGGCTAAGCATACAGAGCTCCTTTGCTCATAGGCTCCTTTGCCTTTGCTACAGAACTTGGTTTCCAGACCCCCTCACCATCTTTTTTTGCTTTCGTCTGGACAGGTTCCAGCTTAAGGAACAGGCTCAAAGGAACTTCTTGATTAGGGGCAAGAGATCGGAAGTCTCCGTGTTCAACCAATAATGCTGGAAATTGTAGCTATGGAAGCCTTTTTCCCTAAGGAAGAAGGCTTAAAAGAGAACAGAATAAGATCCCTGTTGCCAAAGGGGCTTAGGGTGGGCTTCCTAGAATTTAATGACATAATGAACATCTAGGGAGTGCCAATACTGTCAAGCAATGTGAATCTTTCTTTTAATAATACAATGCTAATAGTATGATGCTAACTGAATGTATCTGTAAAGCTCCATGAATGTTACTAACCATGAACCAAGCTGGGCACATCAAAGCAGGAAATAGCTAGAGTATAGTTTGTGCCTCTTTTGCCTCTCTTGCTTTCACTAACAAATGCAGGAATTTACTCTTTGAAGATAAGCCCCGCCAGGGACAGGTTCTCAGGCCTTGTCCCAGGAAAAGAAACCACAGGGGAGATAAGAAGTTGCCGTGTGAAGATTCACACATGAATACAGCATTGTTTAGAGAATGTAGCTTTGTTTAGGAAACCTTTGATGTGCCACCTTTAAGTATGCCCTCCACTGTTACTATGTATCAGTTCCAATACCTACCTCAATAGAAGCATCTTGGATTATCAATAAATCATACTTTGTTTCAAATCAGGGACTGATTTCTTTGAGAAATCAAATATTTGTGCAACAAATACCTGGGCTTTGTATGAGGAAAAATTTGTCTTAGGGATCAAGAAGAGATCCCGTCTGAATATAATCACTTTTTTTTTCTTTTTTGCAAATATAGAGTTCTACTTCTGCAGAAAAGGGCTCTAATTTTTATACGATTTTCATGAAGAAGTGGCTGCCCCAGTGAGGAAGGGTAAAATTGAGCACCAAACTGGATGTGACATTTTGGGTCTGCCGTAAGTGTCGCTGGGACTCAATTTGGCCCAAGACGACACCACAGTGGAGGGGCTTCAGCCTTCCCCCACAGCATTTTTCCAACCCAAAATTGCTCCAGGTCATTATTTGCACCATTTGGAGGACTGAATGTGGAGGGGATAAATTAGGTTTCCAGGCAGGAGAATAACATTTAGGACATCCAAATGGCATTAGAAGAAATACTGCCAAGTTCATGCACAGGTCAGCTAAATAGTTGGATATATGCATAAATGAGATGCGACAAGAAAACAACACATTATTCAGACTTATGAAAATCAAAAGTAGATTGTGATAAGCTCCAAATGGGTGAGTGGGCAACAATACTGCAAATGAGGTCCAGTGTAAGTGATGCACATTGGGGCCAAAAATCCAAGATACATAAACATACACACACTGGTGTGGCCTAAGCTAGAATAGACTGACCAGGAAAGGATTTTAGAAGAAGAAGAAGATATTGGATTTATATCCCGCCCTCCACTCCGAAGAGTCTCAGAGCGGCTCACAATCTCCTTTCCCTTCCTCCCCCACAACAGACACCCTGTGAGGTGGATGAAGATATTGGATTTATATCCCGCCCTCCACTCCGAAGAGTCTCAGAGCGGCTCACAATCTCCTTTCCCTTCCTCCCCCACAACAGACACCCTGTGAGGTAGATGAAGATATTGGATTTATATCCCGCCCTCCACTCCGAAGAGTCTCAGAGCGGCTCACAATCTCCTTTCCCTTCCTCCCACACAACAGACACCCTGTGAGGTAGATGAAGATATTGGATTTATATCCCGCCCTCCACTCCGAAGAGTCTCAGAGCGGCTCACAATCTCCTTTCCCTTCCTCCCCCACAACAGACACCCTGTGAGGTAGATGAAGATATTGGATTTATATCCCGCCCTCCACTCCGAAGAGTCTCAGAGCGGCTCACAATCTCCTTTCCCTTCCTCCCCCACAACAGACACCCTGTGAGGTAGATGGAGATATTGGATTTATATCCCGCCCTCCACTCCGAAGAGTCTCAGAGCGGCTCACAATCTCCTTTCCCTTCCTCCCACACAACAGACAACCTGTGAGGTAGATGGAGATATTGGATTTATATCCCGCCCTCCACTCCGAAGAGTCTCAGAGCGGCTCACAATCTCCTTTCCCTTCCTCCCCCACAACAGACACCCTGTGAGGTAGATGAAGATATTGGATTTATATCCCGCCCTCCACTCCGAAGAGTCTCAGAGCGGCTCACAGTCTCCTTTCCCTTCCTCCCCCACAACAGACACCCTGTGAGGTGGGTGAGCTGGAGAGGGCTCTCACAGCAGCTGCCCTTTCAAGGACAACCTCTGCCAGAGCTATGGCTGACCCAAGGCCATGCCAGCAGGTGCAAGTGGAGGAGTGGGGAATCAAACCCGGTTCTCCCAGATAAGAGACTGCACACTTAACCACTACAGCAAACTGGCTCTCCATACATTTTAGGATTTTGGCAGATAGCTTGATGAATACATTTATGCAGTGTTGGGCAGCAGTGAAAAGCACAAATTCTATGCTAGGGAAGGGACTGAAAATAACACATGGACACCACAACTAAATGAAACTTTCATTTTCAGAGGCCACAACCCTCTAATCACGATATTCAAGGTTACTAAAAGAGGGAGGCTTTGGGTCTTGTATTCCTAGGCCTTCTGGGAGCACCCATTTGGCTAAAGTTTGCCGCCACTACCACTGATTCATCCTCATTTTTCATCAGTGACCATACCACTGCCGACTGACTTCTTAAAGACCACCCAATCCTTTTAACTGGAGATGCCAGGGACTGAACTTGGGGCCTTCAGCATCCTATGTAGATGCTCTGTCCCTGTGTCACAGCCCATTCCCAACACCAGCACCCTAGGAACTCAAAACTGTCAGGCAGATTCACAATAAAACCAGGAGGAAGCCCCCAACCTGCCTCAGAATGATGCCACTGCCAGCCACTACAGTTGCCTAAGAAGAAGAAGAATTGCAGATTTATACCCCACCCTTCTCTCTGAATCAGAGACTCAGAGTGGCTTACAATCCTCTTTATCTTCTCCCCCCAACAACAGACACCCTGGGAGGTGAGTGGGGCTGAGAGGGCTCTCACAGCAGCTGCCCTTCCAAGGACAACCTCTGCGATAGCTATGGCTAACCCAAGGCCATTCCAGCAGGTGCAAGTGGAGGAGTGGGGAATCAAACCCGGTTCTCCCAAATAAGAGTTCACGCACTTAACCACTACACCAAACTGCCTCTTCATCTGATTCTCTCCACTAGTGCAAGTTTCAGGAAAAAGAATGCAGGGTTCAATGAACCTTAATTACAAAGGCTGTTTGGTGGATTCATGTCCCTACCAGACCATCAGGGTTCCCAGACTCCCTCTCAGGGTGGGGGTTCCCCCCATTTTAGGTCCTCCAACCCTCATGGAGCTGGCCAGTGGGGGGATAACTGCCCACAAAGAGCCCTGTGGGCGTCTGACATGATGATGTCACCCAGAAGTGACATAATTGCACCAGGCACATCACACAGGGGATGCTCTAGCATTTGGGTAAAAAACTCTATGGTACCATAGAGCCTCCCTCACCAGCAGCCAGGTAAGAACTGGCAACCTTAAAGATCATCTATCCATTCCATCAGCCTGCTCTGAGGGCTCCTAAGGAAGTCGAGCCCAGTGATAGACCAGGAAGAAGATGAGATGGAAAGCCCAGAGACTGTGGTCTTGCTGCATTAGCTGTCTTTGCATGTCTTACTTGCATTGGCCCTTTGCATGATTTACCTGGCTTATTCTGATGGGTATAGTCTCTCACGGGAACCCACAGGACCACTGCCTGACCACCTCTTCTTCTTAGACAAAGAGATGCTTATGGTGCCAGTACAAACACACATACAAGTATAAAATGTACTTAAACAACTCCATTGGTTAGGTGGTCACTGTTACTCTGCCCTTTTCCATTTACTAGAACCAAGCAGAATTTACAGTACATTGAAGCTGATGTTAACATTTTCTTTCATATAATAACTAAGTTATGAAAAAGAAATTTCTCTGTCAGGACTCATGCTTTGAAATGCTTACCAAGGGGAGCCATACATTCTGAAGCCTCTGACTGTCACTTCTGAATCCTGCAGGTATATGCAATTTGTTAAGAGGGCCTGTACATTTTCATAGTTCTCTGGCTTCAACTTGGATACAGAGGGGAAATAGTAAAAGTCCTGCTTGATTAAGTCTGCCATGAACTCTTGGTCAAATGTCAATTCATGATTGCCTGCTATCACAATCTTGTATTCATATGGTAGGCTGCCTAAAATAGAACGAGAGAAACAGAGTAAAGCCATATAGTTATTCTGCTGACTAAAAAAAACTCAAATAAATTACACATCATTCGTTAAATTATTCTGAAAATGCAGCTGGATACTGTAAAGGAATTCTCACGATGAAAATGAGAGCACCTACAAGAGGTCCCATCAAGGAGCTACACAGATATAGGGCGCTTTCGCACTGACCTTACTCGGGAGCGACGTCCCTCTTCACCGCACAGCGTCTGCGCGGATTTCGCACTAATTGCTCCGCAGAACCCAGAAGAGCCGCAAAGTCCCGCGGCTTTTGCGTCGCAAATGTAAACTGGGTTTTGGCCAGTTTACATTTGCGACGCAAAAGCCGCAGGACTTTGCGGCTTTTCCGGGTTCTGCGGAGCAATTAGTGCGAAATCCACGTAGACGCTGCGTGGTGAAGAGGGACGTTGCTCCCGAGTAAGGTCAGTGCAAAAGCGCTCATTTTTTTTTTAATGTTACTGAATGACAATGTTTTCACAGCAACTCCCGTTATATTTATTTTGAAAGAATTAACACCAATTTGCCTCCATTAGCATCTAAACGTTATGCTGATAATGAGCTGAGAAAGTGGCAATAAATGTGATACTGTACAACGTTCAAAGCAGGTGCATTCGAAAACTCCGAAATCATATCGAAGTCTTATGTTCTTATCCAATTAGATCAGCTGATATTTTTTTTGTTAGACAATACTTTCTGAGTTTTAACTATTTATCTGGAAAGGGATTCAAAGTCTTTTGTGTCATCCTCACCCCCCCCCCCAATTATTAATTATTTGAGTCTGAATCCCTGAGCTACAAATATAGTCTCTTTTGGGGGTTAAAACTACCCAGCACACCTAATTTCAAATGACTGGCATCTGTGTGGATAGTGAAATCTGTGCAATAGGGTAAGCCGCAACTATGAGATTTTTACAAAACCCCAAAGCAATATTGACACATCCACATATGGTTTTTTGGGGGGACGGGGGCAACCCACTGATGTCTGAGCACTGGTTGAGTTGCTGTGACAACCAAATCAGATACAGATGCTTGCCTGAGATTCTGCACTAGGAGGAGAGAGAAGCAGCAGCAAACTGCAGGATAGGGTGGCAATCAGGAATACTTTGCTCTACGATGGTGACCCAACAAGGGGGAAATTATGCGATAAGCACCACATTGTGTCATATACTTGCGAAAACTAGTGGGCTCAGCAGCACAGACTGAGGGGAGGAAATAATTACCACTAGGATGTGACCTTCAGGTGAAAGATCCTCAATTTTCTGTTTTCTGTGAAGTCACTTCCTCAAAAAAAATCCATATGGTAAATTGTGTATACATCACTTCCTGTTAGGCTTGCCAATCCCCAGGTCCCAGCAGGTGTTCTTCCGCTTTCCCAGGCTCCTTCCCGCCCCCAGTCAGCTGGCCGGTGGGGGGAAGGCCTGCTCCCAGAGGACCATGTGCCTTTCCCCCTCCGGAGGCTTCAGTCTCCGATTGAAAGGCTTCCTCTTGATGGTGTGTCTGTGTTACTTTGAAGAAGTTGGCAGCAACTCGTGAGTAGAGAGGCCAATCCCCCTTCAGAGTCGCCAGAAAAGGGGGGGGGGGAACGTCTGCTGAGCACTTCATTATTCCCTATGTGGAGATTGATTCTCATAGGGTATAATGAGGAATTGATCTGGAGGTTTCGGGGACTCTGGGGGAGCTGGTTTTTTTAGGTAGAGGCACAAAATTTTCAGTACAGTATCTAGTGCCTCTCCCCAAAGTACCCCCCCAAGTTTCAAAACGATTGGACCAGGGGGTCAAATTCTATGAGCCCCCAAAAAAGGTGCCCCTATCCTTCATTATTTTCTATGGAAGGAAGACATTTAAAAATGTGTGCTGTCCCTTGAAATGTGATGGCCAGAACTCCCTTGGAGTTCAATTATGCTTGTCACACCTTTGATCCTGGCTCCGCCCCCAAAGTCCCCAGATATTTCTTGAATTGGACTTGGCAAATCTACTTCCTGCACTATTCCCTCTTCACCTACTTGTACAAAGCAGCACCCCTCTCCACCTCTGCTGACTACTTCTTACCAATGTTCCCTATAAGCTGCAGTCTTGTGAGCAAAAATTCTACTTTGTGAGCTACTGGCATTAAAATTGTGAGCTACTGGCATTAAAATTGTGAGCTACTGGCATTAAAATTGTGAGCTACTGCATAAATTAGTGCGCTCTGGTGTCGTCCTTCCTGAGCTAAGACAAAAATGTGTGAGCTGGAGGCTAAAAATCTGTGCGCTAGCTCATGCTACCTCAGCTTAGAGGGAACACTGCTTCTTATCCTCCCTCTGATAACAACAGGACTGTATTCCTAGTGCTTGAAGGCCCAGCTTAACAAGATGAAAATTCCAGGAGGGGAGCTATATTAGTCTGTAGCAGAAAAATTAAACAGGAGTCCAGTAGCACCTTAATAGTTAACAAAATTTATTTCAACATAAGCTTTCTTGACTTAAGTTGTATGGTGTATACAAATAACCCTATCAAAGTAGGCTTGCCAATCCCCAGGTCCCAGCGGGGGTTCTTCCGCTTTCCCAGGCTGCTTCCCACCCCCAGTCAGCTGGCCGGCGGGGGAAGCCCCGCCCCCAAAGCCACCATGTGACTTACCCCCTCCGGAGGCTCCAGTCTCCGCTTAGAAAGGCTTCCTCTTGGGATGGTGTCTGTGTTACTTTGAAGAAGTTGGCTGCAACTTGTGAGTAGGCTTTTGCTTTTGACATGTACTGGCTGCAACTCGTGACTCACTTCAGAGTCGCCAGAAATGGGGGGGGGGGCGGGGGGGAGGAGAACGTCTGCTGAGCACTTCATTATTACCTATGTGGAGATCAATTCTCATAGGGTATAATGGGGAATTGATCTGGAGGTTTCAGGGGCTCTGGGGGAGCTGTTTTTTGAGGTAGAGGCACTGAATTTTCAGTATAGTATCTAGTGCCTCTCCTCAAAGTACCCCCAAAACAATTGGGCCAGGGGGTCCAATTCTATGAGCCCCAAAAGAAGGTGCCCCTATCCTTCATTATTTCCTATGGAAGGAAGACATTTAAAAAGATGTGCTGTCCCTTTAAATGTGATGGCCAGAACTGCCTTAGAATTCAATTATGCTTGTCACACCCTTGTTCCTGGCTCCGCCCCCAATGTCTCCTGGCTCCACCCCCAAAGTCCCCAGATATTTCTTGAATTGGACTTGGCAACCCTATATCAAAATGAACTCTCTAAAGCAAGAGTGGTAAATATATGGTCCAGAGAATGAAACTGGCCCATCCAGGTCTGGTATGGAAGAAGATGGTGGTGGTGGCAGAAGCAAAAGCAGCAAAAAGACCCGTGGCAGGTTGACTGGCTGGAGGGTCTATCCTCCCTTTCAGTTGGGCCAGACTGTACACATGTTGCTGCCACCCCCTCTGGCATTCCCATTCCTGTCAGAAGCGGCAAGTTGCTGCCTCCCCAGCAGTGTACATGTGTGCTGGGCCTTCTCCTCCACTTCAGCAGCAGAAGCCGCCTCCTTTGCCACTAATGTCACCACCTACTTCTTTGCCTCTGCCACTTCTCTTGCTCTTTCTTCACTTCAGTGCTGGAGAAGCAGCCCCTTGGGAGTAGGGAAGGAAGAAGAAGGGAGGGAGAAAGTCATTATGTGTGAAGGTGGTGGGGGAGCTGCTGATGGAAATGAGTATTAGGGGAAGTGTAGGAATGGGAATGCCAGACTGTATCTGGGGGAAGGTGTCAAGGGGCTTGCCATATCATGTATTTGCTGGGGCATAGGGCCTTGGTGTTCATGTAACTGTGTATTCTCTGTACTATGATGGGAATGTTGGGGGAGGATGTGTGGGGTTGCTTTTGCCAACTTGCTTTCGCTTTTGACTGTAACACATGAAGTACACGAAAGCCAGTTTGGGAGAACCGGGTTTGATTCCCCACTCCTCCACATGCAGCTACTGATGTGACACTGGGTCAGCCACAAGTTCTCTCAAGGCTGTTCTGTCCAAGAGCAGTTCTGGGACACCTCTCTCAGCCCCACCTACCTCACAGGATGTCTGTTGTGGGGAGGGAGAGGGAAAGGAGACTTTAAGGCACTCTGAGACTCCTTTGGCTAGCGAGGGGTGGGGTATAAATCCAATCCCTTCTCTTCATCTCTTCTTTTACACATTCTGCCCTGGGAGGGAGGCGGTGTCTGGAACTCAAAGACAAGTTATCTCCCACCAGAGACTGTCTTGGCATCTTCTGGTGCACAATGGGGGGCTGAGTGAGAAACTGCTCTTGCTGCTTTGTGCAGGCTTTTTATATTTGAATTTGGGTGGGCTACTAATGGCCCAAAAAGAGGGTATATAGATCTGGCTCTCCCAGGTACAGCCAGATCTGACTGACACAAAGATTTGCACCTGTTATAATGTGTCTATCAATAAAACCTTTTCTGAATCTCAGCAAGAGGCTTGCTTATTGAGGACCACTCAGGAGCTGACAGAAGGGAAGGGCTAAAGTGAGTGCAATGGGGTGCATGGTGGGAACTGCACTCAGAAAGCCATGGGAAAGGAGGAGAAATATAGCTATTGAGGCATGGGAAGGTGCTGAGTGTTTATGTTTGGGGGTGGGATCAAGAGCAGGGGTGTATAGTTAGATGGTAAGCTAAAACAGAGGCAGTGCTTTTTTGTAAAAAAAAAGCCCAGAAGTTCATTTGCATATTAGGCCACACCCCTGGTTTCACCCTAGAATCCATCCTCCAAAGCAGCTGTTTTTCCCAGGGCAGCTAATTTCTGTCAGCTGGAGATCAATTGTAAAAGCGAGAGATCTCCAGCTCTTACCTGGAGGCGGGCAACTCTACACAGGGCTCTTTTGTAGCCAGTTTGGCGTAGTGGTTAAGTGTGCGGACTCTTATCTGGGAGAACCGGGTTTGATTCCCCACTCCTCCACTTGCACCTGCTGGAATGGCCTTGGGTCAGCCATAGCTTTGGCAGAGCTTGTCCTTGAAAGGGCAGCTGCTGTGAGAGCCCTCTCCAGCCCCACCCACCTCACAGGGTGTCTGTTGTGGGGGAGGAAGGTAAAGGAGATTGTGAGCCGCTCTGAGACTCTTCGGAGTGGAGGGAGGGATATAAATCCAATATCTTCATCTACCTCACAGGGTGTCTGTTGTGGGGGGGGGGGAGGTAAAGGAGATTGTGAGCAGCTCTGAGACTCTTCGGAGTGGAAGGCAGGATATAAATCCAATATCTTCATCTACCTCACAGGGTGCCTGTTGTGGGGGAGGAAGGTAAAGGAGATTGTGAGCCGCTCTGAGACTCTTCGGAGTGGAGGGCAGGATATAAATCCAATATCTTCATCTACCTCACAGGGTGTCTGTTGTGGGGGAGGAAGGTAAAGGAGATTGTGAGCCGCTCTGAGACTCTTCGGAGTGGAGGGCGGGATATAAATCCAATATCTTCATCTACCTCACAGGGTGTCTGTTGTGGGGGAGGAAGGTAAAGGAGATTGTGAGCCGCTCTGAGACTCTTCGGAGTGGAGGGCGGGATATAAATCCAATATCTTCTTCTTCTTCTTCAGACTCCTTTACATATTAAGCCACACCCCCTGATGTAGCCAATACTCCTGGAGCTTACATTTCGCCCTGTACTAAGAGCCCTGTAAGTTCTTGGAGGATTGGAATATGTGGCCTAATATGCAAAGGTTGAAATAAATAAATAAAAAGATAGTCCCCTGTGCAAGCACCAGTTGTTTTCAACTCTAGGGTGACATTGCATCACGATGTTTTCATGGCAGACTTTTTACGGGGTGGTTTGCCATTGCCTTCACCAGTCATCTTCACACTTTCCCCCCAGCAAGCTGGGTACTCATTTTATAGACCTCGGAAGGATGGAAGGCTGAGTCAACCTTGAGCCAGCTTACCTGAATCCAGCTTCCGCCGGGATCGAACTCAGGTCATGAGCAGAGAGCTTCGACTGCAGTACTGCAGCTTTACCACTCTGCACCACAGGACTGCTTAATATGTAAAGGAGTTCCTGCTTTTAAAAAAAAGCCCTGAGTTTAGAGGACATGGTATCCAAGATGCAGTTAGAATGACAAAGCAGAGGTCCAGGCATTTGGCTCAGTGCAGCTATGGGCCTATTCAATGTGTTTATACATAATACTCTGCACTCTGATATACTGTGAGTGCAAAGGTTGTGTAGTGTTTAGAGTGGCAGACCAGGCTCTAGGAGACTCAAATCCCTACTCTGTGATGGAAGCTTACTGCATGACCTTGGGCCAGTCATATACTGTCGACCTAACCCTACCTCGCAGGGTTGCTGTGAGGATAAAACAGAGGGGAGGAAAGCAATGTAAGCTGCTTTGAGACCCCAGTGGGAATAAAGGCAAGATATAAACGAAGGAAATAATCAAAACAGTGTCTCTATTGCTGAGGAAAATGAAATGGTAGGGGAAGAAGAGAATTCCTTCTTTTCAATCTCTCCTCACAACCTACCTCTTTGGTCTGGCCTTGGGCCTATGGCCCTGAAGCCTCCCTGCCAACCGTTACCATGGACCCTGTCCTCTCCAGGCTCTACTCCCAAATCCTCAGGACTTTCTCACCCTGGATCTGGCAACCCTACCCGCTGTCCTCTGCTGAAGGCAACCCTGTTTGTTGGCCTGATGTCATTTTAATGTAACCCCTGCATGCAACTGAGGGAAATGGGAGTATATTTCTGAGTGAACACCAGCCCCGTTCACTCTGAACAAAGCTATGCTGTCCAAACGTGGCTGCTGCTGCTAAAAAGTGTGACTGAAGTTTACACATTTGTCTGCGCTGTATGTTCTTTGACGGCAGATGTAATAGAGAAGCTTCAAGTTTGAAAAATGAAGTATGCAAATTCTGTCTATGCATGCATCATACTGTGGTCATTCCCAAACTATGTGCTGCTAATGTGATGTGAGCAGCTACGTAATTAAACATACATATTTGTTTCCTGAAGAAATAAAATGTCTGGATGCAGTTTCATTAAATTAGAGTATACACATGTATACTTAATACAACTATTCAGGCCTCTTACATTCAGAAAGCAATTTTTAGGTTGTTGTACCGTATTTAAGAATCTAAAACAAAAACGATGCAATATTCAAATACTGTTGCAATTCAAAGGCAATAGCCAATAAAATGCAAATTCTATAGTAGATATTTCACAAAGAAAAATATGGACAGGTATCAAATAGACACTATAATATAATTCATCTCAATATTCTAATCCAAGTTGTAACTAGTCACACACGCTAAACATGCACACTATATTCTCTCATTTTCTATTTTTATTTAACTATATTCCTATCTTATACTATCTAACTTTAAACCTAACTAAACTATCTGTTTATATATTCTAAAGCTAAGTTCTATCTCTATAAATAACTTTCTAACTTCCTTCTTAAACAGCAAATCTAAATTTTCTACTAACTATTCCTAATTTATATTCCTAACTATTTAAGCACAAAAAACCTACCCTATGGCACCTGAAAACAGGAGAGTGAATTTATATTTTCACTACCAACTCTGGGTAAAAATGCAATTATGGAGTTTATAACTTTAAGGGGGGGAAATTACATGTCCCTCCTAATACCAATACTATTATTGGATTAATATTTAGCAATAGTTATAAAACTTTATAATACTAATATCCTTAGGAAAACAAAAGAAGATGTTAAAGAAGCACATAGCTGTTCATTTTACTGCCAGATTTGGAGAAGAGGGGATGGGGATTCTACTGGTCTTGTTCTTTGGGGGAGTAGATTGTTGAATGAGTTTCCTCTTGGTGATTTTCTTGGAGATGTCTCCTGGTTCCTTCAAGCCCAATTTCTTGAGAAGTTTTAATGCAGAGTCTAAGTCTCTTGCTTGCAGCCTCATGCCATTGTGCAAGACTTGTAGTATGGCTGGTCCCGCCCATTTGTATTTCTTTTGAGCTTGTTGCAGTTGCTGGAGGACCAGTTTGAGTTCACAGCATTTGGAGATGGTCTCTGGAGGTAGGTCAGGAAAAGCTTCGATTTTTATGTCCTTATACTTAAAAAAGCCTCTTTGTCTTGCTTCAAAAAGGACTTTGGATCTGACTAAAGTCCATGAAAGATACAATGTCTCTGTGTCCTTTTCTATTTGGATTTTGAGGAGCACCCAGCCTATATGCTTTGGTTACAATTGGTATCACTTCTTCCTCTAGTTTTAATTCCTTTGGAAGCCAAGTTGCCATAAATATCTGAAGCTCATTCATTTCTAATTGGTTCTCTGGAAAGCCTCTAAATTTTATATTGTTTTGTCTCAGTTCAGTTTCCAGGTATAATATTTTATTTGCCACACTTTCAGAATCTTTTTGCATAAGCTGATTCTCTTCTTGCAGGGTTCCAGCTGGAGTCACTGTAGACTCAGCTGTTTTTTGAACATCCAATAAAGCAGTCTTAATTTCAGAAAGTTGGCTTTGCATGGCTTTCTAAGAGTGTTTTTAGTTTAGCGAGAAGGTTAAATTCAAGTTCGTTTAGATCTACTTTTGATAGAGGATCAGTATCTTCCAATACATCCATTGCCTCAGCAGTCATTTTAACTCCGCTAATTTTACTGCCCTCTTGTTATGTTTTTAAAGTTTTAGGCAAAAAATAGGAGCTTACTGATCACGTTTTCGCGTCAGATCATTGTAGCAGTGTCACGGTTTTGTTTTATTTTGTTTTTTTGCTCATAAGACTATGAATGCCAGTTTTGAGTATTTTTGTGCTGGTTTAGAGGAAGCTAGTTCTTTAAGCATCCATCCCTCAACGCCCCGTCCCTCAAACATACATATTTGTTTAAACTATTTATACCCCACTGTCGGACTCGCTGACTAAAAACAATTAAAATATAAAACCACAGAACAACTACAAATCAAGAGTATTAGAAGCCTACAACTGCCAACAACAAGGTACTTGCTTAATTATCATGTTCGAATCATAGAGTTAGAAGGGACTTCCAGGGTCATCTAGTTCAACTCCCTACACCATGCAGGAAACTCACAAATATCTCCCCCTAAATTCACAGGATCTTCATTGCTGTCATCAGATGGCATCTAGACTCTGCTTAAAAACCTCCAAGGCAGGAGAGCCCACCACTTCCCGAGGAAGCCTGTTCCACTAAGGAATTGCTCTATGATTCTAGTAGTGCATTTGGCACTACATTTTTATGCACGCATGGTCCAGCCTGTCAAAGTGACATTTATGTCAGATTCTGCCCTCATAACAAATGAGTCTGACACCTCAGCTAATGAGTCCCATGCCCAGACTTCTACAAAATCAGAGGGGACTTTATTCTGTGAAAAAGTGCAAAAACTGGGCTTCAAAGCTGCCACTAGACTCCTGTGTCCTTAAAGGCACAGGAACTCTATCCTTCCATTGTACAGGACCACTCTAGCTGGGAAGGTGAATCATATAAGTAAAATATAAGTTTTAACAAATATGTATATGTCAAGCACAGATCTTGCAAAACATATATGCTTGCAGAAACCTAAGAAACAAATTGGAATAAGATAGCGAGGTTTTTTCCTCCTTTTCTTTTGCATTTAAGAAAGTCATTACTTCTATTCTTCCTGGGCAGCAAAGAAGAGTGACTGTGAAGACAATCCTTCAACAAGACAGCAGTTTGCGTGTGCAGTGGAGAGAAGCTCAGTCTTTGTCCTCTCTTTCTCACTTGTGTTGTAAACAGGAGTTTATGCTGAATTTAACCCAAATAACACAATTCATTTCAGCATAAAGTGAAATTCAAAACCAAGAATCTTTCAGTGTATCAAAAACACCCCAGTTCTTACATAAGTATTATGAAACATGTTAAGTTCAAACAGTTTCAGCATGGGTAGAGATGCAAAATGTGTAGAATTTTGTCACAGAAAACAAAAACCTCTCTTTTTTTTCTCCTGAGGAGCAACAAGGAATATACTTCCAATGTGATCCAGTGTCTGCTGTGTACAGCTCCTGTGGGGGACTGGAATTCACAATAGTATAAGTCAACTAATTTGTTTTTGTTATGAGCATAGACATCAAATCAATTATTTTTATTACAATAAAGTTAATGCTTTTAAAATACTTGACTATTATTTCACATTATTTAAAAATATTTGATTGGTCAATTGACCTAACTGGTGAAAACGCTGAACAGTACCCAGATTGTTTCTTTGCATCTAGTTCTTGCTGGATTTGAACTTGGATTGTTGCTTCTTCCTTGAAGCTAAATACTTGAACCTAAACAATCTTTGCTAGAATCTGTGGGGGTTTACACTGCAATCCTTCTAAGCCAATTGAATCCAATGAATACTGTTTAGGATTACACTGTTGGTCCCTGTGGATAAATTTAAATCTTACAAGAAGTATTAGCTTTAGAACAAGGCTTATCAATTCCCTTAAACTGCTTGTCCAAATATCTTCTTTGTACTTTTCTTTATTTCACTGAACTTACAAATAATACAAAATATTAACTTTAGGGAGAATTATACAAATGCCTAACAGTAGGAGAGCTTTTTTTCCTTTAGATATTTAATTTAATAGATTTTAGTATTCAGTAGTAATGGTGGCAACCATATAAGTGCCCACTTAACCATTTTTCTTTCACATTTCAGCCTTTAAGAATAGACAATATAACTATCTTAGATTACATTTTTAGCCTCTCATTGACAGTTTAGTATCCCAACGCTTGGCTGAAGTCTGGAAAATTTACATTAATATTGAAAATGAATGCACCTTCTTAAGTCATCTATAAAGTATTATATCTCTGCACCATCTAGCAATTAAATAAAAACTAGATTATTACAGAAATACTTTATACTTCAGCAACAACATTAACAGAATGTAAAAGAGAACCAACTTACATTCCCTTTACTCTTAGAATCATAGAGTTGGAAGGGACCTCCAGGGTCATCTAGTCCAACCCCCTGAACAATGCAGGAAATTTACAAATACCTCCACCACCACCCCCAAACATACCAACCCAGTGACCCCCTGCTCCAAGCCCAGAAGATGGCAAAAAACCTCCAGGATCCCTGGCAAAACTGGCCTGGAGAAAAATTGTTGATTGACTCCAAAGTCTCAATCGGCATTTCCCTGGCAATGTAAGAAAGGGTCACAAGAACTACGCATTGATGCAACCAGCCCCGTAGCTAGGGGCCACAGGGAGAGGGGGCCATAGGGGGACCACTGGGGAGGGGCCCATGGGGGTGAGTGCAGAAAGCTGGAGAGGCTGGGGGCCATCCCTCTCCCTCCTGTGTAATGTAAAGAGCCTGCCAATCAGCTGATTGGTGGGCCTTTAAATGGCATGGGAGGCACAGTGGGGCTATTTAAATCACATAGGAGGGGTGGCCATGGGAAGGGGGGGAAGGCCCCCCCAAACCCTGTCAGGGGGCCAGGCCCCATGGACCCCTGATTAGCTACGGGCCTGCATTCAACCCTTCCCACCCTCCTTCTCATGATCTGCCTAATTCACAGAATCAGCATTGCTGACAGATGACTATCAAGCCTCTACTTAAAAATCTCCAAGGAAGGAGAGCCCACCACCTCCCCAGGGAACTTGTTCCAATTGAGGAACTGCTCCATCAAGAATGTTAGCCCTGGACCCCCTCTCCCACCATTCTGGGATATGATTCCCTGGTTCCTATGCCAGGCTCTCTATGGACATCCAGTTGCAATGTGTTGGATTTATACATATATGGTGTTCCTATATGACTGTTTGTGTTTAAGGGCCTGGCTTTTCCAGCAAGAGTATATCTGGGTCTGAGAAGTTCAACCAAAGTAACCTGAACTAAAGTAACCTATTGAACTGAAAAAGATGTTTCCGAATACATCTGGAAATAATTTTGTTGTATAATAGTGGAGATGCATCATGTTCTCGTATGAAAAAACAGAGCTATCGATCTTATTGGAAATTGGTGAACACAAGCGATCATCACAATAAGTTTGATGCTGCCCATATATGGAAAATGGATCCGGCATGGAGAGATGCAAAGATTGCCAAGTAGCCTGAATCTGACAGAATTATATGTATAGGGTCTGTATGCCTAAACCATGTTGGAGGGAAGATGAGGAAGATAAAGGGGTGGAAGAGATGACTTCCTATAGTTTATAAGTTAAGGAGTTTTTACAGGGAATTGATTCAATGCCATAATCAAACAGAGAAGGGGGGGAGAAAGAGAGCCTGTCAGAATCTATGTGCAGAGACACAGAAGGGATTTTTGTTAAACAGATTTGTATAGGGCCAGTCAGATATTTGTATGTTACAGATATAATAGGATGCTTTAGAAAGCTACAGATGGACTTGAACTGGCTAGTAAGTATGAGGTTGAATTGATGAATAGATAGTAATAGTAGGAGAGGTTTAGTGAGGACATACATGAAATGAAGCACATGTAGACACATATCCATGAATCTGTATATCCACAAGCATTATTCCACAAACATTATCTTTATGTCTATGCTATGTAGGGGAGAATAGTAGTATGGTGGGAATAATGGGTCTTAGATTAGGCTCCCTAGAATCAAGTGGGAAATTGATCAGAAATAGGGTCAAAATAATAGGTTTAGATTGGGTTCCCAAGCACCCAATGGAGAATTTGGGTCTTTGGTCCCAGAGTAGGGAAATTGGGATCCTTGGTATCAGATGGAGATTTTCTTTTAGAGTTCCTTGACCCCTCTAATACCAATTGTGAATAAGGGTCAGGCTGACATTTGGCAACACAGGTGGTTTCCTTATGTAAAAGGGGGTTTTGGTACTGGAAATTACCCATATATAGCAATTTGGGACTTTCCAGCCAGGAGATGACCAAAGGTAGTTTTCTCATCTCTGATTGGTCAGAGGAGAGGGGCAGACATCTTGGAAAAGAGTATAAATTGGGAGGAAAATTCAATTAAAAACAACAATACCAAGCCTCCTGATAAGCCTGACCCCTCCATCTTCTCCATTTCTTCATAGACAAGCACTTGAAGCCCTAGGAGAGGTGAGAATGAAATGCTCTTTGCTATCTATACATTGGCTTTGCTTTTATCAAATGTGATAGGCCAGGGAACTTTAGAGTAGGGAAGGCTGCAGCCACATAAAAATGTAACTATGTAAACGTGATCATATAAATATTAATTGTATTTTATCTCTAAACCTTTAAATTCATGTATTGGCTAATACTTAAATAAATTCTTCATATATTTAAGAGCTTGAAGTTTGGTGTCCTTCTTTCTGAAGGTGCTCTTCCCAGAGTATTTGAACAAAGATCCCTTTTTGTCATATAGGGATACACCCTGTATGCTATACCTGCTAACAAATGGACTTTACTCAGGTTTTAACGCCAACTGCACCATGGACACTCAGTTTCATTGGTCTGTAAGCATGGGGCTTCTGTGCCAGCCCCAATACAGACATTTTCACTGGTATAGACTATGAAGCAGTGCTTCCAGCCAGGCCTCAGTCAGCTTCCTGCCTGTGCCTGTTACTGCGTGACTGTTTCTGCCTGCCCTGATACGAAGACTCCAGACTGTGCTTCACAAACAAGCTGCTCAGCCCTGCAGAACAGAAACTGCATCCCTGTCACTGAGAAGACAGAAGCAGCCCTGATAGAAGCCATGTTCCTGAGATGTCCTAAAAAGACAACACTTGTTCCTGCAAACCTCCATGCAGAGATGTCTCCAGCATGTATAACATTCCAGAGGCCAGCCATGCTTTAGAAAAGATCAAACCAATGGACAACAATAAGCTGCTGCAACATCTTCGCACCTAACAAAAGAATCTTCCCGTCACCCATCAAGACAAGCATCTTACACAATAGAGCGCCGTTGAAGATGATCATCTATCAACAGCTCCCTCCTACCATACAGCCCTCTTCCATTGTTTTAGTCAAGGTGTTACAATAGGGGATGATTTGGCTTTAGATTGACCACTCAAATTTCTTTGTTTAGAATATGGTTTGCACTTGCATCATCACCCATTAATCCTTTTTGTCCAACTTCCTGGAAGCTATCTCCAGGCTTATGTCATCTACCACATGACTCTGCCTTGGGACATGAATTTGGGTATAAGAAGGCCAGGTTTTTGGCCAGCCAGGTATACCCCTAACAGTACCCCTACCTTGCTGTCAGAACCACCCTCAGTCCCTGATCAGTATTGAGCAAGTGACGCTGGTTGTCTCTTGCTCCCCCTTCCCTTATTGTCTTTGCTAGAGGATCATTCTTCTTCATTGTCAAGAGGTAAAGTATAGCCCTGTTTGTCTTCCCTTATATGTTCCTATCCAATTTCCTTACCTATTTTTTCTAGGACTGTGTGATTGTTGTTGGTTTGCTTTTTCTTGTCTGCTTTTTTCTAATAAAAACCTATTTTTAGTATAACAATCTCATTATTTAAAGAGGGCTCCTGGGTGGACTTACTCCTGTATACACAGGTTATTGAACCTGCTTAGTTTGCCATCTGCCCACCTAAATTATTCCCCCATATCTTGCTTGAGAGCAATTTGGCTAACAGGAGTTCTTCCTAATATTTAGCTGGAAACTCTTTTGATTTAATTTCAACCTGTTGGTTCTGGTCCGACCTTCTGAGACAACAGAAAACAATTGTACACCATCTTCTATATCAGGGGTGGCCAACGGTAGCTCTCCAGATGTTTTTTGTCTACAACTCCCATCAGCCCCAGCCATTGGCCATGCTGGCTTGGGGCTGATGAGAGTTGTAAGCAAAAAACATCTGGAGAGCTACCGCTGGCCACCCCTGCTCTATATGGCAGCCTTTCAAGTACGTTAAGATGGTTATTCTATCATCTCTCGGTCTTCTCCTCTGCAGGCTAAATATATCCAGCTCCTTCAACCTTTCTTCATAGGACATGGTTTCCAAACTCCTCATCATCTTTGTTGCCCTCCACTGGACACATTCCAGCTTATCTATATCCTTAAATTGTGATGCCCCAAACAATACTCTAGCTGATGTCTAACTAGAGCAGAGTAAAGCGATACCATCACTTCACATGACCTAGACACTATACTTCTGTTCAAGGTTGGTTTTTTGTTGTTTTTGTAGCAGGAACTTCTTTGCATATTAGGCCACACCCCTGATGTAGCCATTCCTCCAAGCCCTGCTTCTGTTGATACAGCCCAAAATCGCCACTGCATCACACTGCTGACTCATGTTCAGCGTATGGTCCATGAGGACCCCTAGATCCTTTTTTGCACATACTACTGCCAAGACAAGTCTCCCTCATTCTATGCATTGGATTTTTCCTACCTAAATGCAGAACTTTAGATTATCCCTGTTAAAATTCATTTTATTTCCTTTACCTCAGTTTCCCAGTCTGTCAAGATCATCGTGTATCCTGTCTCTGTCTTCTACTGCATTTGTGACCCCTCCCAATTTACTATCATCTGCAAATTTATTAAGCATGCCCTCTATTCCTTCATCCAAATTATTTATAAAGATGAACAAAACATATTTGCAAAACATTTGATGGACTATTTAAAAACTGATAAATCACCAGTTGACATACCTTCAAGAGTTCTGAAAGAACTCAAAGATGAACTTGTGGATCTCCTGACAAAAATATGTAATCTTTCATTGAAATCTGCCTCCGTTCCTGAGGACTGTAAGGTAGCAAATGTCACCCCCATCATTAAAAAGGGTTACAGAGATCTGGAAAAGTACAGGCCAGTCAGTCTGACTTCAATACCGGGAAAATCAGTGGAGACCATTATTAAAGAGAGAATTAGTAGGCACATTGATGAACAAGAATTATTGAGGAAGACTCAGCATGAGTTCTATAAAGGAAGATCTTGTCTCACTAACCTGAGTTCTTTGAGGAAGTGAACAAACATGTGGACAAAGAGGACCCATACATGTTGTTTACCTTGACTTCCAGAAAGGTTTTGATAAAGTTTCTCATCAAAGCCTTCTTAGGCAGCTTGACAGTCATGGAGTTAAAGGACAAGTCCTCTTGTGGATCAAAAACTGGCTAATAATAGGAAACAGAGAGAGAGTATAAATGGGCAGTTTTCGCAGTCGAGGGTGGTAAGCAGTGGAGTGTCGCAGGGCTCAGTACTGGGTCCAATGCTTTTTAACTTGTTCATTAATGATTTGGAGTTGGGAGTAAGCAGTGAAGTAGCTAAGTTTGCAGATGACACTAAATTGTTCAGGGTGGTGAGAACCAGAGAGGATTGTGAGGCACTCCAAAGGGATCTATCGAGGCTGGATGAGTGGGTGTCAACATGCAAAGGAGGTTCAATGTGGCCAAGTGCAAGGTGATGCACATTGGGGCCAAGAATCCTAACTATAAATACAAGTTGATGGAGTGTGAACTGGAGGAGACTGACCAAGAAAGAGGTCTTGGGATCGTGGTAGATAACTCTCTGAAAATGTCAAGACAGTGTGCGACTGCAATAAAAAAGGCCAACGCCATGCTGGTAATGATTAGGAATGGAAATGAAAACAAATCAGCCAGTATCATAATGCCCCTGTATAAATCGATAGTGTGGCCTCATTTGGAGTACTGTGTACAATTCCGGTCACCACACCTCAAAAAAGATATTATAGGAAAAAGTGCAGAAAAGAGCAACTAGAATGATTAAAGGGTTGGGACACTTTCCCTATGAAGAAAGGTTAAAATGCTTGGGGCTCTTTAGCTTGAAAAAACATTGACTGAGGGGTGACATGATAAGAGGTTTACAAGATTACGCATGGGATAGAGAAAGTAGAGAAAGAAGTACTTTTCTCCCTTTCTCACAATACGAGAACTCGTGGGCACTCAATGAAATTGCTGTGCAGTCGGGTTAGAACGGATAAAAGGAAGTACTTCTTCACCCAAAGGGTGATTAACACATGGAATTCACTGCCACAGGAGGTGGTGGTGGCTACAGGCATGGCCAGCTTCAATAGGGGATTGGATAAACATATGGAGCAGAGGTCCATCAGTGGCTATTAGCCACAGCGTATTGTTTGAACTCTCTGTCTGCAGCAAGTGATGCTCTGTATTCTTGGTGCTTGGGAGAGGCAACAATGTGAGGGCTTCTAATGTCCTGGCCCCACTGATGGACCTTCTGATGGCACCTGGGTTTTTTGGCCACTGTGTGACACAAAGTTTTGGACTGGATGGGCCATTGGCCTGATCCAATATGGCTTCTCTTATGTTCTTAAAACAGGTCCCAGGACAGATCCTTGAGAGGCTCCACTTCACTCCTCTCCAAGAGGATGAGGAACTATTAAGAGGCACTCTTCAGGTGCTATCTGTCAACCAGTTGCAGATCCATCTAACAGTAATAGGATCCAAACCACATTTTAAAAATTCATCAACAAGAATAGTATGCAACGGGGAGGGGCTCCAACCAATTTCCTGGGTGGGAGCCATTACCCAGTGCTCATTTACCTGCTTATAATAATGATTTTTTTACCCTATCTGGCAACAAAATTTATAGCTTGAATTATGTCTCCGAAAGCTACTAAGAAAGGGAGGAAGGGGGAGAAAAAGGAAGAGTGTGTCTCCCTTTTAACAGAATTCTTTTCATCAACAGAGGCTCCGTCTGCCTCCTATGCAAAGCAGGAGATGGGTGAGTCAAAGACAGCTGAGAGTTTGCTCACAAAAAAAATCTTAATACAAGCTTTAAATAAACAAAGACAAGAACTAAAAAATGATATCTTGGAAATGCTAACACCAATTTACCAATGCCTAGATGAACTGGAACAAATTTATGAACAGACTAACCAAAAGGCAGATAACGCCATTAAGAAAGTAACAGAACTAGAAAGCCAAGCAAGTGGTCTTTACATAGTGTAGCCTCCAAAACATCTGACGCCTGGGCAAGAGAACGCATTTTAATGCTTGATAACCATCACTGAGAACTCTCTTTGAAGTTTAGGGAGTTCCAAGAGAACATCAAGGCTGGAGTAGAATTAAGTTTATTTATGGCCAATTGGCTTGCGAGCACTTTAAAGCTGGAATCTGGCATTGTCCTCCTCCTGCAGAGAGTTTATCATGTTGGAACAGAGAAATCTTCCTCCTTAGGATATACTAGAGACATACTAGTTGAATTCAAAGACTTTCGTACCAGACAGAGGATTTTCAAATAAGCCAGAGATCAGGGTGGCTTTGAGTTTCAGGATGTAAAGATTCAGATCTTCCCTGATTTACCTCCAGAGTTCTTAAAAATAAGAAGAGATCTTAAAGGAACAACAGCTAAGCTCCGAGACTGGAATTAAATATTGCTGGCTTCGATCTGAGAAGCTATCTGTTCAACATGGACAAAATCATTATATTGCTTTTGATGAACAAATGTTGGCTGCTATCAGGGCTTTTTTGTAGAGAAAGCCCAGCAGGAACTCATCTGCATATTAAGCCACACCCCTGACATCACCATTGTTCCAGCAAGAATCTATTTGCATATTAGGCCACACCCCATGGCACCAAGCCATCCGGAACTGCGTTCCTGTGCGTTCCTGCTTTAAAAAAAAAAAAAAAAAGCCCTGGCTGCTATAAATTCTTTAAAGTCTGAACCAACAGATAACAAAACAAAAGAATGGAATGTCGTCCTTCAACTCCTGGCAAAGTATCTAAAGTATGTGTGCTTGAAGACTTTTAAAAAATTGAAGAAAACTTGGACTCACTTTGAAGTTAGGACTTGGGTAAAAATAATTAAATATATCTACTTGATTTATATTTGGTATTTATTCATTTTTTCTCTTCTGTAGTATTAAGGTTGGAATGGCATAGCATTTGGGTATGTTCCCCCATTGTTTATTATTTTTATATATATTTTCTAAGTTGGTTTTTTTCCCAATCCTTGGGAAGAGGGGTCGATGTTTCCCTTCCAGACCTTTGTGACCATCCTGTATTGAAATCCAAGGTTTTTTCTTAGTAGTTAAGTGTAGCAATAATAGTGATGATGAAAAAAAGAAAAAGATATGAAGAAGCAAAGATGAATGTTTAAAGTTGTGTCAATATAGCAAGATTAAGTAGATAATTATACGTTCTTTTGTAAACCTGCTTCCAATTAAAAAATAGTATGCAGAATCTTATATATTGATTGGGGTATCTCTTTGTCAACATTCTGCATCCATTTTATCATACATACTTTAACTTGTTCTGTCTCTGTATTGTATTGGAACAGTAATTTGCAAAGCCATCCTAGAAAGTGGTCTTTATATTGTGTAATTAGTTTTTTAAACTCAGTCAAATCTCTTATTTCTGTAAAAAAAATCTAAAGTCTGGAGATTGATTGAAGGTAAACTAGCCACTGTATTCTCTTTCCTTCTTCTTTAATCTTTTGCCAGGATTTTATTTCACCTTTGGCATTTATCATATCTTTGTAGGTTAAGAAATCATTATTTCTTCTCTCATGTTTATCATGATATGCATGTAGTAGTGTCATTATAGAAAATATCAAGGGGCTAATCCTTTTTCTTAACATTTCTTAAGTCTGATGTAAGTTGCCTCTGATTATATGAGTTTTTTGTCTTGTCCTTTTCAATTCAAAGAAACTAATGCAGTCCATTCTCTAGCCCCACTGCTTCTAATTTTATTTATCTGTCATTTGGATTTTTAACCCATTCTACAATTCAAACAAGTCTAGTTGCTTGATAGTATAGCTTAATATTGGGAACTGCCAATCCTCCTCTTCTTTTTTCATCTTGCAACACTTTAAATTTAATTCTTTGTTTTTTGCCATTCCAGATAAATACATTTGTTTCTGCCAGTCCATCAGAATTTTTTCTTGTACAGAAATTGGTAGCATCTGGAAGTTCAAGTTTGGCAACACAAGGAGGGATTCAATTGAGGGCTATTTCTCCCAGGGACCTTGGCACCTCCTCCAATATAATTTGATCCTAGCTAATGACCCAGATCTCCAAAACAATAATCAACAAGCTGGTTCCAGCAACTTCCTTCATATCTCAACAGGAAGATACCCACCTTCCCCAAATCATGTCAAGTACTCAGCCATATCTAACTTCCATATCTCCCCAAGGGAGTACAGATATTCTCCAAGCAAAAGGACAAAACTCCCCTAAACCTTATAGACTAATCATTTTTTTTCCAGACTTGCACATCCTTCAACTATTTCATTTTTATTACTCCCACATTCAGATGCCAGCACCCCTTCCCCTCCTCATCCTAGGTGAAAGGGTATAAAAAGTTACCTCTTAGCCCTAACTTTTGTAACTAGTCTTGGACACATCCTGCTGTCCCAGCTTTATAGTTGGTCTCTCATCTCTCCATCCTCAACTCTCTGCTACATGGAAGCCACTGCTTCTTTCTTCCCCTACCTGGTCAATTTCAGCTCCCAAACCTGCTTCTTTACTGCCAAAGACAACACCCCTCTTCCCCTTATTTTCTTCAGGAACAAGCTCATATGCCTCCCTCTCTTTTACAGATGTATTCCCCTTTAAGCAGGCAGTTTTCCAGGGAATGGTTTTTGTGTCACCCCATTTCTTTTTTTCATTCTGTAATTTTCACTGCTGATTTTTCTCTATTGCATAGATTAATTTGATCTCTTTTTTCTGTTTATACAATAAAAGCCTTTTTGTTTAAGCGTCTATCCCCCCCCCCCCTTTTCCTAGTGTTGATCTGAATCGAGACTTCGGTATACACAGGCTATGATACCAAATATAGGTGCCCAAAATACATGTGTTTGTTCCATGCAAGCAGCACCACACATTTGCATATTACAGCCCTAACACATGTACAGTATACCAACTTGGGTAACAGTACAGACAACCAGAGTGCCCTAATACCTCTCTCAGCCAACTATTCCAGAAGTCTGCCATGAACAGTGGTTTCAAAAGCACATAAAGTCATCCACCACAATCAATAAGGACAAAATCCAAGTCGTTCTCCAGGCAAAGGTGACCAAAATAGTTTCAGTCCTAAGCCAGGCCTGAATTGAAACAGGTCCAGATAATCAATTTCTTCCAAAACCCCTTTTGTTGTACATCCTTAAGCACCTTACCACTGGCTTAGAATAGGGTCTTCAGGGTCAAAGAAGGACTTCTTAAGGAGGTGACCTGAATGATTCATTAATTTAACATAGTGTTGATTACTTCAGCTGCAGCCCCTTCCAGCTAGATGCTAAGATAGACAATGGCCCTTTCTACATTCCCTGCCTGCAGCAGCTTTGACTCACTCCTAATTTTGCTTGTACTCTTGAATAATCCAGATTTTTCCTCCCAGTCTTTCTACATTCTCAGCTTGCTCCTCTCTTTCATCTGTTTACGCTGTTGGGAGGAAAGAATGCCTGCCTTGTCTCTAGCTCACTTGTTGGCTCTCACTTATGCACAGCTAGGCAGATAAGGAAGGCACACTCACATGTGCCTCTGCTCTTTTTCTTCTTTTTTCAAACCTCAGGTAGAAGAGGGGTGGGAATCTTTCTTGCCAGGGTGAGTGTCCGGTAAATTGTAATCTTCCCTGGCTTGAATCTACACCAAACATGCTTTTCAGTACACTTTTTAAAATTAAGCAAACGCACAAAAAGCTTTCTTCGGAAAATCTCTCTGCTGTTGAAGTTGTATCATTTTCTTTTCACAGTGGCACCAAAAAACCCCCCAACGTACTACATATCCCAACAGGCATTCGGTGGGGAGAGGAGATGCATTCCATATGGTGAAAAATGGGCATGTGATCACTAGAAGTAATGGAAGGAGTTAAGCACTGCGAGAAAACAGTTCTACTTCAGGAAAGTTTGGGATTTGGCCTGAGGCAAATAAAAGGAGCGTGGCAACAGCACATTGAGTAGATCTGGGGTAATCTGGAACTGACAGCTGATTGGACCAATATAGATGAAGGAGGAGGAGACAAAGGGACAGGAAAGAGGAGTGAAAACTGAATGAGATATGGAAGGGATTTTACAATGCGAAGGAAAACAGTGGTGAAAGAGAGGCCAAGCATAGAAGTAGAAAGGGTAATAGATGTGGTAGGGCAACTCTCCCAAACAACTTGCCTACAATTTTGGGCTGCAAAACTGAAATGTTATGAAAACCTCTCGAGGCTACACTCCAGCGACATTCTGGAAACGACCTGCTATAACAAAGCAGTCTAAGCCATTACCTCACCTATTTCCCAGAGGTCAATCTCAAAAGCCTCTTCCCTTCACCACCCAGTACAGTTACACCGCACAGTACTGCACAGATGCAATGGTGATGGTGAAGAAAAACAATTCCCCTACCATTATCATCATAAGGCACTATTTGTCCTCTGGTCTTTGTTTGCAAGTTTTCCTTCATTTACCTTCTATAAATCTAACAACATATTTTATTGCCTTAAGTTCATTCATTAACCAAGGGGCTCCGTGAGTTCAGCAAAAAGGTAGAAAAATTCTGAAAACACATCAACTGCCTGGACCATCCATCTGTTCCTTAAACTGATCTCAGGACATGGACAAGATCACCAGCTATATCAGTTAAAAGTTCCCCAATGGCCATTTGGATTTATCTACCTCTGAGTGCAAACCAACTTAAAAGGTTTCCCCATGCCTGCACTAAGACTTATTAGAATGGTCTACCGCAAAGTCTTAGGGTTATAGCGCAGTTGAGCCTCAGACGTGGTATTAATATTGATAGAAGGGTGATTCAGTAGACTTTATATGCTTGGATGTCCAAAATGGTTTTGACAAGGTACCTCAAACAAAGACTCTCATTGCTTAGCAGTCATGGAATAAGAAGCTGGTTCTTATGGATGAAATGCTGGTTAAACAAAAGAAGAGTAGGAAAAAATTGACAATTTCTGCAACGGAAGCAAGCGAGCACTGGGGTCCTACAAGGATCAGTATTGGGACAGGTGCTATTTAATTTATTCATAAGACATTTGGAATTCAGGGTCAGGAACGTTGTGGCCAGATTTGTAGATGATACAAAAGTGTTCATGTCATGAAAAGACCTTCTGGCCTTGGCCTTTTCATGAGTCCTGAGCCCTAAATGGCCTAGGGTGTGTAAATCCTTGGCAAGTGGGGAGGGTTACTTTGAAGATTCAAGTTGCTAGGCAAAGTGTCATTGACTCCCTTCACCTGCAGACCTATGTTAACTGGGTCTTTGTGGAATTGGGAAAGTGTTACATCTGGCCTTAATTGCTTTGACAGCTAGTGATCTAATGGAGCTGTCAAAATTTAAGATCTGTCCAGTCATCTGGTAATTAGATCGTGGTTCCCATTGGTAATCCGGAATACCAATCGAGGCCAGGGAACCTATAACAAAGTACTGTCAGAAGGTTTGAGTGTTGGGGGGTGTGGAATGCAACAGGCTTGCTGCCCTCTCTAGCCATTCTCCAAAGATAACGAAATGCTGTCTGATGAAGAGATAAGGCTATCATCCTACATGGTAAATTTCTGCCTGTCCAGTTACTGTTAGTTAGTTATTTATGCAATGTTTTTATTTTCTGTATCGCGCTGCCTTAATGTTTACCTTTTAAACCCTTGACTGCTTTTTGTTATTTAATAAAAAAGCCTTAACTTTTTTCTAGTGCTATTTCTGTGTGCTATGCATTAGAGTTCTCTAGGGATTCAGTGACCAAGTACAACCAAGACAATTAAGGGCTTGGAACAACTTACCTATAAGGAAAGGCTAAGACTCTGGGGATTTTCAACTGGGGAAAAAGATGGCTGGTGTTTACAAAACTATGATTTATAAAACTAAGCATGAGATGGAGGAAGTGATAAGTGATAATCTATTTCCTCTGTCCCATAATACCACAACTCTGGAGCACCCACTGAATTTGATGGGCAATAGATTCAGGACTGACAACAGAAAGTATTTCTTCAGTCAACAAGTAAGAAAATTTAGAATCCACTTCTAGTGGACCATGGCTACATTCTGTCCAAACAGCTTTGGGCGTGGTTGCAGCCTGCAATTGGTCTTCCTTGCAGGGCTGCTGGTTTTAACTCTAGTGTAGCCAGGTGGGGGGTTTCTCCTTTTCCCCTCCTGGGTGTTAGTTGTAAAGGGGTGGTTGCAGACTACCAAAGGCTGTGTGTTACACCAGCCTGTGTTTCTCTAAATAGCTCCTTGACTGGGCTGGGTGTTGAAGGCTGAAAGCAGAGGGAGCTAGGAAACAGATAAGAACCCCTTCCATGACTTCCCAGCACGGAGGTGTCTAAATCTTAAAAGGCATCCCTGTCGGAGTGCATAAACATAAGGGGGGTGCTGGGGTGAGTCATCACACTTCAGGATGGTGAAAAGTAATATGGATTGCAAAGAGCTCCAGAGGGATCTTTCTAAACTGGAGCAGAAGGCAACAACATGGCAAATGAAATTCAGTGTAGGTAAGTGTAAAGCGGTGCCAATTGAAACAACGAGAACATCCCAGTTTTAAATATAGGCTGAAGGAAAGAAATCTTGGAGTTGTAGTGGACAGCTTCATGAAAATGTCAGCATAATGTACAGCAACAGTGAAGGGAAATCACATACTAGGCGTTATTAGCAAAGGGATTGAAAATAAAACAGCCATAATTTCAGTGCTCCTGTATAGACCTATGGTGTGGACTCATTAGGAATACTGTATATATTTCTAGCCATTGTATCTCAAAAGACCTTACTGAGATGGAAAAAGTGCAGAAAGTGCAACCAAGACAATTAAGGGCTTGGAACAATTTACCTATAAGGAAAGGCTAAGACTCTGGGGATTTTCAACTGGGGAAAAAGATGGCTGGTGTTTATAAAACTATGATTTATAAAACTAAGCATGAGATGGAGGAAGTGATAAGTGATAATCTATTTCCTCTGTCTCATAATACCACAACTCTGGAGCACCCACTGAATTTGATGGGCAATAGATTCAGGACTGAAAACAGAAAGTATTTCTTCAGTCAACAAGTAAGAAAATTGTAGAACCCGCTTCTAGTGGATGCAGTGATGGCCACAAACAGATGTCAGATTGCAACCAATTTATGTCAACCTCAGCAAAGGGCTATTGTGGCAAGTGAAAAGCAGAGCCTCCGCTTCTGCCTCCGCGGATCTTCCTTGGTGGTTCCCCACCCAAGTATAGACTCTGATTAGCTTTCAAGAGCCGACAAGATCACTATACCATACCATTCGACACCTTCAGCCATGAACACACAATTTTAAAAGGGGATTAAATAGATCCATGGAGATTGCTAGTAGCCGTAGTGGCGAAACAGAAACTCTGTATGTACATATTACTTGTGTTTATTTAAAGTACTTCTAGCCTATCAATACGAGTGTTAAAAGGCAACACCAGGATAAGGACTATGCATTATCTGTTGGTCCCTCCAATGTCAGAGAAACATTTATTTATTTATTTATTCTATGACTTATATCCCGCCCTTCCCATAAAAATGGCTCAGGGCGGCTCACAACAAATGATAAAACAATAAACAGAGTGCAAAGTTATTACATTTAAAAAAGTCAAAGCGTTTAAAACCTAAAAACCTTAAAATCTTAACGTTAAAACTATACAGTATTTTCACTAAAGTCTGATAAGCTACATTTATCTAGTCAGGCGTAGGCTAGCCGGAAGAGGCTTGTCTTACAGGCCCTGCGGAACTGAGTAAGATCCCGCAGGGCCCTCACCTCTTCCAGCAGCTGGTTCCACCATGTGGGGGCCATTGTAGAAAAGGCCCTGTCTCTGGTTGTCTTGAGACGGACTTCTTTGGGCCCGGGGATGGTGAGAAGGTTTTGCATCCCAGACCTCAGTACTCTCTGGGGAACGTGTGGGGAGAGACGGTCCTTCAGGTAGGCAGGTCCCAGGCCATATAGGGCTTTAAAGGTAATGACCAGCACCTTGTACCAGACTCGGTATATTATTGGAAGCCAGTGCAGAGCCCGAAGACCCGGCCGAATGTGCTCCCAGCTTGGGAGGCCCAATAACATTAATATTTTATGTTCATTCAGCAGAGTGGTGGCTGTATATATTCATTGAGTGAAATTAATTTACATATATCTATATATGTGTAATATGATACTCACCTAACCACTCATTGAATTTTTTAACTTCACTAGGAAGTCCCAGTTCAGTGAAATCACCAGCATGTATTAGGACATCTCCATACGGCATTTGAATTGGATCTGTTCTAGAATGAGTATCAGATATACAGACAAAACGTGTGTATCCTGGAGGCTTGGGAGCATCGTGTGGTACAGGATCCACCCTACGTGAAAAGCATTAGAGAGGCATGGTTACAAAATATAAATCAAACGCATCATATTTTGTAGACTTCTTGTTTGCAATTCTAATATACCTTGTACGACATGGATATCTAGAAATCTGAGAAAGATTACAAGTGCTAACTTACAATTCCTATGAATTGCAGAGAAAGAGAAAAAAGGCTGCTGTGTCTTTTAAAAATTGTCAGTCGTATATTTACACTTTCTATCAAATAGTGAAAAACAGCTGGCCTAGACAGCTGTGATGGGTGAACTGTTTTGTATGCTTTCTTACTATTTCAGTGTTCTTTGTCCCTTCTTTTTCCATCATCCTTTGTAAAGCATCATCTGGACCCTCTCATATGCTACAATAACTATCGTTTTAAATCTGAGAGAACGAACAACAAAACCCAAGTGTAGTAAGTACTTGTGTTCATGTATGATTTTAAGGTGTACGTAATGTGCCTGTCAGAAGAGTTTTCTAGCTCCAGGTTTATTCAACATCTGTAAATCTATTCCCCTCCCCCAATCACTTATTACTTTTATTTATTCAAAGAACTTCTAGTCCGTCTTTCTCCCAAGGGATTCAAAGTAGGTTATGATTTTCCACATGGCACTTTTATCTTTGTTGTCAATGTTCAGTGAATGTGAAATTGCTGAGCAGTAGGGTTAGAATGGATAAAAGGAAATAATTCTTCACCCAAAGGTTGATTAACACATGGCAATCATTGCCACAGGAGGTGGTGGCAGCAACAAGCATAGACAGCTTTAAGAGGGGATTGGATAAACATGGAGCAGAGGTCCATCAGTAGCTATTAGCTACAGCATATTGATGGAACACTCTGTCTTGGGCAGTGACGTTCTGTATTATTGGTGCTTGTGGGGGGGAACAGTGGGAGGGGTTCTAGTGTCCTGGCCCCACTGATAGACTTCCTGATGGTGCCTGTGTGACAAAGTGTTGGACTGGATGAGCCACTGGCCTGATCCAACATGGCTTCTCGAATGTTCTTATGTGACACAGAGTGTTGGACTGGATGGGCCATTGGCCTGATCCAACATGGCTTCTCTGATGTTCTTATGTGACACAGAGTGTTGGACTGCAGGGGCCACTGGCCTGCTCCAACAGGGCTTCTCTTATGTTCTTCTGTGACACAGAGTGTTGGACTGGAGGGGCCACTGGCCTGATCCAACATGGCTTCTCGTATGTTTTTATGTGACTCAGAGTGTTGGACTGGATGAGCCACTGGCCTGATCCAACATGGCTTCTCTTATGTCCTTAACAACGTGTGTTCTCTTTTAAAAAAAAACTTTTCAAAGGATTATTTAGCCATGAGACTTGCATGCTATGATATATTCAGATGGGTAGCTGTGTTGGTCTGAAGCAGCTTATACGTTGAATAAAATGTTATTGGTCTTAAGGTGCCATTGGACTCAAACTTTGTTTTGCTATGGTATAGTTGGAGTGCCCTCTCATGGATTGCTGCCTTGACGTGGCAAGAGGGCTTGCACAGTTTAGTGAGGCTGTGGGCTATGCCATGCAGGGCCACCCAAGATGGACAGGCCGCGGCTGAGAACCCAGACAAAATGTGATCCACTGGAGAAGGAAGTGGCAAGCCACTCCAGTATCCTTGCCAAGAAAACCCCATGGACAATAACAAAAGGCTAAAAGATACGGCGCTGGAAGATGAGCCCTTCAGGTCAGAAGGTGCCCAATATGCTACTGGGGAAGAGCGGAGGGCAAGTCCAAGTAACCACAGAAAGAGTGAAGCAGTACAAAGCCAAAAGGATGCTCAGCTGTGGATGTGTCTGATGGTGAAAGAACAGTCCGATGCTGCAAAGAACAATACTACATTGGAACAAGGAATGTAAGATCTATGAATCAACGTAAGCTGGATGTGGTCAAACAAGAGATGGCAAGACTGAACATCAACATCTTGGGAATCAGTGAACTAAAATGGACAGGAATGGGTGAATTTAATTCAGAGGATCACTACATCTATTATTGTGGGCAAGAGTCCCGTAGAAGAAATGGTGTGGCCTTTATAGTTAACAAGAGAGTAAGGAAGGCAGTAATGAGATACAATCTCACAAATGATAGAATGATCTCGGTCCACATCCAAAGCAAACCATTCAATATCAGTAATCCAATTCTATGCCCCAACCACTGATGCAGAAGAGGCTGAAGTGGACCAGTTCTATGAAGATCTACAACACCTTCTAGAATTAACACCAAAAAAAGATGTCCTCCTCATCATAGGGGAGTGGAATGCCAAAGTAGGAAGTCAAAAGGTAACCAGAACAACTGACAAGTTTGGCCTTGGAGACCAAAATGAAGCCAGGCAAAAGCTAATAGAGTTTTGTCAAGAGAACAAGCTGGTCATCGCGAACACCCTCTTCCAACAACCTAAAAGGTAACTCTACAAATGGACATCACCTGATAGGCAACCCAGAAATCAAAGTAATTATATACTCTGCAGTCAAAGATGGGGAAGCTCCTTACAGTCAGCAAAAACAAGACCTGGAGCTGACTGCAGCTCAGACCATGAGGTACTATTGAAAAATTCAGGCTTAAACTGAAGAAAAGTGGGGAAGCCATTAGGCCATTCAGGTTTAACCTTGATCATGTCCCTTATGAATATACAGTGGAGTTGAGAAATAGGTTGAAGAAACTAGAGTTGATAGATAGAGTGCTGGATGAAATGTGGACGGAAGTTCGTGACATTGTACAGAAGACAACAATCAGTACCATCCCTAAGAAAAAGAAATGCAAGAAAGCAAAGTGGCTGTCTGATGAGGCTTTACAAATAGCTGAGGAAAGAAGCAAAGCAAAAGGCAAAGGTGAAAATGAAAAATTCACCCAACTGAATGCAGATTTTCAGAGAACAACAAGGAGAGATAAAGAGGCCTTCCTGAAGGAACAATGCAAAGCAACAGAGGAAAATAATAGAATGGAAAGACAAGAGATCTCTTCAAGAAAATTGGAGAAATGGGGTACGTTTCATGCAAAGATGGCCATGATAAAGGACAAAAACGGTAGGGACCTAACAGAAGCAGAAGAGATCAGGAAGAGGTGGCAAGAATACACAGAAGAATTATACAAAAAGGATCTCAATGTCCTTGACAACCATGACAGTGAAATCACTGACCTTGAGCCAGACATCCTGGAGTGTAAAGTCAAATGGGCCTTAGAAAATATTACTAACAACAAAGCAAGCGGAGATGACAGTATCCCAGTTGAGCTACTCAGAGTCCTAAAAGATGCTGTTAAAAGTGATGCACACATTATGTCAACAAATTTGGAAAATGCAACAGTGGCACAGGATTGGAAAGTTTATATTCCAATTCCAAAGAAGGGTAATGATAAAGAATGTTCAAACTATCGCACCATTGCACTCATTTCACATGCCAGCAAGGTCATGTTAAAGATCCTACAAGCTAGGCTTCAGCAGTATGTAGATCGGGAACTACCAGAAGTTCAAGCTGGGTTTTGGAGAGGTAGAGGAACCAGAGATCAAATTGCTAATGTTTGTTGGATTATGGAGAAAGCATGGGAGTATCAGAAAAACATCTATTTCTGTTTCATTGACTATGCTAAATCCTTTGATTGTGTGGATCACAACAAACTGTGGCAAGTCCTTAAAGAGATGAGAGTACCAGACCACCTCACATGTCTCCTGAGAAACCTGTATAAGGGTCAAGAAGCAACTGTCAGAACGGGATATGGAACAACTGATTGGTTTAGAATAGGAAAAGGAGTTCAACAAGGATGTATATTGTCACCCTGCTTATTTAATTATATGCAGAGTACATCGTGCTGAATGCCGACCTCACCTAAAGTATGGTAAGGTATGGAAAGCCTGGATGAAGCACAAGCCGGAATTAAGATTGCCTATTATTGGCTCCCGTACTTTGTCCGATCATGCATGGGTTGACTGTTTTTTAACTCTAACTCCACATGAGGCAACCTCTTATACTTGGACCCTTGATAAAACTTTGCTTTCAAACCACCTTTTTATTGAGTCCAATGAGACTGAAATCTCCGAGTATTTTAAAATAAATTCTAATTGTGGAATCGCAGCACAAACAATATGGGATGCCTTAAAAGCAGTCATTAGAGGGAAATGTATTTCTGCCGCTTCTAAACTACGTAAGGATAGACTGCAATTGGTTTCACAATTGCAATTGACTATCCAACAATTGGAATGTAAACACAAACAGACAGGTTCCAATAAAATCTATCAAAAGCTGCAAATAGAACGGAAGAAGCTAGATATGATGGAAACTTCTAGAATAAAAAAACTTACTCTTTACAAAACAACAGTATTGGTTCAAAAATCCTAGGTCACTAAAACTGCTTTCCTGGAAGCTTAGGACACAAATCGCAGACAGACAAATTAAAATGATTAAGGACCCCACAGGGCAATTACATTCTTCAACAGTAGATATTGTCAATGTTTTTAAAGATTTTTATATGAAATTGTACAAAACTACCAATCCTGATCCAATAGCAATACGAAATTTTCTGCATTCTAATCAACTTATAAAACAATTGTCTGAAGCCCATAAGGCATATATAGATTCAGAGATAACTGCTGAGGAGATTTATATGGCACTACAGGGTTCTAAAAATAATAAAAACCCTGGTAGGGATGGACTCCCTGTTGAATTTTATAAAAAATTCCAAGCATCTCTCATAGCTCACTTAACGGATCTATGTAATTTAGTTCTACAAGGTGGTCATATACCAAATACCTGGGGTCAAGCAAAGATAGTTTTGATCCCAAAAAAAGACCAAGACCCCCTGTGTCCGAAATCCTATCGTCCCATATCCCTCTTAAATTCTGACTATAAATTATTTTCTTCTGTCTTGTCTAAAAGGCTTAATAATATAATTTCTTGCTACATACATAAAAATCAGTCGGGCTTCATTGTAAATAGGGAAATTACTGATAATATAAGATAGACGGTTAATATTATTCAATATGCTTTATTTCAAAAACAGAGTTCTTGTATTGTGGCATTGGACTTTGAAAAAGCCTTTGACATGGTTGAGCCGGTATACCTTCTTGCAACTCTTCAGGAAATGGGCTTTGGCGAGAACTTTATTCATATAGTCAAGGCTTTGTATGCTTCGCCCAAAGCACTGCTATCTATTAATAATCAACATTCTTCTGATTTTGGGCTATCTAGGGGCACCCGACAAGGTTGTCCTCTTTCACCTTTGTTCTTTGCTTTGGCTATAGAACCTTTTGCTAACCTGGTTCGCCAGTGCCCAGATCTCCAAGGTATTCAAGTTGCAAACACACCCTTTAAGATATCATTATTTGCAGATGACATAGTAATTTATCTGTCTGACCCTGTGAAATCTCTGCAGGTGTTACAATAACTGCTTTTTGACTTTATGCTGGTTTCAGGCTTAAAAATTAACCATAGTAAGTCCTTGATTTATCCCACTAAGCTTACCCCTGAGGACAAGCAGGAAATAGGCATTGTATGTCCTTATCAATGGGTAAAGTCTTCATGGACCTGTTTAGGTATTAAGGTCCCGATTGATATTTATTTTATTTTATTCGATTTATATCGAATAATTTTATTTTATTTGATTTATATCCCGCCCTACCCCACCGAAGCGGGCTCAGGGCGGCTTTCAAACATAGTTACAGTTAATTATATGGAGGTAGTCACTAATATTTCTAAACTTTTAAAACAATGGGATTCAAAGCAATTATCATGGAACGTTTGAGTGTGATTAAGTCTTATTTTCCCAAAAATTTTATATTTGTTTAGAGCTTTACCCATCCATTTATCGCACAGTATGATTAGTAGATGGCAAACTCTACTGAATGATTTTTTATGGAGATATAAGAAACCAAGGGTTGCTTTCTCAACTCTCTGTCGTCATTCCAACAGAGATGGCCTAGCTTACCCAAATTTATGTTTATTTTATTCAGCGACGGTACTTTCAGGCTTTTTAAAAGCAGTTTATGCTAGAGATACTCCAGATTGGGTGATAATAGAAGAACAACATTTAACCCCACTGAAATACCATGAATATATGTGGCTGGAAAGGTCATCTAGACCAAGCTGGCTGTTACAGAGCCTCTTCTTGAAAGCAATAGTAAATATATGGGATATCAATCACAAGAGATTGGCCCCTCCTATCTCATTAATTGCTACCTTTTTGAGGCAACCTTGGTTTGCTCCAGCGGCAAAACAGGACTCTTACGGTTTTTGGAACAGAAACTCAATAAAATTTTTGTTTCAATTAATCATTGGGAGCTCAATTTTGTCAATGGTTGAACTGGGAAAGAAACTAAATTGCCTTCCTCCTTGGTTTGAGTATATTCAGCTAACACACCTTTTAAATTCCCCAATGTTGTTAGCAGCTAAATTACGTCCTAAAACTGAATTTGAACGATTGGTGATAAATTTTAACCAAAACAGTATACATACTATCTCTAAATTGTATCACATGTTATTGTTAGATCATTTTACACAGCCACCCTCTTATGTCGTACGTTGGCATAGAGATTGTGATATGATTCTTGATGCAGACCATTGAGATTCTATATGGTCATCAGAAGCTTTTAACACCAATTCACTTAATACTCTGCAGTTAAATTATAAAATACTTCTAAGTTGGTATTATACTCCTATACGTTTAGCACGTATTTTACCAGACTGTTCCCCTTTGTGTTGGAGAGGGTGTGGCCAGAAAGCTTCTTTTTTCCATTGTTGGTGGGAATGTGAGAAAGTCGTAAGCTTCTGGAAATGTATTGTCCAAAAGGTGTCAGAAATTACGGATGTTTGCATTCCATATACTCCAGATTTCATATTATTGTATAACTGGTTAGATTCGAAAATTCCATCTAGGCATCGCTCATTGTTGGTAACTCTGCTGACAGCAGCGAAATCCGTCATAGCTACCACATGGAAAAGCCTTGATTATTTAAGTGTTGATCAATAGTTTGCCAAAATTTGGGACCATATAGCCATGGAAAAAATAGCATCAGGTCTTAATTCTATAGATCCCTACATGGCCCATGAAAAGTTTATTGCAAAATGGTTTCCGATAATTGAGAAGTTAGTGTCAGACGTTGGAGGTTCAAAGGAAATGCACCAGCATTTGTTGCAAAGTAGTAGTGTTTATTTGATATCTCAAAGCTCTGGACAGGCAGTCATTGGGACTGATAGCAGGTATTGATACATACATGGGTTTTAAGGCCTCACATCAAAGCATTCATAAACAATCCTACATTCTCACACTCTAGTGTCAGAAGTAACACTTTCCCTCCCCCTTATCGCTTGCGGTTCGTTTTCTCACAGAGGAGCCCTGCTGGCTCTCCTTGAGACTTGCTATCTTCAAAGGCCTATTGCTTTGTTAGTGTTATGCAGAGGAGTTCACAGCATGAGTTAGTAACATTTCTGAGACCGTTTGAAATGCAAGGTCTTCTTCTTCATAGTTAGTATTAGGAATTCAAAATGGGGTTAGTCATGTCAAGAAACAAGTCACTAAATGCATTCAGTATAAAAGCACATTGATATTCTCCAATATCTGACAGTTAGACAACGATCCTTGCTATGTAAATTCGCTCTTGAAATGTGAGAGTTATAAATTTCTGTTACTATTGTAAATGTGGTTAGTTATGGTCAGGCCTTTTGGTTTTAATTTGAAATATTTGGTTATAATTTGTCTATCGGTTTCTGAGGATATATGTATACATATATTTAAGAATGATTCTTTTGACTATTTTGTATGTATACAACTCTATTCTATGTTCGTCTTTTTGTGGTGTTGAATAAAAATTTTAAAATTAAAAAAAAAATTGCCGGGAAAAACATCAACCATCTCAGATATGCAGATCGTTGATTAAAATGTTGAAAAGAACCGGGCCCAAAACCAAGCCCTGCAGCACCCCACTGGACACCTCTCTCCAATCTGACAAAACTCCACTGACAACCAGTCTTTAGGTACAGTCCTCTAACCATTTTCCTATCCACCAAACTGTCCTATAGTCCAATCCAGTTTGCCCATCAGAATGTAATGGAGAACCTTATCAAAAGCTTTATTGAAATCCAGGTAAACCACATCAACAGCATTTCCACAATCCAGTAAGCTTGCTACTTGATTAAAGAAAGAAACCAGGTTGGTCTGGCAAGACCTGTTGAAAACAAATCCATGCTGACTTCCTTGAATCACCAAGTTATCCTTCAGATGCGCACAGATCAACCCCTTTAAAATCTGCTCAAATAGCTTTCCAGCAACAGAAGTCAGACTAACCAGCCTGAAGTTTCCCAGTTCATTCTTCTTCTCTTTTTTTTAAATATTGGGAAAACGTTTGCTCTCTTCCAATATTGTGGGACATTCCCATTTCTCAGGGAGGTCTTGAAGATGATAGACAAAGGCTCTCCTTGTTCTTTAGAAAGTTCTTTGAGGACTTCCGGGATCCGTCATCTTGGCTTCAGAGGGGCTTGTAGATCATCTCTCTGCAGCAATTCTGAGTCTGGCTGTTGGAGGGGTGTCACAGAAGAGGAGAGACTTTTTCTTCGGCAAGGGACTTTTACAGGGGGGGGAGAGGTCCAACGGCAGCTGCCCCTGACCCCTGTATGTCCTGAAGCTCCGTGGCCATGAAAGCTGGCATACCAGCAAAAAGAGAAGAATGCCCAACTTCTTTCTTGCTTTCATTTTCTCCAGTACGCCTTTGAAGCAGCATTTTTCTACTCCTAAAGCGATGACTCTACTTAACAAGTAGGTGTTTTTCTAATTCTACTCCCTGGTGGGTCCCTCTGCATAACAACGAAAGACTAGCTCAAATCATTTAGAAGAGGCCTCGGAATGTCATGAGCAGTCTTAACTATTTAAATTGGATTGAATATAATTACTAAAATTGACCCGGACTATAACTGGATATATATCAAAGAGATTACTAAGAAGTTGCAATACGATCTGAACACAAAGGAGATAAACTGTAGAGAGATCTGTCTCTATCGCCTGACTGTATTTAAAAGAATGGTTTCTAAAACTTAAGCTGGAGCTGTTGTGGAATGGGGATTAACAGGAGCTTGAAGCGAATTTACAATCTGATCTAAGAGACTGAGTTTTGATATCAGAAATGGCACTGCTTAATGAAATGTCACATGGAAAAGAGAACTGTTCAGATCTCATTTCTCTGAAAAAAGATCTTATCTCATTTATGCAGCTCCTTAAAGACCAAATGAATTGTTTTATGCTGACAGTTAATGAAACTGTAAACCTACAGGGGTCGAGTGCTTAAGAGAGTGTACTGACGGCTGTGAAATTGAAAGGGGAAAGTTATACTTTCAAAAGAAAAGTAAGATGGACTCCTGTGTCGCAGTTTCAAAACTAGACCCGAAATTAAGATGCAGTGAAATTAGGCTGAGAGGGGAAAATGGCAATGAATTCTTCCCCTTGTGGTTGAGGGGGCAGGCCATATTGAGAAGAGAAAAGCTACACTCCAATCAACAAATCAAGATGTGAAAAGCCTTTCGGAAAAAGGACTTTGAATTTTTTTTCTCTACTTTGGTGAATGGCTGGACAAGGAACTCCAACTGTGATATCAAAAGGCAAACTGTGATTAAATGGGCTGCCTCGGATGCAATATGGGTGCAGAAATCAAAGGAATTTAAAAGTTTTTAATCTCTGGGAAGAAGGACTCTGGAATCCGGGTTCTTTTTTTTTTCTTTCCCCTTGTGAATAAATAAACATGTAACCATTAATAATGAACAGATGTTAGATTTTAAAAGAATAAGGGAGATTTTGAAGAAGTAATGTTAATGAGTGCAGATAGCATTTCTTTATATAGTAGATGTATTTACAGTATGCCTATTTAGTGAGATTGTCTATAATGATGTAAGAGTAGGATTAAAGGTTGAAAAGGTAGATAGCATAATTGCTGTGTAATTTGCTAGATTTGGTAATTTGGCAGATTTGTTTTTAATATGTTATTAGGAGAAATGGTTTAGGTTGCGATAGACAAATTATTTAGTTGTATTTTATGTAATTTGTTAAAAATAAAGAAATGATTTATGTGCTTGTTTTAATAAGTATTTTGCTAAACCAACATGCCAGCTAAGGGGACAGGTCGCTGGGGTCCCTTGTCCACTGCAGCAGCTTGTAGCTCCCGTGCAAGCTCCCCCACAACAGCCAGCACAGCCCGCCTAACAGCCAGCACAGCTCGGAGGAATCCCAGGGGTGCCAGTCATATAGGTGCAACTGGGAGGGGTTCTGCTAGCTCCCATGTTCCCTGCAGTACCAGGAGGCCCACCGATGGGACCCAAGAATTTTGATGTGAAGTTCAATTGAAACCCCAAGAAGCTGGGTTTCTTCATGGTGCAAGCCCAAGTTTTTCTGTGATGAATGGTGTCGGGCACATACCTGGAACGGAAAGTGGGGATCCAAACCTCCTCCCATGTTTGAAAGACTATGCCTTACCCAAGAGGAAGTAGAGCTAATCCCCCAGGAATACAGAGACTTAAGAAAGGTGTTTGAACAGAAGGAGGTGGACGAGCTGCCTTCTCATAGAACAACAGACTGTGCCATTGATCTCATAGAAGGAGAATGGCTCCCAAAGGCTAAGCTTTACTTGATGAGCAGGCAGGAGAGGACTCGGCTATAAAAATGTACTGAAAAGAACTTAAAGCATGGTTTTATCTGCCCCACCAGTTCTTCCCATGCAGTTCCCATCCTGTTCAGGGAAAAGAAAAACTGGAATCTAAGGCTTTGTATGGATTACTGAGGCATCAATGCAGTTTCGATGTCAAATGCCTACCTCCTCCCAGTAATCAAAGACTTGCTGAGTGTAGTATCACAAGGAAAGGTCTTCTCTCAACTAGACTTGAGAGATGCTTACTTCCGTGTAAGAATCAGGGAAGGGGATGAATGGAAAACCACTTTCAACACCATGCTGGGTCAATTTGAATACCTGGTCTCCAGAGTGCCCCTGGGGTCTTTATGAACTTTATAAATGAGGTACTCACAAAGTACAAGGGGGTTGTGGTTTATCTTGATGACTTGTTAATGTATTCAAATGACCTGGACTCACACATTAAACTGGTCAGGGAGGTGCTCTAAAGTCTGTATGAATCCAAACTGTTTGCCAAGTCGTCCGAATGTGAGTTCCACAAGGTGGAACTAGATTTTCTGGGTTACCGAATGTTGGGGAATGGTTTGGGGATGGGCCTGGCCAAAATCAAAGCTGTCATGGAGTGCCCCACCCCCCAAACCTGGAGGCAACGTCAGTCTTTCTTGGGATAAGCAAATTTCTACAGAAATTTCATAGATAACTTCATAGATAATCTCAGATGGCCATCTGACAGCAATGAAGATCCTGTGAATTTAGGGGGAGGTATTTGTGAGTTTCCTGCATTGTTCAGGGGATTGGACTATATGTTCCCCCCAGCCTCTGCAAAGAGATTTTGGAATGATCACATGACAGTAAACTCGGGGGGGGGGGGGGGGACACTTTGGATTTGTAAAAACGATCCACTTAATTCAAAGTCAGTTTTGGTGGCCAGGATTGTGTAGAGACATTTATCAATATTTGGGAGGCTGTCCCATCTTGCCATGGCAAAGAAAAGAGGGGCAAGATGCTGGATGAGCTTCAACCACTTGAAACTTCAACCCGACCCTGGGAATGTATTACAATGGACTTTATCACTGACTTACCACCTTGTAAAGCGAAAACAATGATCTGGTTTGTGGTGGACACTTTCTCTAAACAAGCCCACTGTATTCCATAAACTCAATTGCCCTCTGCAAAGATGAAGAAGAAGACTGCAGATTTATACCCCACCCTTCTCTCTGAATCAGAGACTCAGAGCAGCTTACAATCTCCTATATCTTCTACCCCCACAACAGACACCCTGTGAGGTGGTTGGGGCTGAGAGGGCTCTCACAGCAGCTTCCCTTTCGAGGGCAACTCCTGCGAGAGCTATGACTAACCCAAGGCCATTCCAGCAGGTGCATGAGGAGGAGTGGGGACAGTTTTCGTGTAGGTCCACCACACAAGGGCAGTCTGGCCAAAGATAAAAGACTCACCACCATTCACTAGGATGCCCTGTGCCAGCTGTGGAGGTGCCCATCTCTGAAAGACCTGCCATTTCCGAGATGCCCAGTGTCGGGACTGTGGTAAAACCGGGCATACTGAATGCACCTGTTGGAGCGCAAAGTCAAAAGACTGCACACAGCTGCCCTCTCCTTGCCTACAACCAGTCGACAAGGGACATGTCAAATCAGAGGACTGCCACACCATCTTGCAGTGCTCCTGCCTGTCCAACCATGCCTGGGGAACCACCAGTCAGAAGATCCAGCTGCAACCACGAAAGAAAATCAAGGTGATGGTTCTCATTGACAGTGTGCCCTGTGATAAGGAGGTAGACTCTGGCTCAGCACTCTCCATCATCTCCATGAACACTTACTGCTGAGGCTGCCCACAGCAGCCTGATCACCGCCTAGAGCCATTAGGGGTCCTCCTTACAGACATCCAGGGTCGACGTGTTCCTGTAGCTGGTATCAGCTCCTTCAACCTCTGCTACAAAGACTTTAACAGCACTTTGAACCTTGTTGTTGCTGAGGGTTGCCGCGCTAGCCTGCTTAGACTCGACTGGTTTGAGGCATTGGGCATTAAAGCAACAGGTGTCCAACAAATCAGCCAGTCCTCCTTTGTCTTCATTTGGTCCAGCATGGGTTCTAGCTACAATCATCTATTTATTTTTATTTTATTTTTTAACCCACCCTTCCCTTAGGACAAGCTCAGGGCGGGTTACATCATAAAAATAATCAACAGTAAAAACAATAAAAGACCAATTTAAAATATGTGAGCCACCAGGCCAGTCTTGTACCATGTTGCCTCCAAGAAGGACTGATCTGGCACCATCAGAAAGACCAGCTACAGTCGTGACGGCCAGAACATGAGCCTCCCATAGACATGGACTATGAGCCTCCAGAGGCTCCTCTTGTTCTGGACTCTGTACTTCCCTATGAGGTGACTACTCCAGACACTGCTCCTCCCTGTTGGGTGAGCATGTCAACTGTACAGGAGCCAGCCACTGAACTTAGGCACTCCCAGAAGACGAGTGTGCGGCCCTGATATGAAAAAGACTTTGTCTGCCATTAAGGCAGTCTGAATTTAGGGGGAGGGGTGTTATGTATTGCATCTCACTGGGTTCTTGTTGCCTGAGCTTGAGACAGGGACTCCTTGCAAACCAGGATCCTGAAGCCTGGAAAAAATTGGCCAGTAAGAAGCTAGGCATGTAACAACTTGTAACGAAGAGATGCAAAAAAAAGATTTTGGAGTGAGCCAACAGGAGTAACTGTTGCCTGCTGGTGTGTGTGTGTGGGGGGGAGGGGGGGTTAACCATGGCCAGATTATATATAGTTGCAGTTTTGCCTGTGTTCCACTGTGACTGTATCTTCTTGCAATAAAGTGTTCTTGGTTGATTCAAAGCTGGCTGGACTCACTTTATTTCAATACTGATATGAAAACATTCAAGATCTCAAAATGCGCTGAGATTCTGCAGATGAAGTTAATTCATCTTTATATTGAGACTTTTATAGTAAATTGCAAACTTTGAATTGTTGAATAAAGTCTAGGATTCCATCAGGTATGACTAGTGATTGGATGATTGGCTGAGAGACTTGGACGATACGAACAAAAAGAATTAGGAGATGATCACTTCCCAGAAAATTGCCCACTTTTCCGGTGGTCTGGACAGTGGGTCGGTCCGACTGCTGGGTATAGGCTCCTCCTCCTCATCACAGGGTCGGGTCTTCCAATCGATCCAGAGGGGGAGTGGCCTATACCTCCCAGATCTCGCCAGGTTTTTTTCCCGGCCCTGCATGAGCAGGACGGCTTCTTCCTTAGCGCTCTTAGAAGAAGCGCAGAAGATCCGGAAGAGAAAATTACGAAGGCTGGGAGCGTAGGGGTTGGCCCCAACAAACTCAGTGAGAGGGCAAACATCCAGGGCTACTCGGAAGTACACCCTGCTCCGATCGTCAAGGCCCTCTGGAGCTCCGTTTCCCCGCAGACGCGAGTGGAACGGAGCGGAGAAAAAAGGCGGCAAATCAAGCAGCAGCGTGGTAAGTCGCCCCACAGCGGGAAGGGCTTGGCGCGGGCGATATAAAGCCCTGGGAAGGGGTTTTTCTCCTGCACGCTGACCGCATGCCTAGACCCTGAACTGCCTAGCATTACTTGCATGGCAGAGGGGAGAGACCTTGGATAAGGGCATTCCTAAGGGGTCTGGCTGAAAGGCGCTGTAAGACCTGTTAGAGGGCGAAGTTTGAAACATGCTGCCCTCCATTTTGAGCATTTCCCGCCCTTTTTTGCTAGTGTATTTCCTCTCACTTCCCTTATAGTGACTTGGAGTACATCAAAATGGCGGCTAGTTCCCAAAGAAACTCCCCAAGTGAATTCGACTTGCCTCTGCTATCAGGAACCCTGACCCCTCAACAAGAGGCTCAGAATCTCGACCTTACAGGGGAGGACGCCAAAACAAACTTGCTACAATGGCTTAAAAGAGAAATGTTGAAAGAGTTGGGGCAGGACCTCAGTCAGCGGCTGGGCTCCCCTTCTTCTGTGACGAAGCAAAAAAGGCAAGAGGGAAGGAAAAGGGGCAGAGACCCCAGCCCTAGTGATGCTCTGGAAGGACGATCTAAGGGCAAGTCTCACGTAGGCTTGGATTCCCCTCTCCTGAGTTCGGCTGAAGAGTCGGAGGACTCTGATCCACAGTCTGATAAGGAGGAAGGAGAGCTTTCAGATGAGGAGGAACATCCTGACACTGTGCAATCTAGGCTTCTCCCCCTCAAATACTATTCCAAACTGCTCCCCAAGCTTTTGAGGACCCTTAATTTTGTGGCTACACCTAAGAAAAATGAGGAGTTGGATCCTGACCTTCCCACAGGCTCAGGGGAAATGATGCCAAAACTGAGCAGTGCTCAGACGGGGGTTCCCTTACCAGCGGCCTTTTTTGCTCTGGTCAAGGCGGAGTGGGAAACCATGGACAGAGTCTTCATAACCCTAGAGAGACGGGAGAAGTTCTGTCTCCTGTTACAAAAGATTCTACAACGACGCAGGGTGTCGGTTATGATGTTAGCGCAGTTGTTAGGGATGATGGTCTCCTTTCAGGATTTGCTTTCCTGGGCCAGATTCCACACTTGCCCCCTGCAGTTTTTCCTCCGCCCTTTCCAGGAGGTTATTGGGAACAAAATTCCCAAACTGGTGACATTACCGCCAGAGGTGAGAGCCCAGTTGCAGTGGTGGCTGGACCCGGATCGTTTTCTTCCAGGTCATCCGCTACGCGAGCCCCAGAGGGTTTGTATGACCACAGATGCCAGTCTTTGGGGTTGGGGGGCTCACTCACAGGATCAAATGATCCAGGGTCAGTGGGAGCCCCACGAGATGAAGCGCAGTATCAACTTCCTGGAGCTCAGAGCGATTCGGCTAGGGTTGCAAGGTTTGCAGGCAGTCCTGATGGGTCACCATGTCCTGGTCAAAACGTACAACTCGACAGCCAAAGCATATGTAAATCGACAGGGAGGAACCAGGGTGAAATCTCTCCATGCCGAGGCGAAGGTTCTCTTCGAGTGGGCGGAATCCAATCTCCTATCGATCAAAGCGGTGCATGTTCCAGGGAAGGACAATCTACTAGCAGACTGGCTCAGCAGACACTGGCTGGACCAGACGGAATGGATGTTGCACAGAGACACCTTCAGTCTAATAGTGGACAGGTACGGCCCGGTGACGGTGGACTTGTTTGCCACGGCAGAAAATTGTCAGGTGGACAGGTTCTTTGCCAAAAACAGAGACACAAGAGCAGAAAGAACCGATGCTCTCAGCGCCGAGTGGCCAGCGGGGCTTCTGTATGCCTTCCCGCCCCTTCCTCTATTACCCAGGGTGATTCAGAGGGTGGTGGAGTTAAGGGCGGAGATGGTGCTAGTGGCTCCTTTCTGGCCGAGACGGTCATGGTTCCAGGAGCTTCTGAGGTTGTCGATTCAGCCTCCTTGGCGGCTGCCGAGGAGGGATGACCTTCTGACCCAGGGCAACATGTCTCATCCTCAACCAGACCTGTTACAGTTGACAGTTTGGAGGTTGAGCGGCTGCAGCTCGAGGAGCTAGGTTATAACAAGAGAGTGGTGGACACTATGTTGGCATCACGTAAATGTTCCACTAATAGAGTGTATAATACCACCTGGAAGGTCTTCTCCTCATGGTCAACCCAGCGGGGGTGGGACCCAATGACAGTTAAAGTTAAAGGTATTCTTTGTTTTCTGCAGGAAGGGGCAGATAAGGGGCTCTCCACTAGTACACTGCGACGACAGGTGGCTGCCATATCGTCCATACAAGGGGTGTGGGGGCGTAAGGCCTTGTCAGCGCATCCGCATATTAAACGGTTTTTGAGGGGTGCTGCACTTCTTAAACCTCCACAGGTGCACAGGTTCCCTTCGTGGAGGCTGAATGTAGTACTACATGCCTTGTGTGGGCATCCCTTCGAACCTATGGCTTCCTGTGGGATTAAAGAACTAACTTTTAAAACGCTCTTTCTGGTGGGCATCACCACGGCACGGAGAGTGTCCGAATTGAGGGCCTTGTCGTTTGACAAGGAACTTTGTGTTTTTCATAACGAAAAGGTGGTACTGAGACCAGACCCATCTTTCATTCCTAAAGTAAATTCTGTTTTTCATAGGTCCCAGGAGTTGGTTCTCCCGAATTTTTGTCCCACTCCTCAGTCTGCTAAGGAAAGGGAGTTGCACTGTCTAGACGTTAAGAGGGCACTTAGTTTTTATATTGAACGTACAAAAGACTGGAGAAAGTCTGACTCCCTGTTAGTTTCGTTCAGCAAGAAGTCACAGGGACGACAGGTTTCCACCTCTTCTCTTAGCAGGTGGCTACAGGAATGTATTGTCCTGGCCTACAAGGCCCAAGGTCAGACCCCTCCAGATGGGATCACGGCTCATTCTCTGAGGGGTGCTGCAACATCAGATGTGTACCAGTCCTTTCCATCATTAGAAGCTGTGTGTAGGGCAGCGACTTGGAGGTCGGTGCATACCTTTACCAGGCACTACAGGGTAGATAAATGGGCCTCGGCAGAGGCAGCCTTTGGGAGGTGTGTGCTGCAGCATGCACTCTAAACAGGGAAGCCGTTCCCGCCCGGGGATGTTCAGCTTTGTTACGTCCCAGCAGTCGGACCGACCCACTGTCCAGACCACCGGAGAACGGAAGATTTGTATCACTTACCGTGAAGCTTCCTTCTCGGTGGACTGGCAGTGGGTCGGTCCGGCCCACCCGTTAAAGGTTGAGCGGCTTCCTGGGTGTTGGAGATGGATCCTGGAGGCTTGCCTTTTTCTCTCTTGAGAAATATTGCTGTTTCTATGATTGGCAATGTTCTGTTTCAATCTTCCATTTTGTGTGGTGCATTGAAGCGTAATAAACTATTCTCCTCGTTTACTTGTCTCTGTATGTGAATGGGGAGGTGGTGGAAGTTTTTATTCCTAAGGGGATGCGGCTTGGATACACCTGGCGAGATCTGGGAGGTATAGGCCACTCCCCCTCTGGATCGATTGGAAGACCCGACCCTGTGATGAGGAGGAGGAGCCTATACCCAGCAGTCGGACCGACCCACTGCCAGTCCACCGAGAAGGAAGCTTCACGGTAAGTGATACAAATCTTCCGTTTTATAACCTTCATAAAGGAAACCACTCTTGTTGATAAGGCAAAGTAGTCTATGATACTTGAGCCATTTGCACTAATATATGTGTACCACCCTAGGAGTTGAGGCCTACTTGACCATTGGTTCCCAGAGTCAAGATGGCGACGGCGGTAGAAGCCTAGGTGCTGGGCTCCCGCCAGCTGATATCTTTAACAAACAACCAGACCATCAATACAAACATTAACAGCAGACGAAAATACCAGGCACTAACCGGAGACTCGACTCACGAGACGACGATGGTGACTCTTGGTGCCCAGTGGAAGGAATATTGCTGCCGTCTGGCCGAAGCCGAGGCGGAGCCAGGGCGCCGCCACGGGCTGGCGTCCGAGAGAAGCCGAGCCGACGCCAAGGGAGGTGTGTGCTATGCGGGCTGGTGCGACGAGAAGCGTAGGCAGTGAATTAAGGCAGCGAGTGAAGCGGAGTGTGTGGTGCAGTTGGCGATTTGTCGCGGGCGGAGGCGGACGGGGGCTGGGGGTCTTTCGGGGAGCCGTGAGTGGGCGGAGCGGTGGACTGGCCCCGGGGCGTTGGCCTCAGTGGGTATCCCAGTCTTCGTCCCTCACTCCTTTCCCTACCCTCCACCTCCTTCCTCTATCTCCTCGTCTTCACCCCGCAGACGCCAGCGAGGCGCAGCCGAGCCGGTAGCTGGGAATCCCCCCGACAGTGAAGCCCTGTACGGGGCTCGGATGCTGGGGACCCAGACTGTGCGAGAGGGCCACGGAACAGCTGGAGATGGCGCCGACAGGGGCTATAACCTCTCAACTGACTGTGGGTACCTCCTGCACCTCAAGAACTGCAACTGCAACCGCACTTTAAGAATATTTAAGAACATTATTGATATCTGCAAGCACTGGCACTTTCACTCTAATTCGACTGTGAGTGCCACCTGCACCTTAAGAACTCTACCACACTTTAAGAACTCTACTGCACTTTAAGAACATTATACACACCTGCAAGCACTGGCACTTTAACTCCAACTATAACGATAGCACTTTAAGAACAAGATCCACTCTACCTCACCATTCAGTATCCTGGACCCCTTTTATTGATTAGAGTCCTTACTGGCCACTAACCGAACTACTATTAATCTAATTGGAAATGTTATAATTGATTAGGAACGGGACTCTATTATTATGTATTTACTTATTTAAATGCATGTAAATGATTTAATTATGTATTTATATGTTTAAATGCACAGAGATCTAGTGATTTATTTATATTGCACATTAAATCGGGACATAGGAATAGGGGGGGGGGAGCTTATTAATGTGCCAAGAAAGACGAATCGATTTGATCAATTTGACTAACCAATTAGAGGGAGAATTAGGGTGGGATGTTAATTAAATTAGATGCGATTAATTCATAGTGAACCAGTAACCAGGGACTGAAGGTGGAGGGTAGGTTAGAGAGCTGGACGGTGAGTCGAGACGAGCTAGTCGGGAAGGTGTGGCCATCACATAATTACTTACAAAATTATACCGGGACATAGGTGTGGATGCCTGGCCAGGGGATTCCAGTGCTCCTGGGAAGGGGAAGATATGACGGTGGGAATAGACAGAAATGTAAGGGAAGGGGGTGGAGACAAAACAGTGCTCGGCCCCCTTCCAGTCTACTTCCCATCCCAATGGTGACAGTTAGTGGGGCCAAGAGGAATTGCCCACCTCCGTCATTGGTGTTATGCAACGCCAGGTCCGTAAATAATAAGACTGAGATCCTGAGGGAATTCTTGCTTCGGCAGGATGTGGACCTGGCTTGCGTGACCGAGACCTGGGTGCGAGAGGGGGAGACGGTGGCTCTCTCCCAGATGACCCCCCCTGGGTTACTCGGTCTTTCACCAATCGCGGACTAGTGGGCGGGGGAGAGGGGTGGCGTTATTCATACGGGAGAGTTACTCCTTCCGGGCTCTCCCGGCCCCAAAAATAGATGGTATTGAGTGTGCCGGCCTAGCATGGGATGTCGTAGAGGGGTTGGCGATCTGGCTGGTGTACCGTCCGCCTAACGCACCAGCCAGCGCTTTACCATCCCTGATGGAGGCTGTGGCAGGCTGGGCGTTGGAGTACCCAGGGCTTATGGTCCTGGGTGACTTCGATGTCCACGCCGATGACGCAGCCTCCAATCGGGCATTGGACCTGGTGTCTTCTATGGTGACACTAGGACTCTCTCAATTTGTTACGACCCCTACGCACCAGGCAGGGCACATGCTAGACTTGATCTTTGCGTCCCGGATTTGGGTGAATGATATAGCAACAGAGGTGGTGCCATGGTCGGATCACCTAGCCCTCAAGGCCCGTATGGAGATGCTGCCCCAACCCTGTAAGGGCAGAGAGCCTATTCTGGCTTGCCCGCAAAGCCTGATGGACCCGGAACGGTTCCAAATGGCTCTACGGGATCCCTGGCCCACTGGCGGTTCCCTTGATGCCCTGGTTGATGCCTGGCAAGATCGGCTATCCAGGGCGATCAACGAGATCGCACCTCGACGCCCTCTGCGCCCTCATGTGAGGCTGGCTCCATGGTATACCTTGGAATTACGACAGCTGAAACAAGGGCTCAGACGACTAGAGAGGCAGTGGCAGTGCACTCATGACAAAGCGACGAGAACATCCTACAGAACGTTTATGAAGTCTTATGAGATGGCAGTCAAGGCCACGAAGAAAGATTACTTCGTGGCCAGGATTGCGTCTGCAAATTCGCGCCCGGCACAATTGTTTAGAATAATTGGACATCTTACCACACTGCCTCAAGGCAGACCAAATGTTAGAAAATTAGAAATAGGCTGTGAGGCTTTTGCGAAATTTTTTGCAGACAAAATCACATCGCTCCGCCAGGACCTGCCCATCACATTGGATACAGTATGCGAACTGGAGATTCCGTGCCTGTCTTCCAGCTTAGTTCTGGACCACTTCAACCCACTCAGCCTGGAGGAAGTTGACAGAATTCTCTCCTCTGCATGCCCAACAACTTGCGATCTGGACCCATGTCCCTCTTGGCTAATTAAATCTTGCCAGAAGGAGCTTAGATATCCTTTACGGGACGTCATAAATAGATCCCTCCTGGAGGGGCGTTTTCCAACACCCTTGAAAGAGGCCATGGTCCGCCCCCTCCTGAAAAAAAGTACAGCAGACCCGGCCGAATTGGCAAACTACCAACCGGTCTCTAATTTACCGTTTTTAGGTAAAATTATTGAGAGGGCAGTGGCGTTGTAGTTGCAGGATTTTCTGGATGACGCTTCCATCCTAGACCCTTGCCAGTCCGGCTTTCGCCTGGGTCACGGGACGGAGACAGTGCTGGTCGCCTTGGCAGATGACCTCCGACGGCATCTGGATCAAGGCGGCGTGGCAGTACTGATGCTGTTAGATCTGTCGGCCGCGTTTAACACGGTCGACCATCGGCTACTTACCCGCCGCCTCGCCGACGTAGGGGTTAGGGGGTTGGCCTTACAATGGCTCTCCTCCTTCCTCGAGGATCGGGGACAAAGGGTGGCAATCGGGGGTGAGCTGTCCCAGAGGCGCACACTAAATTGTGGGGTGCCTCAGGGAGCGGTTCTCTCACCGATGCTATTTAATATCTATATGCGCCCCCTTGCCCAGATTGCCCGGAGGTATGGGCTTGGGTGTCACCAATATGCAGATGACACCCAGCTCTATCTGCTAATGGATGACCGGCCTGGCTGCGTCCCGAGGAATTTGGACCTGGCACTGCAGGCCGGGGCAACCTGGTTAAGGCTGAGTGGGCTGAAGCTGAATCCAGCGAAGACAGAAGTCCTTTGCGTGGGCCGGGGCACTCTGGGGAGGGAAATACCTCTCCCGGGTCAAGAGCTTGGGAGTCCTACTGGAGCCCTCATTATCAATGGAGGCCCAGATAGCAGCCACTGCTAAGTCAGCCTTCTTTCATCTGAGGCGGGCAAGGCAGTTGGCCCCCTTCCTAGAGCGCCGGGACCTAGCAACAGTGATTCATGCAACGGTCACCTCGAGACTGGATAATGCCCTCTACATGGGGCTGCCTTTGTGCCGAAACCAGAAGCTGCAGCTGGTGCAGAACGCGGCTGGGGCTCCCAAAATGGGAGCATATACAGCCAGGGCTACGGAACTGCACTTGCTGCCAGTTACATACCAGATTCGTTACAAAGTGCTGGTCATTACCTTTAAAGCCCTATATGGCCGAGGACCTGCCTACCTGAAGGACCGTCTTTCCCCATATGAACCCCAGAGAGCACTGAGGTCAACAGGGAAGGACCTGCTGACTATTCCCGGGCCGAAGGAAGTAAAGCTGCAGAGTACCCGTACTCGGTCTTTCTCCGTTGTAGCTCCACACTTATGGAACCAGCTCCCGGAGGAAGTGCGGGCCCTGCGGGACTTTGACCGATTCCGCAGGGCCTGCAAGACCATCCTCTTTGGTGAAGCCTTCACTGACTAAAACCTGAGAGACTGCTTAAATGATTTATTATCTGTCAGAATAGCACCATGATGTTAATTTTATTGTTTTACTATTTTTAGAATTTTAATCAATTGTTACCTATTGTTTAAATTACTGTATAATTTGTTATATTAATTGATGTTGTTAACCGCCCTGAGCCTGCCTCGGCGGGGAGGGAGGGATATAAATAAAATGTATTATTATTATTATTATTATTAATTAAAATTAAATTTCTCTGATTGCAAAAATTTGCTAGATCTAGTTCATTTGAATTAACAACTATATCGTTAGAAACTCCATCAAACCAATAAGGACTGAGAAGGTCTTTGTTGTCTGGACCAGTTAATTTCTGCATCAACACATTATCATCACGTCCCATTCTAGCATTAAAATCTCTGGCCAAAATAAGCTGGCTAACAATGGAAGACTGGCCCAAATATTTTAATTAGACTTCCCAATTGTACCCAATGCTGACTTACTATAGATCTGGACATAGGGTGTAAATAAACAGAACAAATAAATAGAGAGTAGTTGGTAATTTCGATGTTAATTCCTAGCAAATTATAATCAGATACAGCCAATTCACCTTCCTTAATGTTCACAGTTGTAGAGACTAGACAGGCCAAGCCAGGAGTCTTTCAAAGAACTTTAAATCAATATCTCTGGGAAGTCATTCTAAACATATGAACATGAACATATGAAGCTGCCTTATACTGAATCAGACCCTTGGTCCATCAAAGTCAGTATTGTCTACTCAGACTGGCAGCCGCTCTCCAGGGTCTAAAGTTGAGGTTTTTCACACCTATTTGCCTGGACCCTTTTTTGGAGATGCCAGGGATTGAACCTGGGACCTTCTGCTTACCAAGCAGATGCTCTACCACTGAGCCACCGTCCCTCCCCATTCTATTCTAAAAAATAGGCTAAGCGTTCCTTAATATGCAGGGCTCATACTCAATATTCAAACCTATTTTAGGGACTTTAGGGCACTTTCAGGTTAAAAAAAGGAACCAAAATAGGGACCTAATAAAAACTATGGGAACAACAAAAGCATCACTCAAAATAATGTTGTTTGTAAACCACCCTACCAGTAAGCCAGTTAAGGTCAAATAGTTTAAAAAAAAAACACCACCTCTTTTCAATCCATACTAACTTTTTAAGTTCATAGAATCCTAGAGTTGGAAAGGACTCCACGGTTATCTAGTCCAACCACCTGCACAATGCATGAAATTCACAAATGCCCACCCACACCCACAGGGATTACTGCTCCATGCCCAGAAGATGGCAAAAAACCTCCAGGATCCCGGGCCAAAATAGCCTGGGAAAAAAATTGCTGCCGCACCCTAAAGCGATGGTCAGCATTTCCCTGGGCATGTTTCAAATTTTGGCTCCACCTTTTGTTTAATTCTGATACGAACTGTTTTGCTTTCTTAATGTTGACAGATCTTCATGATTTTCAATGGTTGGAAATAGTTTTAAAAATTGGCTCTATAGGCATCTCTTTGGATTCATATTTATCTTCTGCTCCAGCAGCATTCCAGATAATTCTCTTTTTCTTACTTTGACCTTTTTTCTTTTGTTTGTTTTAGCATCTCTCACTATCCTAAGCTCATACTGAGCTTTAGCTTTCCTAACTTTCTCTCTATGAGCACTGGCTATTTGTTTATAAGAATATAAGAGAAGCCATGTTAGATCAGGCCAAAGGCCCATCCAGTCCAACACTCTGTGTCACACAGTGGCCAAAACTTTTTTAGATAGATAGATACACACACACACACTGTTGCTAATAGCTACTGATGGACCTCTGCTCCATATTTTTATCTAAACCCCTCTTGAAGGGATAGGGCCTTCTCCGTAATGGCCCCTTCCTGGTGGAACCAGCTGCCGGAAGAGGTAAGGGCCCTGCGGGATCTCGCTCAATTCCGCAGGGCCTGTAAGACAGTCCTCTTCCGGCTGGCTTACAACTAACCGGCACTTGAAATCTTGATACTGAGTGTAGTTTTTATAGGATCGCTGTATGTTTTTTAATGTTTTAACTATGTAAATTATGTGGAATGTTAAATTTTTATATTCTTATGTTAGAGCCACCTGGTGGGAAGGGCGGGATACAAATTACAAATAAACTAAACTAAACTAAACTTGAAGGTGGCTATGCTTGTGGCCACCACCACCTCCTGTGGCAGTGAATTCCACATGTTAATCACCCTTTGGGTGAAGAAGTACTTCCTTTTATCCATTTTAACCTGTCTGCTCAGCAATTTCATCGAATGCCTACGAGTTCTTGTATTGTGAGAAAGGGAGAAAAGTACTTCCTTCTCTACCTTCTCCATCCCATGCAGTATTGCCTTAAGATGCTTGGAATAAAGGTCTGAATCAACCACCTGCGTGTTCCTTGACTCTGGGGTCTGACAGCTGGGGGGTGGGGTTTCTCCTGGTTCGGGACCCCCCCCCTCAACCTGCTGGCATGAAGCAGGTCAGCGGGAGGTCCCCGACCCCAAAGACTCCATCAGTGCGCTACATGCCCAATCTGATGATGTCATCCAGCGTTGACACCATCACACCGGGCACATCGTGCAGGGGATGCTCTAGCATTTGGGTAAAAGCTCTGTGGTACCATAGAGAAGACTCCCCCACCAAGAGCAAGGTGGGACTTGACAACCCTACTAATATCAGAGACGCTTCAGCACAATTAACTTCACAGATGTTTTCATTAGGCACAAAACTCAAAACAGATTAATTTAATTACTCATAAAGCTCCCTGTGCCTTTCACATATTGTTAGTACAGAAGCAGGATTTGTGAGACGGGGCTATCCACACAATTTCATTTGTTGCTGCTGTTCTCCTGCCATTCTGGAGCTCTTGAATTTCTGGTGAAATAATGAAGATATTTTGGTTCTAAATTCAAGTTTGATATTAAGAGCAATGCTGTCTGATTACTCATCTGTGGCATAATTAATCAGTAAAAAACGAGTACTGCTATTTTACTGATGACATGAACATTCCCTTTGCATTCATTAACAAAGATATCAACTTCTAAACTCTTTTTACTGGAAGTGCTACATTGGCGCTCAGACCTTCTTGGCTGCTGTGCAGCCCACTCAATGCACAGCAGCCAAGAAGGTCTGAGCGCCTGCTCCGGCTGCAACGCCACTGAGGATGTTCTCCGCAGCTGAGAACGAAATGTCTGGAAGGAAAACTTTCTCCAGTAGAACACGGCACTTGAGCCCGAAAGATTCTACAAACCCTAATGATGTTACCAGCCGTGAAAACCTGAAATCTTTGATAATAACAATTCAGAAGTCTGTGCTACAGCAATAACAGTAATACTCACATTTGCACATGTGGAGGCTGGAAACGTCCCTGATTAATATTGTAGAACGTGAATGCCTGTGTTGGGTTTGTGCTGTACTCATCCACTTCGATTATGAGTCTACTGTGTTGATGCCTTCGAGCCGTCATAATGTGTGACTGGGCAAAAGCCATGCTTGCTTTGTGCAGTGCCACTAATTTCTCAGGGAATCATCTCTGCTATCTGTCCACAGTAGATGAAAATGTCCACATACTTTTGGTACTTCATTACGCATACGTACCCATTCTATAAACCTATAACAAGCTGAAAAAAATGTAAGGGTTGGCAACTAATGTATTCAAGTTATATGTCATCAAATACACTTAAAAGAGGAAGATAAATGCTAACAGCTCCAACATATTACAAATCTCCCCAACTCAACAATTTGATCAAACGTGTGTGTGTGTAGGTTAGCAGGAAGAAGGAAGGTAAACAACGTTTTAAGAAAACATATGAAAACACCTGGCTAGAAATTGTACAGTGCTATGCTAAACAGAGTAATAGCCTTAATTACAAATCCACTGAACAATGATTTATTACATAGAAATCATATAGAAAAAGCAGTAGACAAGTACATCTTTAAGACCAACTAAGTTTTATTTAGAATGTAAGCTTTCGTATGCTCTTAAGCTAGGGTTGCCAAGTCCAATTAAAGAAAAATCTGGGGACTTTGGGGGCGGAGCCAGGAGACTTTGGGGGTGGAGCCAAGAACAAGGGTGTGACAAGCATAATTGAACTCCAAGGGGGTTCTGGCCATCACATTTAAAGGGACAGCACACCTTTTAAAATTCCTTTCTTCCATAGGAAATAATGAAGTATAGGGGCACCATCTTTTGGGGCTCATAGAATTGGACCCTCTGGTCCAATCGTTTTGAAACTTGGGGGGTATTTTGGGGAGAGGCACTAGATGTTATACTAAAAAAATTGTGCCTCTACCTCAAAAAATAGCCCCCCCAGAGCCCCCAATACCAACGGATGAATTCCCTATTATTCCCTATGGGAATCGTTCTCCATAGGGAATAATAGAATGCCCAGTAGACATTTCCCTCCCCCCCCCCCACGCTTTCTAAAAGGGGGGAGGGCCTCCAAACCAGGGAATCCCCTGCCCCCTCCCTCCCACACACACACACACACACACTTACCAGATCTTCTTCCGGAGAACTCTTGTGAAAGCGAAAGCAAAAGAAAGGGCGGGGCTGTTCTCCCAAGCCCTTCCTGCTCCCTGCCCAGCCTTAAAGGAGCAGACATTTTACAAACGGCTCAGGAGCTCTATAATGAAGCCTACAGGTATGTTCTCCCCCCCCTCCACCCCCCACCCCCCGCTTCCCACTTCTTGAAGACCGGGAGATGAGGCTGCAAACCCAGGAGACTCCCGCCAGAGCGGGAGGGTTGGGAAGCCTATCTTAAGCAGACTTCATCAGACTTACATTCTGAAAAATGTAAAAGCTTACATTCTAAATAAAACTTAGTTGGTCTTAAAGGTGAACTTGTCTACTGCTTTGTTCTGTTGCTTCAGACCAACACGGCTACCTACTGGGATCTATAGAAATCATGTCACATGTGAAAGTTTTGCAAAAACAATTATTTGATTCCTAAGCTCAGCCTGAATATTTATAGTGCTCGTTTAAGGGAGTGTGTGCCTACGCATGCACAGATGTATGTTTCAAAGAAATCAGTATGTTTTCTCCTACAGTTCAATGTCATTCTTAAAATTAACTCAGGCAAATGTTTTAACACTTACAACAATATATACATTGTTGAATCCAAAAAAGGTGCCACGAATGTGCATCTCTTTCATGATTTTCCCTCACAATTTTTAATACAGCAAATACATTATTTGACTGGAACTATCACACATAAATTATGCCAGTTGTCCAAAAATAATTTTTACTTATTCCGAGTTTCATATGAAATTTCTCTTGTCTCAAACAAATATTAAATTCAGTTCTTGCATCTTCAGCTTCCTGTCCCGGCATGTTCAGTCAGCCTCATGTTTGTGACCAAGAGGGAACCTTCCATATCTTAATTATTGTAATTGTTGCAGACGTCAAAAGACTCAAGGTAGTTCATCGCCCATGCACATACTTCATATCTCTTAGATAATTCAACCGCTTAACCACTTTGTGTCCACTTATGTTATCAATTCATTAAATAACTTTTTAATACCCCTCAGAATGTCTAAATCGCATGTCACAAACTCAGCACATCTTACAAGGATGCCAGCAACAGATAAACTAATGACTTTCAGGTTTGTGCAAGTAAATTAATTGCTTGCTGTTTTATATATTCCCAGTAACCAACCAATATAATCAATTTCCCATTTTGTACAGTGTTGTTTTGATTGATCGTCCATTTTTGCCATATAGTCTGAGATCCAGTGATAGAGAGGGAGAATTAATATGTTCAAATTTTCTTCCACAAATATTTTAAATGCCACCTCTTTCCAGGCATTTGAGAATTTGATCCAAAGGGAAATGCTGTTCTTGTACAAGTTGCTTCGAAAAAAAATTAGGCGCTAAATCCCCAAATTGCTATGTAAACTGAATGGAGCTGAAAAAGTACTTCAAATGCTCTAAAGAGGAGCATCTTCTCTAAACCCATATTTTGAAAAATCAAACATGAGTATACAACACCCATTTATCTATAAATTCTGTCTGTAAGCATGACATTTTCCCTGAGATATATTATTTTCTCAACTATTCCATATTCTCGATCATATTTTAAATGATGCTTTAGCACTGTCAAGCCTAACAATTAAATACAGTGAAAAATTTAATAAAATAGCACTTAATGAGCACTAAGTTATTTAACTCTATTTTCTGTAAAAGAATGAAGAGTGAAAACTTACAGTTTGCAAACCACCAAGACTTTCATGACCCTATGCTCACATCATCAAAGCTGTACCACCTGAAAGACAGATATGCACAGAATTAATATATTGGATTTAACACTGTTCTAATATAGATAAATGATAGTTGGTGCTTAGGCTTGAAAGAAAAAATACAGAAAACAAAGAGTAACACAGTATTTCACGATTTATGCATGCTAATTTTTAATAAACTTTTTATTTAATTTTTTCAAAAGCAAATATACATAAAAGAACAACAAAAACAATAGATTACAAGGTATGGCCACTGAAAATCTCAATATTTTACACTGCCAATTTGCATATTTATAGACATTGAGAGTTTGGTAAATTACAAAATATTCACAATCAATATCACCATTATGGAAGAAGAAGAGGCAGATTTAAATCTCAAAATTCTATATTATTAAAATAAAGATATAAAACTATAACATTCTGGAATAGAAAAATCAGATGATCTCTCATCAAGTGAATATTCTAAGAAGGGCAACTATTTCTCAAGGAACTTAAGAAATGTTTAGCTTGTCTTAAAGAAATTCTGTCAGATATCTTATCCATTATAAGATGATCCCATGTTCTTCTTTACCATCGTAGGTGAGGCTTTATTTTCCCGAGATAAAGCTATTAAAGATTTAGCCACTACAAGTGAGATCACTACTAAATTTAGTAGTGAGATACTACTAATTTTTTTCCATATCTCAGGGGTATTCCATTCTTCCCAGGTATTTAAAAGTATCAGCTCTGGGGATCTGGGTGTTTTATATCCAATAATTAAATAAATCTGAGTAATAATATTGTCCCAGGGGAAAAAAGCTACTATAGGGTAATTTCACCAACAAAGTTTAAAAGTGCCTAATTTTCTGTACCCTTTCCAGGAAGTAGGTTGGTTAATAAAATGTAATTTTAATGGTGATAAATACCAATGTGTCATAAGTCTGAATGATGGAATCTTAATATTGTGTTGGAGATTGCCCATTCTATCTCATTCTAATGATGTAAATAAGGCACCACAGTCTATATGCGAGGATTTTTGATAAGCTTGTTTTACAGATTTTGCTTCTAACAAGAAGGTTTTTATAAATTTTGGAAATTATGCTCAGTTGTAACGAACTGGAAAGTTTGCCAGCAACCGTGGAAACATCGTAATTTGGAAGTCAATACAACTTTTTCTATTGAACTAAATTTTCCATCTTCGCTACTCAAAGAGGCAGGCTGTTATTTCTCAAGCTGGGGGTGGGGGCAGCAACCTTTATCTTTATAGGCCCAGGCTGGAAAAGTCAACACTATAGGGAAGTTGCCACACACCTGCCTACTAGCTATAAAATGATTCAGTAAATATTAAGCACTCTAAATTAGCAGTGTCAAACTTCTTTGTTCTGAAGGCTGGAACTGACATAAATGGGACTTTGCCTGGATGGGCCACGTGTTTAATAAAATGTAATGCCAGGTAGTGCACACACAAACTTTAAAAAAGACAGACAAACACAATAAAAAGATTATTTTTAACTTAAAATACAAATACGCTTAAAACAATAACTCTCTTGCTATATTTTATTTACTAAACTTTGGTTACTGATGCCTGAAACTTTCTCTCCCCACCCCCATCGCCCTTAAAAGATGCCTACCTGAAATGGAAAGGCTGGGGAATAGTAGGATTTGGCAATGGAGTTTTTAAAATGCTCTGAGCCTAGGAAAATATGAAATGGCTGGGCATTGCAAGTTCCCCCCCTCCCTCAGGTCTACTCCTAGAGGCTTTAGCTCTCCAGGGTTTCAGGGGTTTTTTACAGGTTGGTTTGAGATAATAATTTTGGTTGTCCTCTTAAGCACTTGTTCTGCACTGGAGCACCACAGAATTTGTAGAACTCTAAATTTTAACTATGGTTGCTTCCAAACCTTCCCCCTTGCCCTTTAAAGATGTCTGCCTAAAATGAAGAGGTGGAAATTAGCTGGATTTGGCAATGCAATTTAAAAAAATAAAACATCAAGAAAAAAGCACAAACATCACAAAAGAAACTAAAAATATAAACTAAAAATATAAAATGTTCTGAGTTCTGAGGAAGACATTAAATGGCTGAACACTGCAAGCTTCCCCCCCCCCCCCCAATCTACTCAGAGTGCCTGTGGTTCTCCAGGTGTAATGTTCCTCTTTGGGTTTGGGTTCCCAGGTTATAGTATTCCTCAGGCACCCATTCTCAGGTCCATCCAGCAGAGACAAGCTGGCTCTAAACATCAACCATTTGCAAGGAGACAACTGAAGCTGTTGGTTTTTGAAGTTAACATGCAAACAGAAACAAACGCTGCACCCAATAGGACAAAACTAAATCATTTAGATACTGGGGATGGGGAGCAGATTGTTCCATTACATACAAAAAGTTGCAAAGAAAATGTGGAGGTTGCAGACTGTGGCCTGACAACCCTGACTTTTTGTCAGGCAATCGTGGCTTTTTGTAAAACAGCAACAAACCAACAGCTTCTCTGTTTCATAGGATTTTCCCCTGTGCTGTTTAGCTCAGGGGTGGCCAGACTGCAGCTCAGGAGCCACATGTGACTCTTTCACACATATTGTGGGGCTCTCAAAGCCCCCACTGCCTTGTCATCTGCCTTGGAGAAAGCATTTCTTTCTTTAACTCACTTCACCGAGTCAAACCAGCCAGCGGCTTGGAGAATGAATTTAAAGTTAAAGTTGCTTTCTTTCCACCTTTCCCTCCCCCGTCTATTTTCCTTCCTTCCGGCTCTCAAACATCTGTGTTCCAGCTCTCAAACATCTGGCATTCATTCTATGTGACTCTTACATTAAATAGGTTGGTCACCCCTGGTTTAGCTGGTCCTCTTCCTGTTCCACGTTTATTTATATAGAGACTGAATTGTTCTGGATAGCAAATGACACCTAAATAGGAGAGGGCTGCCACCTCACCTGGACTTACCTTGTATTAGTACCAACTGCCTAGGATTCAACGGCTTTGGAGAGAGGAAGATACTGCCTATAATAGATGTATTAGCACCACTGTGATTTTACTTAATTGTTTGTTTGTTTTAATATTGGTTACTAATGTTGCCTTTATCTTATGTTGTTAGCCGCCTTGAATCTTTGCAGAATGGGCGGGACAAAAATCTAAATAAATAAATATGCCCTCCACTGTAGAGATCATTTATATCCAGTAATTGGGACTTCATTCTGTCTATGCATGGGAGTCTGGCCGCAAATTTGTAGCTTTCCAAGAAGGAAAGATGTCAGATGTGCAATTAAACCCCAAACACATACCTCAGATATTTAAGTGATTACAGATGCAAACAGCTCTAGCTAGAATGAGACAGAAGGTTTACCATCTAACTCAGGGGTATCAAAAGTGTGGCCCGAGGGCTGGATCAGGCCCCCAAAGGGCTCCTATCAGGCCCATGAGCACCTCACTGTCAACTGCTTCCTTATTCTCTCTCTTGGGGTGCGGTCAGACGTCCAAAAAACCCCGCTACGGGCATGAGTTGAGCCCGCAAGCATGTCGGATTTTACCCTGACGTTCACACATCCACATCTGTGAAGCGTGCTTAGCCCGTGCCCGTTCCACGCTGATGCGCCTTGCTCGCGGATTAATTTGCTACTGCATTTAATCCGGAACAAGACGCTTCCTGAGCGCTTCCTGAGCGCTCTGGAGCATCTGAACGGGCAATCGTTGCTGAGTCGCAGCAGTGCTTCCCGCTTCCAGCTTCCCACCACAAACAAAATGCATATCACTGCGCCATCGAGGGAAGGAACTCGAAAAAATTGCTTATTAGCGGCTGTATTCCTAAACTTAATAAGGGGGGGGCCTTCCGAAACGTGCGTGCCCTGCCTTTTTTTTTTAATATTTTTAGTTTATTGCGTAATAGCGATATATCGAAATCTCGATATGTGAGCATATATGTGAGGCGATCTTTTCCGAAAAGTAGTGCAAACGGAGAAACACATCTCTAGTCTCCGCTGCTGCATTTGTAAGGCGACAGAATTGGGCTTTAAGGAGCTCGGATGGGAAGGAGAGGAACGGATCCATCGCAGCAGCGCAGCAGCTAACAGGACTTGCCCTCCGAGGTGAAGAAAGGCGGGAGGGGGGGGCACAGTGCGGGCTCTGTCTCCAGTGATCTGCCTCTCCCGTGACCGCCGGTAGTCACGACACAGTCGCCGCGACGGAGCAAAAGGAAACCAGGGGAGTTCAGAGCGATTTTGCCGCTCTAAAGACCAGAACACTGGAAGAATTCGAAAGGATAGAACTAAGGACCCTGGAAGATGAGCGGCATGGAAGAGATCTAGTGGGAAGGAGCTGGGAGGGGGGGGCGGGAACCTAGATGTGTGGGGAAGGATCAGGATTCAGAAGGGAAAGATCGGGGCAGGTCGAGACAGCCAAGGCACAGAGCCCCAAACCAACCAACCCCCCCCCCCCAATAATCACACAGGAAAGAAAGGCAACCAAATGAAAACAGTCTCAGGCGGGGGGGGGGTCCGTTCTGAAGAGAGATCTGGGGTCGCCCCTGCCCCCGCTTGCTCCGTAGCCCTGGTGGCCCCGATCCGGCCCCCCGACTCCACCACAGCGACCGCCCCACTCCGCTGAACGCTGCCTTCTCCAACCGGCAGTCAGTCCTGAATCTTTTCTTTTCTTTCTTCCCCTTCCTTCTCCGGAATCGGGTCCTGCCGCTCACACAGACGTGGGTGACCCCCCCCCCCGCCGCCACGAGAAAGGACGGGGCGCACGCAGAACTCTCTCCCTCCCCGCTTTCTCGAGGATTCGCCACCCCCAATGCGCCACCTAAAAAAAAACCCCAGGCAAGCGGAATCCCCGACGGCAAAAAAAACCCTCAAGTTGACATCCTATGGACCGGATCGGGATGGAGCGGGGGGGGGGGGGTAAAGACAAACAAAGCCTCTTCTCTCCCCCCCCCCTCAAATCACACACACAAACACCTCAAGCACCAAAGCGAAACCACGCTAATGTGACAAGGCTATCAGATTTCATTTCGACACAACGATATATCGATATATCGATAGAGCAGCGGGGGAAACAAAAAAAAAAAGGTTTAAATAGCCGGAAACCCCTCTACTGCAAACGCGCATGCGCTCAGCAGAAACACACCCTCTGCAGCACGCAAACCCTCCTGTTAGCACCCAGCACTGCGCCTGCGCTAATGCGGATTGCCGCCATCTGAAAGAAGTTCCGGCGGGCACTGTGTGATTGAGCAGGGGACGGGATCAACACGGCATGCCATAGGAACAGCATCTGTCTGATCGGGAAACAGGATGCGGCGGATTATCTGACATACGAAATAACGGCGCTTTAAAGATGGGTTGCTGATGGATTTAATGTAAGTGTGACCGCACCCTTGCTTCCTTCTGCATCACAGCTTGCTTTGTCAGGCTTGCTCAATCTCACAAGAGCTACAGAGCAAAGCCTCTATTTTCTCCATTGGCTGACCAAAACAAGAAGCAACTTATGTACAAAAGCTCACAATGCCCAGCCATTTCATGTTTTCCCCTGGGTCTTAGGCTTAAAGTATTGACCATGAGATTTTAGCAATGGATATCAATAAATCAAAAGTAGGTTTGCAACTTGCACAAACACACCTGAACAGCAGCATACTCAAGACAGCTACAGCACAGATATTGTCTCCAGATTTTGACACAATAATTCAAAGCAAGAGAAGTCAATTATCAGAGAGTGTTAAAAAAACAAAACATTGCAAGAGTGCTCATCTTTTAAGCATCTTTTAAGTTTTAAAAAAATCTTTGTGTTTGTGTCAATATGTTGCTGAAGACTTTCATGGCTGGAGTCCATTGGTTGCTGTAGATTTTCCAGGCTGTGTGGCCATGGTCTTGGCATTGTGAAACCTGACATTTTGCCAGCAATTGTGTTTGTGTCCTTTATAAAGTTTGTACCTCCACTACCTGGCATTACATTTTATGACACACATGGCTTGGCCCCACGAAGTCCCATTTGTGTAAGATCCAGTCCGCCTAACAAATGAGTTTGACACCCCTAATAACTCCTCTGCTAGATTGTCATAACTAAAAGGTCAAAGACTGGGATAGTCAAAAGGCTAATTTTCAGGGCTTTTTTTGAGCGGGAATGCACAGAACGCAGTTCTGGCTGGATTGGTTTCGGGGGGGTGTGGCCCAATATGCAAATAAATTCCTGCTGGGCTTCTTCTACAAAAAAAGCCCTGCTAATTTGTATTTCTTGTAGTTATTTCTCTCAGGAAGATGACCACCCCATATGGGATGGACTCCCAAGGGGAGATAATAAATTTTCAGGATAGGAGAAAGAAGTTATCTTAGCTCTTAATCATCCACTGACTCCTTGCTCTATCCCTGAAGGATTAAACTTTACATCAGGACTCTATCAAGGAACAATGGGGAGAAGTCCGAACTCTGAGAAATAAGGTCAATGGAGGACTTTTAAATCGAGAACTACTTACCTATCTTAATTCACCATTATTTAAGTATAGACTTAAGGGCATAGAGAAGAGGTGTCAAATGTGTGGCCTGTGGGCCTGATGCAGCCCCTGGAGGGCTCCAATCAGGCCCACCAGCAACTGACTGTTGTCTGTTTCCTTGTCCCTCTCCTGCCTCCTTCCATTGCCATTTGGTGTTTCTTCAGTGCAATGCAGCCCAGCAAAGCAGCCTCTTGCTCATTTCCTCTTCCCCCTCTCTCTTCCTGAAAGGAGGGAGAGGGAGGAGGACCCTCAGCCAATGGAGGAGCTTGGCTCTGTAACTTTGTTGTATGATTGAGAGAGCCTGGCACAGCTAGAGTTCTCTCAATCAAAGAGAAGAGAGAGGAGGCGGGAATGAGCAGGAGGCTGGCTCCTTTGCACAGGAGAAATACAAAAAGCACCTTTAAATAAAGTTTTACTCAAGGTAAGAGCTTTTTGCCTTGCTACTCTCTCTCTCTCTTTCTGTATTTTGTTAAGCTGGTTTTGCCAGGGTACAACTGGGTTCCCTCCCCTGATCCAGTCTTTCTCAGAAGGAAAGCAATGTGGACTATTTCTTTTGCACTGCATCCATGCCCTCCTGAGCCAGTCTCTCTATTATTGTACTGACTCATAGGAATTGTAGTTATTTCTCTGGGGAAGACTACAGTTTTGTAGAGAAACACATAGCCCTCAATCTGTGTCATGGTTGCTTTCTCATGTTCTTGACCAGCACACAAAGCAATTTATGTACAAAAGCTCACAACGCCAATCCATTTCATGTTTTCCCTGGGTCCTAGGGTACTGAGCACCGATTTCAGTGATGAATGTCAATAAATCAAAAGCAGGTTTGCAATTTACAGATAAACACGGATAAACACCTCAACAGCACACTCAAGATTGCTACAACAAAGACACTGTCTCCAGATTTTAACGCAATAATTCAGAGCAAGAGGCGTCAGCTATCAGAGACTGTTAAAACAAAATATTGCAAGCATGTTAATGTTTTAAGCAAAACATATTTAATTGTGTTTGTGCCCTTTAAAAAGCTTCTATCTCTGCTACCTGGCATTACATTTTATGCCACACATGGCCTGGCCTGACAAGGTGTCATTTAGGTCAGATTTGGCCCTCATAAGAAATGAGTTTGACACCCCTGTATGTGTTCTCACCTTTTCTTTTTATTCTTGCTCAGCCCGACGCTTGTATAACTTTCTTATATTTTGAATGCCGAAAGCATGATCCCTGTATCCACACCGTTATCTATTTGGCCTTGTTTTCCAGAGTGGAAAAGGGGAGGAGAAGCAGTGGAGCTCACCATCCGTTGAGTACAACAGCTCAAAAGCATGAAAACATGACAAATCATTACCATAGTAGTTAATGCTACCAAAGAGGATGACATGGCTGTGACAGGGTCTCTCCCTATCTGTCAATCACTTTTATTCATGTTTGGTATGTGTGTGCAGGAGATGATGCACCCCAGGTAGCTGAACTGCTGGGACTGTCTTCAGAACTGATTCACCCACAGTGATGCAGGGAGGGTGATAATCTTCCTGGGATGCAGGCTGGTGGGGAACTTCTGTCTTCTTCAGACTAACTTCTAGGCCGAATAGCTTGGCAGCCTCTGCAAAGCAGGACGCACGCATAGCTGGTCTTGAGGACAAAAGGAGATTGAGGAAGAATCGCACTGCTACAGCACCAACTCCAAATCAGACTTTTCCCTGCAGCCACTGTGGCCGGACCTGCCTGTCCCGCATTGGTCTTGTCAGCCACCAGCGAGCCTGCAGCAGACGTGGACTACTGCACTTTTCTTAAATCTTCGTTCGCGAAGTCAAGCCGAGAGAGAGATATGTGTGCAGGCAACCAATCAGAACCCATGGAAGAAGCCAGACGGGAGCGGGAGGTGAAAAAGAAAAATCTGTTACACTCTCAGCTCTTGTCACATGGCGTCTGAGCATTCATTAGGGTTGCCAGATCTGACTCAGGAAATACCTGGGGACTTTGGGGTGGAGCCTGGAGACTTTGGGGGTGGTGACTAGCAAGGATGTGGCATCACTTTGTGATATGTCCTGTGATGACACTTCCAGGTCAAAGGTCAAGTGATGTCAATTTCCAAGGTCCATCCCTTCTGATGTCACTTCCAGCACACTGCACCAAACCCCTAGCTCTTCCTATGATGTCACTTTCAGGGCACTCCCCCAAACCCACCTTTCTCTGAAGTCACTTATTTCAAAATTCACATTTAAACACACTTCCGTATTTCACTTCCCATCTCCCATCTTTCCCCCATTGAAACTAGCCAAAAATTCCAATATCTGCACCCATAGACAGCTTCAAGAAGGGATTGCATAAAAATATGGAGCAGAGGTCCATCAGTGGCTATTAGCCACAGTGTGTGTGTGTGTGTGTGTGTATTGGCCACTGTGTGATACAGAGTGTTGGACTGGATGGGCCATTGGCCTGATCCAACATGGCTTCTCTTATGTTCACGCATAAAACATAAACCAAATTTCCACCTCACTCACCCATCCACCATGGGTGCTGTGGGGGGGGGGGGGGAGTCTCCAGTCCCCTACACATCCTTCTCAAGCAGATTCTTTTTCTCTCTCTTCAAAAGCCATGTGAAGTTGTGCTGAGGTAGGAAGGAGGGTTAGCCTGCATCCTCCACCCCCCCATAGCTCCAAAGTGCCACATGGGCTTGGGGATGCGCAAAACCACCTACCTAACTGCTTTGGAGCATATGCCCCCCAGGACCTCCTGCCTTCCTGGCTGTGGTGGCCTTCCACTCTATGCCTACCATAGAGCCTAGGAGGAAGGAAATTCTAGAATGTTACCTGCGCTCTAAGCAGGAGATCCCCCACCTCCACTAGGGGGCTGAAAACCCTAGCATTCAGTGCATGAGACTGGCGGGGTGATTATAGACCGGCACTTTGGGCCGACTCAGAGACGCCCTTGAAATTGACCCCCAAAATCCTTCCACACACAAACATCTGCCGCCCGTCCTTGTCCTGTCCTCACCCCGTCCTCTGGCCTCTGCAGTGAGACTCAAAAACCTACCACTTTCAAAGTAGTAGCAAATTTTTGAGCCACACACCAGTCACCTCCTTGGTGCCTGGAAACGGAAGAGCGCAAGTGAGGCATCTTGGTGGCCAAGCCATCCCAAATAGCATCTGGCTTTTAAAAAAAAACTGTTCGGTGCACATATACGCACATGTTTATCTCTACCTGTTGGAGAGAGGTGATAGGGATAAGGAGGTTATAAGAGTATAGGGGTTTCTATAATAATCCTCCCAATATGGTAGTGAAATGAAGGAAGGAGAGGGGGGGGGGGTTGCCAAAGGGAAAAGCCTGTCAGAAATTCAGGCATAAACACATAGAGGGAGATTTTTAGTAAATGGATTTGTTGTCCTAATAGGTTAAAGTGAATCTAAGGGTTAGGAAATCATATAGGCCGGGTATATAGTGGCTATCTGTAATGCATACACACACATCTACCTTTCCCTTTATATACATATGTATTCATATATGGGCAACATTTCTGGTTTCATATATATATGGTAGTGTGATTGCATGCTTTATTATGATATATGTATCAAGGTATTGATTAAGAATGGGTGAGATAGGTTTTTCAGGCTTTCATGGGAAAAGTTTGTCCCAAATGGGGTTCCCAGGGTTTCTGTGAGAAGTTGTTGGTCCCAGATGGGTTTTTTTTTTTTTTTGCCCTTTTGGTTTAGTTTGGGTTCAATGGCTTATCTAGTGCTAATTAGTATTTGGTAATAACAGGTGCTTTTCTTATGTAACAGGGTTTTTGGCCAAAAGATGACGGAATCTGGCTTTTGGGGTCTGATAGAAGGAATCTGGCTTTCTGGGTTCTGATTGGATAGGAGTAAAGGGGGGGCTTCCTGAATTCTGATTGGACAGAAAGGGAAAAGGTGGATATTATAGAAAAGGTATAATTGGGATTATCAAGAAGGGCGTGGTTGGTTAGCCAGTTAGCTAGTTAACTCTGAGTTTAGGAGAAGCCTCCTGAGAAGCAAGACTCCTCCATGTACTTCTGCATAGACCTGAAGCCATACGGGAGGTGAGAATGAAATGCTGTTTGCTATCTTTACCATGGCTTTGCTTTTACTAAATGTAATAGGTTAAGGAACTTGGGCATAGGAAAGGTTATAATCATATAACTGAGAAGCTATTTAACCATGGGTCATGTAACCATACACACCCATGAGTCTATGTAGTCATGTAATCATGTATTCCTGTCAGAATGCTGCAGTAACTAAGATTTAAATAAATTTCCAATATATATTTCAGAACCTGAAATCTGGTGTTTTTGTCCCTGAGGGGTGTTCTTCCCAGAGTATCTGAATAAAGATCCCCTTTTATTATATAGGGGTAGAACCCTGTATACTTTATCTGTTAACAGCCTCCGCCATCAAAGTTGCCCTAGAAAAATGGAGGAACTACCTAGAGGGGGTGCAAGAGCCATTCGAACTATGGACAGACCACAACAATTCAGCAACCCTCATTGCCACTCGCAACCTCAACAATAAACAAGTGCAGTGGGCGGGACTGTTCCGGCGGTTCAATTTCAAGCTAGGGCACTTCCCCAGAAAACTGAACTTCCTGGCAGATGCATTGTCCCGCCTCCCCCAACACGACAGCAGATGGGAGGAGGTTATTGACTCACTGTTCACTCCCTCCCAGCTAAGCGTACTGGTGATCACACACGCACAAAGATGGAAGGAGGAGTAGCCCCCTGATGGGTTTCTAGGAGAACTGAAACAAGCTTTTCTCGACAATTCCCCAGAGGAGGACTTACAATTGACAAAGGCGGGAGATGGGCTCTGGTGCCGAGGGGAGAAACTCTACGTGCCCCCCCCTGCATAAGCAAGTGATCCAAGGGGCGCATGACCCCAAGCTGGGGGTGCATTTTGGGTTCGTAAAGACACTGCATTTGATTCAAAGATAATTCTGGTGGCCGGGGCTGTGCAAGGATGTGGGGGAATATACATCAGGGTGCCTCACCTGTATCTTTTGTGTTTTAAACAATTTATTGGTAGCATATGGTTACAAAGCTTATCTATTTCTTAATTTTTTTCTTTTTTTTCACATTAACCCATATGACATTTCCATCCCCCCTCCCTCCAATGTTGACTTCCCCGAGGTTATAAGTTCAAATCCATACTAAAGGCACTTCTGATTGCTCAAAGTTCCGTATATATATTCTTACAACTAAAAAAATGTCCAATATTTCTTTACTTTCCAAGTTTTCTCCATATATCCTTTAAATTTTCTCCACTCCCTTTTGAATATCTCTAAATCATAGTCTCTTAGTGTTCTGGTTAATTTGTCCATTTCACACCACGATAAAACTTTCATGGTCCATTCCCATTTCTCTGGTATTTTTTCTTGCTTCCAAAGCTGCGCGTACAAAGTCCTAGCAGCTGATAACAGGTACCAAATTAAAGTCCTGTCTTCTTTTGGGTATTTTTCTAATTGTAATCCAAGTAAAAACGTCTCTGCAATTTTCTTAAAATCATAGCCCAAAATTTTGGTGATTTCTTGTTGTATCATCTTCCCCTGGGTGCCTCACCTGTATCATGGCAAAAAAGAGGGGGGGGGTTATCGCCAGGACACTTACAACCTCTCCCCCCGCTTCATGCCCCTGGGAATGCATGTCCATGGATTTTGTAGTGTATCAGTAACAACATGCGCCCCGCGCAGAGGCAACTGGGCTGTCCCAGAAGCCTCCAGCGCAGGGCGCGGAATCACCCGCCAATCAACAGTCGCGGCGGGTAGTTCAACAGGTCAGGATTGGCCTGACCGACCCAGTAGGCTGTACCGGGAATTGTATATAAGCGGGGCCCGGCCCGCGTGCTCCCTCTCTTGCAACGTGCTCCTAATAAACTATGTTGCCCTACTCTCGTCTCCGCTTCGAGTACGTTACACTGGCGACGAAGGTGGGATGTTAGCCTCAGCGGCTACCACGGAGATCTAGGGCAACCACGAGTCCTGACCGCCGCCGCCATGGCCACACAGAACGGAACCACCGGCTACATCGAGACATTCGACCCCGCCAATCCCGAGGGCTGGGAGTCCTACGTGGAGCGGGCCGAGTTCTACCTCAGGGCCAACAAGGTCACCGACGCCGGCACGAAGAGGGACGTTCTCCTGAGCGTCTGCGGGCCAGCCACGTTCGAGATCACCAAGGGTCTCTCGGCTCCCGTCCGCCTCACGGAGAAGTCCTACGAGGAGATCATCAGACTCCTCACCGGCCATTTCTCGCCACAGCCTTCGCGGGTGGCCCGTCGGTTCCTGTTGCACAGAAGGGACCAGGCAGTGGGGGAATCGGCCGCCGACTACCTGGCGGCCCTCCGCAAGATCGCCGGGAACTGCAACTTCCCCCAGCTGGAAGACACCCTGGCCGACCGATTTACGTGGGGCCTCCGCGACGAGAGGCTCCAGCAGAAGCTCTTCGCCAAAGAAGAGCTCACCCTCCAGAGTGCCTTCAGCGAGGCGGTGGCGTTCGAGAGGACCTCCAGGACCTTCCCCAAGGCCCGGACAGAAGCCGCCCACCACGAGGAGCTGGACCACGACTGCCCAGAGGAGGAAGAAGCCCACCAGCTGCGCCGCCCAGCCGGGCCACCCAGCAGAGCCGCCCAACGCCCCCGAGCGGCCGAACGACCCCCAGCGACGGAGAGGGTTCCGCACACCAAGTGCGCCAGCTGCGGCGACCTCCACGACAGGCGGGACTGCCGGTACCGGACCTGGGACTGCCGGAGCTGCGGAAAAACGGGTCACATTGCGAGGGCTTGCCGAGCCAAGCCCAACCGCCGGAGGCCGACCATGCATCACGAGTCGGCGGAGTTCCACTCCACGGACTCCACGTCCCTGCAGGTACTGAACTTGCCCCTCTCCACCCCCGATAAAATCAAAATGGCGGTCCTCATCGAAGGGAACCCCTGCCAAATGGAAGTGGACTCTGGTTCCTCCATCTCCATTATAGCGGAGGAAACCCTGAGGAAGCTGTGTCCCCCCCAGCGGCTGCAACTAAGGCCGGCGAACTTCATACTCCGGGACTTTCAGAAGAATCCGGTGCAAATCGCAGGGTGGGCGCGGGTGCAAGTCGAGCGGGGGTCCTTCTACGGCCCGCTGGACATCCTGGTGGTAAAGCGCCAGCTTACCACCCTGCTAGGACTGGCGTGGTTCAAACCCTTGGGGATCCGGTTGGAAGGGGTGGGGCAAACCCTAACACCCAGGGGGTTCGGGGAGATATGCCAAGAGTTCCCGGACATGTTCGATGGTTCTCTAGGGAGCTACAAAGGGCCGGCCATCTCCCTACCGCTAGACCCCACGGTCAGGCCGATTCGGCTCAAGGCGAGGAGGGTCCCGTTCGCTTTAAAGCCAAAAATAGAGGCCGAACTAGACCGCCTCACAGCCCAGGGAGTCCTGGAGCCCGTGGACTACGCCACCTGGGAGACCCCCATCGTAACCCCTATCAAGCCAAACGGGGAGGTGCGGATCTGTGCAGACTATAAATGCACGATAAACAGGGCACTGCAGGATAACCCCTACCCAGTGCCGGTGGTGAGCCACGTTCTGGCTGCCCTAGTGGGGTCCAAGATCTTCGGGAAGCTGGACCTGGCACAGGCCTACCAACAGCTCCCAGTAGATGCTAAGACGGCGGAAGCCCAAACTATAGTGACACACAGGGGACCCTTCCGGGTGAAGAGGCTTCAATTCGGGGTTAGCGTCGCTCCCGGGATCTTCCAGAGTATAATGGACGCTCTCCTGAAAGGGATCCCCGGAGTCCAGCTGTTTTTTGATGACGTGCTAGTCGCCGCCCCGGACCCCGAAGAATTCGGCAACCGCCTAAGAGAGGTACTCCGCCGGTTCCAGGCAGCGGGGCTCAAAGTCAAGAGGGAGAAATGCCTGCTGGGGGTCCCACGGGTGGAGTTCCTGGGGTTCGCCGTAGACGCAGCGGGAATCCACCCAACGGAAGAAAAGACCCGAGCCATTGTGAAAGCGCCAGCCCCCACCTGCAAAGCGGAGCTACAAAGATTCTTGGGGGTGCTTAACTTTTACCATTCATTCCTCCCCCACAAGGCGGCCCTAGCAGAGCCCCTGCACCGCCTGCTGGAAAAAAAAGCCCCTTGGGTTTGGGGCAAACGCCAAGCAGCCGCGTTTCAGGCAGTCAAGGATGTTTTGTTGTCTAATGCGGTGCTCCACCATTTTGACGAGGGCCTCCCCGTCATCCTGGCTTGCGATGCGTCGCCATACGGGGTGGGAGCAGTCCTGGGGCACCAACTCCCCGACGGGAGGGAGGTACCGGTCGCATACTACTCCCGCACACTGACACCAGCCGAGCGCAACTACGCACAAATAGACAAGGAGGCTCTGGCAATCGTGGCGGGGGTCCACAAGTTCCATGAATACCTGTATGGGCGGAGGTTCACCATTGCTACGGACCACAAGCCCCTCTTAGGTCTGCTGGCCCCCGACCGTCAAACCCCCCAAATACTGTCGCAGCGCGTGTTGAGGTGGAACCAATTCCTCAACTCCTACACTTACACACTGGTACACAGGGCCGGCAAGGCTATGGGTCACGCGGACGCACTCAGCCGCTTGCCGCTTCCGGAAACGGGTCCGGACCCCGCCCCCGCACACCAGGTCATGCTAATAGAGAGCCTCCCGGAGCCGCCCCTACACGCAGCGGAGGTCGCCAAGGCCACCCAGAAACACAAGACACTAGCACGGGTGCTCGACTGGGTGGTGAGGGGCTGGCCGGAGGGGAACATGGGGGAAGAATTCAAGCCATATAAGACCAGGAGGGAGGAACTAGCAGCCCACAAGGGGTGCCTGTTATGGGGAAGTAGGGTGGTGATTCCGCCCCCGCTGCAAAAGCGTGTCCTAGAATCCTTACATGAGACCCATCCCGGCATAGTCCGAATGAAGGCCTTGGCCAGAAGCTACGTCTGGTGGCCGGGGATGGATGGGGAGATAGAGAGCTGGGTCCAACGGTGCCAAACGTGTCAAGAGTCGCGGCCCGAGCCTCCCAGCGCCCCCGCCACTAGGTGGGAGTCAACCCGGAAACCATGGTCGAGACTCCACCTCGATTTCGCGGGGCCATTCCAGGGGCAGATCTTCATGATAATAGTGGACGCCTACACCAAGTGGTTGGAGGTCATCCCCGTAGGGTCCACCTCATCCGCCGCCGCAATCCGAGCGCTGCGCAGGGTCTTATGCACACACGGTATCCCGGACACCATAGTCTCAGACAACGGGACCGCGTTCACGTCTGCAGACTTCCAGGCGTTCCTCCACAGATACCTGATTAGGCACATAAGATCTGCCCCCTTCCACCCAGCCACCAACGGCCAGGCAGAGCGGATGGTCCGCACCACGAAAGAAGCCCTGGGCCGAATTGTGCAGGGTGACTGGGACCACCGATTAGCGGCATTCCTTTTCGACACCCCCAACCCGGTCACTGGGGTGAGCCCGGCAGAGCTCCTAATGGGACGCAAGCTGACAACCCGACTGGACAGGCTACACCCCGACCGGGCGTCAGACACCCGCGAGAGCCCCGAGGTTCGGGACGCAGTCAGGGGGTTCTTTGCGGGCGACCCAGTTTACGCCCGGAACTATGCAAGGGGGCCTGATTGGGTGGCGGGCCGAGTGCTACGAGTGACGGGGTCCCGCCACTATGATATATCAACTGAAGGGGGCCAGGTATTATGGCGGCACATAGACCAGTTGCGCCGCCGCACGCTACCGGAGGAGCCGGCGGACACAGAAGAGGCGTGGTCCGGGGAGGGGCCAACCGAGAGCCGACCTGAGGACGAGGCCCCAACGCCCATCACGCCGACGCAGGGAACACCAGAACGGTCTGAGCCCGAAAGACCCACTGAGCCAGCCCCGCCGCCTCCGGCCACACCACGGGCCGCCGAAGCACCAACCGCGGAAGCAGCGCCTCCCCCTCCGGACCTCCCTAGACGGTCCACCCGGGAGCGCCGACCTCCCGCGTATCTCAAGGACTATGTTCCTTAACTAGGGGGGGAGGGGTGTAGTGTATCAGTAACAACATGCGCCCCGCGCAGAGGCAACTGGGCTGTCCCAGAAGCCTCCAGCGCAGGGCGCGGAATCACCCGCCAATCAACAGTCGCGGCGGGTAGTTCAACAGGTCAGGATTGGCCTGACCGACCCAGTAGGCTGTACAGGAATTGTATATAAGCGGGGCCCGGCCCGCGTGCTCCCTCTCTTGCAACGTGCTCCTAATAAACTATGTTGCCCTACTCTCGTCTCCGCTTCGAGTACGTTACAGATTTTATAACTGATTTGCCTCCCTTCATGGGGAAGACAGTGATCTGGGTCGTTGTGGACACTTTTTCTAAACAGGCTCACTTTGTACCTTGTAAACAACTCCCCAAGGCCAAGCAACTGGCTCAATTGCTTATCCAACACATCTTTCGGCTACATGCTTTCCCCACTAAGGTGGTTTCTGACCGCGGCCCACAATTCCTCCATAGTTGCCAAATTTTGGTCGCATCTGTGTGAACTGGCAGAGATGGAGCAAGGGCTCAGCTCTACCTACCACACACAGACGGATGGACAGATGGAACGCACCAACACAGTGCTCGAGCAGTTCTTACGCTGCTATACGTCCTTCCAGCAGGACAACTGGGTAGCACTGCTGCCCTTTGCAGAGTATGCTTACAACAACAGTGTGAATAGCGCCACCGAAGTGAGCTCCTTCCAAGCGGTATATGGATATGAGAGCAAACCATTCCCTGAACTCGCCCAACTCAAGGTTTGGCAGTTATCAGCAAACAACTGCAGAGGGCACAAGAAGCCTACAAAACCCAATATGATAAAAAACACTCTGAACTTTGGGACTTAGCAGTGGGAGACAAGGTGTACATTTCAACCAAACACAAGGTGTACATTTCAACCAACCTAATGCACAGAACTGTATAAAGTTGGAGATGAAATATGTAGGACCTTTTCCAATCAAAAGAATTATAAATAAGGTAACTGTTGAACTGGAACTGCCAAAAAACCTTAAACATATCCACCCTTGTTTCCACACCAGCTACTTGAAGGAGGAGCCTGGACCCTCACCTTGGCACCCCCAGATGGAACCACCACCCCCGACTCTGGTTCGTGGTCAGATTCATCATGAAGTGCAGGAAATTCTCGATGCCAAGAGCAAACATGGTGAACTGTTTTATCTCATCAAATGGACTCATTTCCCATTAAGTCAAGCTGAATGAGTCAGCTCCAAAGATACAAACTGTAAAGCTCTAATTAAAGACTTTTACAGCAAACATCCCAATAAGCCCGGGGGGAAGGGACCTTAGGGGGGACAGAATGCCAAGAGTCACTCCCATTTTGTTCCTCTTGTCATATGTATCCAATTATACAATGCTATGCTTGCGCTAGCTATGCTGCTTTTGATTTAGCCCGTTGCTTGCTGCTTATCTGAAGGGAGGATGGTATGTCTGGGAGCTGGTTACTTGCTATGAAACCAAGGCTGAGATCTGGAGGAGATGTGACCCAGGAACTGATAACGACACCTGTGGTGATGAGAGCTTAATAGAAACCCCATGCAAAACCCCCGCTTTAGCTTGGTGCGCTTTGGCTTGAATTATAATGGCCAGGGCAAAGGTTTATAAGTTGGAGGGACCGGCGGGAAGGTCAGTTCCAACAATGCATGTGTATGCCCATGAAGCTGGAACTCCACTTGTCTTTTCCTTGGCTCTGGGTCTGACAGCAGGGGGGGGGCAGCCTGGGGTGGCAAAAACCACAGTCCGTGGAAAAACTGTCTTCCATGAAACCAGTCCCTTGTGCCAAAAAGGTTGGGAGCCACTGATCTACAAAGTTACTTAGAAAAATTATTCGAGACTGTAGTGTATAATTCATTGAAACTAGAATCCTAGGATAGATTTTTGTAGTGAATGTGTCATTAATACTTATGCTTTCTTTCAGTTCTGTTTTTAGGCTTCTGGTTGGTTCTACAGCCTTAATCTGTTGCATTGTTTACTTAATGTCCCATCTGTTGATTGTATTAACTCACTCTGTACAATCTGCCTTGAGTCAAAGAGTGAAAGATGTAAATAACGTAAATAAAATCCCATACCTAGAGGAATCAGAAGATAATCCTAAGCATGTATATTAAATTCAACTTTAATCAGGATACCCCCAGAAAAGAAGACTACAACTTCTTCTTCCTAAGATGACAGACAGGGTCAAGGGATGCTGGAAGGAGTCCCTCAGAAATTCTATTGCATCCCCTCCAACAATTATTATTTTAATTACTTAACTGTAAAATGTTTTGAGGACACTCATGTTGAGAAGCCATACATAAGGACAATAAATATATTAAGTAAACTATTATAGTAGAAATTCTAAACACTTTTTTTATAATTGCAGCATACCACAGTCAGCACTTAGTAATTTTGCCATTTTATAACTTTTTATTGATTTAAACTACGAAAGAGAAAAGCAATGCAGAGAATACATAAAAAGGGGGAAGGGCATTGACAGAATGGGGAAAACAGAAACAGAAAGCAGTACAAATATATCAATTATAATTCTACCTCCCAATAAAATACTCAGATCATTCTAACTGCAGGTATAAAGATCTCCATATATTTTACCTTCCTTTCTTTCATTACCAATTTTTTTTTAAAAAAAAACTAGTAGTAGCAATATGAATCTAAACAATTCTTCTTAAACACAAATAAGTATAGAAAGTTAAAAAAAAAATTAAACTATCTCAACACCAATTTTTTCTAATTTAACTTAACCCTATTATAGGCACAAATTAGATAGTTGGTTTAACAAAATCCTTATTAAAACAAGCACATAAAAATCATATCTTTATCCTTAACAAATTACATAAGATACAACTTAATAGTTTGTCTATCTCAATCTAAACAGTTTCTCCAAAGGAGCATGTTAGAAACAAATCTACCAAGTTACAAAACAATTATGCTATCTGCCTTTTCAACCGTTAATCCAGCTCTTACATCAGTATGAGCAATTTCATTAAATAAGCATACTGTAGATACATCTACTATATAAAGAAATATGTTTCCTGCACTCTTTAGCATTAATCCAAATTGACTATATATTTGATTACAATTTTACCAACTCTCTTACTTCTTTAGAATCTCCCTTATTCTTTTAAAATCGGATATCTGTTCATTATTAATAGTTGCTTGTTTGTTTACCCACCAAAAAAAAAATTTCAAGAATCCTTCTTCCCAAAGATTAAAAGCTTTTAAGTTTCTTTAATTTCTGCATCCATATTACATCAGAGACAGTCCATTTAATCACAGTTTGCCTTTTAAAATCGCATACCACTTCTTAATCAGGATTCCATTTCCAACCATCCACAAAAATGAAAAAAAAATCAAGATCCTTCTTCCGGAAAGCTTTCCACATCTTAATTTGTTGATCGGAGTGTACCTTTTCTCTTCTCAATGTGGCCTGCCCCCTCAACAGTGGGAGGAAGAATTCAACACCATTTTCCCCTCTCAGCATGACTTCACTGGATCTTAATTTCCGGTCTTGTTTTAATACTGTGATATAGGAGACCATTTTGATTTTCCTTTGTTTGTTTTGGAGTATATCACTTTCCCATTCCAATTCCACAGATGTCAGCAGACTCTCTTTAGCACTCAACTCCTGTAGGTTTGCAATTTTGTTAGCTTTCAGCACAAAACAACTCATTTGGTCTTTAATAAGCTGCATAAATGAGCCAAGATCCTGTTTCAGAGATATGATATTTTAAAAGATATCTTTTTAATAAGACATTTTGCTAGACATGGCCATTTTTCTCTGACAGCAAACTCAGTCTCTTAGTTCAAATTGTAAAGTAGCTTTGAGCTCCTGCTAATCCAATTCCACGACAGCTCCAGCTGAGATTTCAAATGTCATTCTTTCAAATACAGTCAGGCAATAGAGACAGATCTTTCTAGAATATATCTCCTTTATGTTCCGATCATATTGCAACCTAATAAGTGGTTAAGTGTGCAGACTCTTATCTGGGAGAACCGGGTTTGATTCCCCACTCCTCCACTTGCACCTGATAGCATGGCCTTGGGTCAGCCATAGCTCTGGCAGAGGTTGTCCTTGAAAGGGCAGCTGCTGTGAGAGCCCTCTCCAGTCCCACCCATCTCACAGGGTGTCTGTTGTGGGGGAGGAAGATAAAGGAGATTATGAGCCGCTCTGAGACTCTTCGGAGTGGAGGGCGGGATATAAATCCAATATCTTCTTCTTCTTAATAATAATCTTTTTAGTATATGTCCAATTATAATCCGGGTCGATTTTAGTAGCTGTATTCAATCCAATTTAAATAGTTAAAACTGCTCGTAACTTTCTGAGGCCTCATTTCTCTTCTTTTGAGCTAGTCTCTCATCGTTATGTAAAGTGATCCATTAGGCAGCGGAATTAGAAAGACACCTTGTCAAGTAGAATCATCACATTAGGAATAGAAAGATGCTACATCAAAGGCGTACTGGAGAAAATGAAAGCAAAAAAGCGGTCGGGCGTTCTTTTTCTGCTGGTGCACTAGCTTTTCATGGCTGTGGAGCCTCAGGAGATACAGGAAGCGCAGGGGCAGCCGCCGCTGAACCCCTCTCTCCCCGTAAAAGTCCCATGCCAAAGAAAAAGCCCCTTCGGGGCTTTTCTATGGGGGCATCACTTCTGTGACACCCCTCCAACAGCCAGACTCAGAGGTGACGCAAGAGGACGATCTGCGGACACCTCTGAAGCCAAGATGATGGAGTCCAGAAGTCAGCACTTTTTTTGAAGGAACTACCCATAAAGCACAAGTATCACCAAACAAATGTGTTATCTGAGTATCTGAACTTACAGAAACAATTCAATCACTGGTTCCCTGGACAATACATAGTACATAAATGCATAAGCAAGGGTCTTCTTTTTTAACATGCATTACTTTATATTTCTATATAATTAACTTGGAGGCACACAATAAACAACCCATGTTTATGGCATTCTCAATTTAATCATCTCAATAACTTTTATTTCAACTTTCATATGCTATTCATTTTTAATTATAAATCACCAGCTATACTTTTGGTTTGAATGGTAATGTAAGCCTCAGAGAGTCTGGCTCTATCTTTTCTATTTGTTGATGCTCTATCTGTTAATGGATGGCCAGCAGGACTCCGCCCCAGATATTTTCATCAGGGTGTTAGCGGCCATTGCTGGATGGTTGCAGCAGAGCTAGCTGAAGTTGAATGCAACAAGGATGGAGATTCTGTACCTGAGTTGGGGAGGGGGCTGGGATCGGGGAATCAGACTCCTAGTTTTCAGTGGGGCACCACTGGTGCTAACACTGAGGGTAAGGAGACCCCTATTTGCTCCAGTGTCATTAAAGTCTTTTCAGTGACCCATTCCTCCAATCTGATGTAAAGATGCCTGGAATATAATTTTTCCTATTTCAAATTATATCAACATGTGTAAGTAGATGGGCAAGAACTGGTACCTACCATTCTTGAAAGACCTTAATGATATTGAGGGGAATAAGACTTTTCCCAGGGCCTTATTGCTCTTGATCAATATTAGAGATTTTATCTCATTGGAGTTGCAGATGACCAAGCATGTACAGGGCATAATAGGCTTGTCATAGGCATTTCTAAAATCTCTTCATTGTGCCCTGTATTATTAAACAACTTAAAACTGTATCTCCCAGGTGTCAGACATTGTACCTGCTTTAACTCATTTGTAGCCTATTGACCTGACTAACGCCATCTTGTTTGCTATTACTAACCATGAGTCTGTACTGTGCATTTCAAACGGGGAGGGAGAGTTGTAAATCCCAGGGAAGGAATTTCTCACTTGGCATCTATAGACTCCCCAAGCCTTTGAAGCTAGCCAGCCTCAAGGTAACCAGTGGGGAGCCTTCCTGGGAAAGAGATAACAGAATGTGGGAACAGACAACTGTCTCTCAGGGTGTGAGAATGAATTCTTTGTTATGCTATCTGTCTCTATAAAAATCCAAGAGTAACCTTGGAATGCATCAAGCTCAATCTGCTTGTAACCAAGACCACTAGTTCTTGAATAAACGGATTAATTTTTGCAACAAAATGATCTAAGTTTATTTCAACATTCAATGTCTGACACCAGGTATAGTTCCTAGCTAACTCTCCCATCGAATTTGGTTTACACCTTCCAAAATTTTGTCATATACTTTTCAGCTAATATCAAAGCCAATACATGCCACAATTTTTATATGAAGCATATTTTTCCCTTAAGCAATTGTTTATAACTATTATGAAGTTCAAAAATGGCTTTTGGTAGATATTTATTTGGAGTATGTTTATATCTTTGAAGATTGTGCCTTTACATATCCAAACATTCCTTATCATACCAGGAATTATTCAGCCTCTTCTTATTTTGTGCTTAGTTGTGTTAATTAGGAATGGTCTCAAAATCAATTCATCATGTAAGGACAGAGCATCATGAATATTTTGGGCGACAAGTATTTTATTCCTAACTTCCAGGAATGATTCACTATTTAAGGCTTGCTGTACTTCAAATGAAATGGTCCCTACACTACATTTAAGTCGACTATCAACAGTAATTTCCAGTTGGGATAATAATAAAGTTCTCACTGATTCAAAGTATTTTATCAGATTTAGCTAACTGCAGCATAAGTGGCTGATGGTAACTTTCTGGGTGAGAACCCACAGAAAACAAAATATTGAATATCATCTAAAAAAACGTTTTTGTTAAAACATAATAATACTTGCTCCCCTACTAGTAAAATAAGTAAATTCACCATATTTATCGCCATCAACATTACCATTCAATAATACTAAATCTAAATTCCTAATCACAGAATCGTATAGTTGGAAGGGACTTCCAGGGTCATCTAGTCCAACCCCCTGCACAATGCAGGAAACTCACAAATACCTTCCCCCTAAATTCACAAGATCTTCATTGCTGTCAGATGGCCATCTAGCCTCTGTTTAGAAACCTCCAAGGAAGGACAGCCCACCACCTCCCGAGGAAGCCTATTCCACCGAGGAACCGCTCTAATGGTCAGCAAGTTCTTCCTAATGTTGAGCCGGAAACTCTTTTGATTTAATTTCAATCCATTGATTCTGGTCATACCTCCTGGGGCCACAGAAAACAATTCTGCACCATCCTCTATATAACAGCCCTTCAAGTACTTGAAGATGGTGATCATATCACCTCTCAGCCGCTTCCTCTCCAGGCTAAACATCCCCAGCTTCTTCAACCTTTCCTCATAGGACTTGGTCTTCAGACCCCTCTCCATCTTGGTCACCCTCCTCTGGACCCGTTCCAGCTTGTCTATATCCTTCTTAAAATGGAGTACCCAAAACTGAACAAAATACTCCAGACGAGGTCTTACCAGAGCAGAGTAAAGCGATACCATCACATCACGTGATCTGGGCCTCATGAATCAGGGGAACTGCAGAATGGTGGGGATCAGTTTTTTACCGGAAGTGGCCTGAAAAACTTCATTTTGGGGTGGGAAAGGTAGGGAAGCCCTCCCCAAATTGGAGGATCCCCTGCTTAGGGGAGAGCTGGGATCCCTAACAGCAGATCAAAGCCCTGTGGAGTGGCCAAAGTCAGGTCTTCCACTGGCTGAGGGGTGCTGTGAAGGAACGGCCCCAGTCTGCCTACCAGACCCCATTCCCCGAGCCCCCCCCCTTTTTGGAGGGAGCTATTTCTCCTCCGGCCACTTGGGCTCGCTGCCACCACCTGCTCAGTCCAAAAAACCCAAGTGCCATCAAGAGGTCCGCCAGTGGGGCTAGAAGCCCTTCCACTGTGCCCCCCCAGCACAAGAATACAGAGCATCACTACCCAAGACAGAGTTCCAACAACAAGCTGTGGCTAATAGCCATTGATGGACCTCTACTCCAGATGCTTACATTTCCCTCTTGAAGTTGTCTATGCTTGTAGCCACCACCACCTCCTGTGGCAGTGAATTTCACATGTTAATCACCCTTTGGGTGAAGAAGTACTTCCTTTTATCAGTTCTAACCTGACTGCTCAGCAATTTCATTGAATGTCCATGAGTTCTCGTATTGTGAGAAAGGGAGAAAAGTACTTCTTTCTCTACCTTCTCTATCCTATGCATAATCTTGTAAACCTCTATCACGTCACCTCACAGTCAACATTTCTCCAAGCTAAAAAGCCCCAAGTGTTTTAACCTTTCTTCATAGGGAAAGTGTTCCAACCCTTTAATCATTCTAGTTGCCCTTTTCTGCACTTTTCCAATGCTATAATATCTTTTTTATGGTGTGGTGACCAGAATTGTACACATTACTCCAAATGAGGCCACACCTATTTATACAGGGGCATTATGATATTGGCTGATTTGTTTTCAGTTCCCTTCCTAATCATTCCCAGCACGGCGTTGGCCTTTTTTATTGCAATCGCACACTGTCACGACATTTGCAGTGAGTTATCTACCATGACCCCAAGATCTCTCTCTGGGTCAGTCTCTGCCAGTTCACACCCCATCAACTTGTATTTATAGCTAGGATTTTTGGCCCTAATGTGCATTCCTTTGCACTTGGCCACATTGAATCACATCTGCCGCATTGACACCCACTCACCCAGCCTCAACAGATCCCTTTGGAGTGCCTCACAATCCTCTCTGGTTCTCACCACCCTGAACAATTTAGTGTCATCTGCAAACTTAGCCACTTCACTGCTTACTCCCAACTTCAAATCATTAATGAACAAGTTAAAGAGCATGGGACCCAGTACTGAGCCCTGCGGCACCCCACTGCTTACCATCTTCCACTGTGAAAATTGCCCATTTATACTCACTCTCTGTTTCCTAATAATTAGCCAGATTTTAATCCACAAGAGAACTTCTGTTACGAGTAAATGTAGACAAATTCTAAGATACAGTCACTTTGTTGTTTATTATCTGGTTTGGTGACCTTAATGAGCATTTAAGCATTGCTTAAAATATTCAGTCAAAAAATTATCTATGACTGAATTTGCAGTAAAATCAATTGCCCACAAAATAGGAGAACTCTTGTCTCTGGTCAAAACAAGTATCCCAACACTGACTATGTAAACTAGTCCCTGATTTCAACATTTATCGGCTCATTGATACACAGAACTTTTAGACTGTTTCCTCTACCTCCTTTCCAAATTTCCTATGTTGCTTCAACATTTCCTCTCACTAGCTCCAACTCCATAGTCCTGTAAAAATAACAAATCTCCAAGTTCTGTAAACCTGCATCTGACCACACCCGAGTAAGTGTGGAGACACAAATCTTGTCTCTTGGTATCTTCACAGTTGGTCCTATGCAACCTTATCTCCTTATCCTTCCATAGCATCACTCATACCAATTCTAATATTTGGTGCCTACGTCGGAATATAAAAGGAAATCAAAGGATCAATGGTTTGCTTATTATACCTCAGGGTGTGAAAGATGGCAGTGATGAAGCAGACGCACTTCTGAGACTACTGACTGTTCTGCAAGTTTATCTTTTCCTCTTTACTGAGCCTAATCGTTTATAGCTTTGCAACCTCCCTGTTATTTATCTCTGTCCCTCTGCCGTGCAGTATGAACTCCTGATGAAAGACTGTTTTATTGCTGTGGATTATTATCTTGCTGACTTACAGGGGTAAAGTAAGTAAAGTAAATTTATTTTTATATCCCGCCCTCCCCCGCCAAAGGCGGGCTCAGGGTGGCTCACAGACACGGAATACCATGATTTGAATAAAATACAATGTAAGCAAACAATTTTAAAATACAATTCAGTTACATAAATTAATTAAAATAAATAAAACAGGTGCTATAAGGTACTATAGATCACAATCATGCATAAGATGGCTAGATGGCTACAGGTCAGTTTAGCCAGGTTCTGTCTTGAAAGCAAGCTGAAAGAGAAAGGTTTTGCAAGCCCTGCGGAACTGATTCAGGTCCCGCAGGGCTCACACCATCTCTGGAAGTTGATTCCACCATCGAGGGGCCATTACTGAAAAGGCTTGCTCCCTGGTTGTCTTCAGTCTAGCCTCTCTTGGCCCAGGGATTTGTAAAAGATTTTGAGAGCTAGATCTCAGTGCTCTCTGGGGAATATATGGGGAGAGGCGGTCCCTAAAGTAGGCAGGGTAGTGAAACCACCTGTAAATTACTCCCCGTCTTAGCAATGGGCCACGGTAAACGCCCATGTGACTTGGAGGATACAAATGTACAACCAGCACAAAAACAAACAAAGACTGGAGAGTATTTTATTTTTAGCAAGGAGGATGCTTTTAATATTTCTACTTCAAATCGCTACTCCCCCCTGGCAGGTGTGGACACTGAGTGTTTGGGAACGGAAGATTTAGTGAGAGACACCAAGGATGCTTTGCCAGATTTGGTAAATGAAGAGCCCATCACTCCTACAGTGAGTAAATATTCTAAACTCACAGTCCTAACAGCAGTTTGTATATCTTTGAGTTGCTGAATGTTTTAAGAAACTCTACTGATAAGCCGGCACAGGCAGTCTCACGGCTGTCTGATGAAATGAGATCCAACTTAAGAACTTTCCCTACCTCAGCTGAGGGTGGTGACCTTCGAGGATCTGTGAGTTCTTTTACAACAGCAGCGAATTGCTCTTTACCACAGACAAAGCCACCAAAGGATAAGGGCAAAGAGAGGCTGCAGAGTTCCCAGTGCTTAACTTTACAACCGCATAGAGTATGTCTCTTAATATGCCATCACAGAGGCTATTTGCAGTTCTGGAGAACTAAACGGCGGGCTAGCAGACACCTGAGGAGTGTGCTCAAAGGTCTGAGACAGCCTTTGGACCTCAATTCAGTGGAAGTGCTGAATGATGCAAACCAGTTCCAGAGAGTCATGCCCACTTTTGAAGGCTCTATTTTTCCTTCCCTGATTCTGACTCAGAAACCCAGCTTGAGACTAAAGGGGATTTGTCCAGCAAGAGTATTTACCAACTCAGAAATCATCCCTCTCCCACCTACTGGGGAGCCAGTTTGGTGTAGTGGTTAAGTGTGCGGAGTCTTATCTGGGAGAACTGGGTTTGATTCCCCACTCCTCCACTTGCACCTGCTGGCATGGCCTTGGGTCAGCCGTAGCCCTGGCAGAGGTTGTCCTTGAAAGGGCAGCTGCTGTGAGAGCTTTCTCCAGCCCCACCCACCTCACAGGGTGTCTGTTGTGGGGGAGGAAGGTAAAGGAGATTGTGAGCCGCTCTGAGACTCTTCGGAGTGGAGGGCGGGATATAAATCCAATATCTTCATCTACCTCACAGGGTGTCTGTTGTGGGGGAGGAAGGGAAAGGAGATTGTGAGCCGCTCTGAGACTCTTCGGAGTGGAGGGCGGGATATAAATCCAATATCTTCATCTACCTCACAGGGTGTCTGTTGTGGGGGAGGAAGGGAAAGGAGATTGTGAGCCGCTCTGAGACTCTTCGGAGTGGAGGGCGGGATATAAATCCAATATCTTCATCTACCTCACAGGGTGTCTGTTGTGGGGGAGGAAGGGAAAGGAGATTGTGAGCCACTCTGAGACTCTTCGGAGTGGAGGGCGGGATATAAATCCAATATCTTCATCTACCTCACAGGGTGTCTGTTGTGGGGGAGGAAGGGAAAGGAGATTGTGAGCCGCTCTGAGACTCTTCGGAGTGGAGGGCGGGATATAAATCCAATATCTTCATCTACCTCACAGGGTGTCTGTTGTGGGGGAGGAAGGGAAAGGAGATTGTGAGCCGCTCTGAGACTCTTCGGAGTGGAGGGCGGGATATAAATCCAATATCTTCATCTACCTCACAGGGTGTCTGTTGTGGGGGGGGGAAGGGAAAGGAGATTGTGAGCCGCTCTGAGACTCTTCGGAGTGGAGGGCGGGATATAAATCCAATATCTTCATCTACCTCACAGGGTGTCTGTTGTGGGGGGGGGAAGGGAAAGGAGATTGTGAGCCGCTCTGAGACTCTTCGGAGTGGAGGGCGGGATATAAATCCAATATCTTCATCTACCTCACAGGGTGTCTGTTGTGGGGGAGGAAGGTAAAGGAGATTGTGAGCCGCTCTGAGACTCTTCGGAGTGGAGGGTGGGATATAAATCCAGTATCTTCTATCTTCTTCTTCTTCTTCTTCTTCTTCTTCTTCTTCTTCTTCTTCTTATCTATGCCTTTCTACTGCATGCAAAAAAGCAAACAGCCCTATTGATGAACAAATGGGAGTAACCCACCAAGACTTAACAATTTTGAATGAAGCTGTAATAAACCAAACATCATCCGGCTGTATGGAAACTCCTATTTCTTCCATCTCTTTGCCCTTAACAATTCCATCAGATATCAAGCCTCCTGACTATCAGGAGAGGAGTCTGGCTCCCATACCAGAGTAGCTGATCAGCTCTTCCCAAGTGCTCAGACACAGACGCTTCCAATCATTATCTAGAGGACTATGAGCTTGGTCTGTCTAATCCTCTGATAGAGTGCTCAGTTAAAAATAACCCACCTCCACTAGAACCGACTATTCTAATTGAGGGAAGGGCTGCCAATTCAAGATCAGCTACTCCACCAAATAATCCTGATCTCTGCACTTTTGCCGAAAGGAGAATAGCAACTGAGAACTCGGATGTTTCCGTAAGACAAGGCAGCATTGTCTCTACAGCACGAGGTGGAGCTTATTAACTTCAGCAATCAGGAGATAGAATTAGCTGGAGTCTGTAATAATGTTATAACCAAAGTCCTATTTTTCTTGAGATCCTTCCCAATTGCAGAATGGTTTTAAATTTGTACCATTGCTTTCAGATTTGTTCTGATCTGTGCCCTTATATTGTTGAGGGTTGGGTGTTGTCCTTTAGGGTACCTATGAGGACTTCGTGAGAAGACACTGTTGCCCCCTTTTTTTCTTCTTTTGTCTTTCTTTCCTCACCCACCATATTCCTCCAGCAGTCTTTGCAGTCCTACCTACTCCTTGCCATTATTTTGCTCCCCCTCCCCCATTGCTTCCCCCAGAGGTCTCTGCCCTTTCCCCCCTCAACAGTACAACTTTCCCCTTCTTTCTCTACCTTGCTCTATTTGTTTTATCTGCTCTTCCCCCTCCAGTTTCACCTTTTCCATCCCACCCCATCTTGTTTTTCTTGCCTTTTTGGCTTATCGCTTGCATGCAGGGGCCCTGCTGGCCCTCGACAGTGCTGGGCTTTTATGCTCATTGGACCGAATATTTTTCTTTTCAGAATAAACTGTGAGGGTGTTGCTTGGCGAAGACTGATTTAGTATTTTGCTCCGTTGCCCTGTGCTCTGTGGGTTTCATCGGCAACTTGGGATCCTGCTGCTTCTGACCTTTCCGGCTCTCCAGTGGAAGTTGCCCAGCATTTGTTTTCTGGTGGATCACCCAGATTGATGAGGCCGGTGGCTGGGTGTTTGGCTGTTGTATTGCAGAAGGGCTATCCTAAGTTTGGGCAAGGGCAGTGAACATTTGATTGGTTTTTCTGTGGTATTGTCTTGACTGCCTTTCTGGCCAGTGTAATTTTTTTACTCCGCTTTACCCATGTTGGATCCTGTCTCTGTTTTTATTTCATTATTTCACTGTTTTATGCCATTAAAGGTTTTTGTCTTGACTTGGATCAATCGTTGCTTTAACCCAAGACTCTACCCTTCTTAAAAACACAGTATCCTAACCTAAAACATCACTGATACTTAACTAAAAGAAGAGGAATTGCAGATTTATACCCCGCCCTTCTCCCTGAATCAGAGACTCAGAGCGGCTTACAATCTCCTATATCTTCTCCCCCCACAACAGACACCCTGTGAGGTGGGTGGGGCTGAGAAGGCTCTCACAGCAGCTGCCCTTTCAAGGACAACTCCTGCCAGAGCTATGGCTGACCCAAGGCCATGCTAGCAGGTGCAAGTGGAGGAGTGGGGAATCAAACCCGGTTCTCCAAGATAAGAGTCCGCACACTTAACTACTACACCAAACTGGCTCTCCAGCCTTTCAAAAAGGTTATCACACGTCACCTGTACATAACATGTGTAGTTACTGAACTTTGCAAGTTATTTTTAACATTCACCCTAAATCTGCTTCTTTATAGTTTAAAACCATTAACCTATCTTCTGTCAGCACTGCTCTCAAGCAAGCCAATGTAACACCTCCTCTTCCCTGTCTTCCCAAAGTGACAGATAGATGGTAGCACAGAAATTCTTCTCCCCAGTATCTTTCCCATCTCCTCTACTGAGCACTTGAATATCCCTGGACTACTCACCCCACAGGCAGTGTAAATTCTATCTTCAAGCTTAAATCCTTATTGTCATAGTCACATATTCCTACTAAATCAGGATTGTTTCATCTGTTATGAATTCCCACACGGAGGCTACCAGAGACAGGACAACTGATGAGTCGATTTGCATGCCATTCGTAGGCAGTACTTGAGGTGCTTAATGTACATGTAGAGTAATTTCTCAATTAACAAGTGTGATACGGCTACCCTATTAGGCCCTTCCACTCAAAAAACACTGGGCTTTACATATTAAGTCATCCTCAAGGAGATAATTTGCAGGAGTTTGACACAGAGAACAAACGGCTGTTATTAGCAAACAAGGACTTCTAAAAAGTTAACCTCTTCATCCACTGCAAGAACTGGCATGTGTAGGTATAAAATTGGTGTTGTTTTCAGTGTCCAATAGTATTTGTAAAACGCCTGGCTCACACAGAGGTGGGGTGGCAGAGCATCAGCTCCTGGTCTTCCCTGCCTGCTGGGGGCAGGGGCTCTTGTTTCTTCTTGGTCAGCTGGCTGGTGCAGCAGTAGCGCCTTCACCGCCTCATCCTGCCTGGTTCATGTGGTGGCTTCAGCTCCTCCTACCTCTTCTCCTGCCCACCCAGCAGCAGCTTTGGCTCCTTTCTTTGACCACTACCAGCCCACTGGAACACGACTCTCTTTCCAGGGGGATTCAACCCTCCTCCTCTTTTTTTTTTTTTTTTAAAGCTCTCTGGTTTTTCATTAGGGTTGCCAGATCCATATCTCTCACCAGCTCCACCCCCAAACAGCAACATCACCAACCGGAGAGCCAGTTTGGTGTAGTGGTTAAGTGTGCGGACTCTTATCTGGGAGAACCAGGTTTGATTCCCCACTCCTCCACTTGCACCTGCTGGCATGGCCTTGGGTCAGCCATAGCCCTGGCAGAGGTTGTCCTTGAAAGGGCAGCTTCTGGGAGAGCCCTCTCCAGCCCCACCCACCTCACAGGGTGTCTGTTGTGGGGGAGGAAGGGAAAGGAGATTGTGAGCCGCTCTGAGACTCTTTGGAGTGGAGGGCGGGATATAAATCCAATATCTCCATCTACCTCACAGGGTGTCTGTTGTGGGGGAGGAAGGGAAAGGAGATTGTGAGCCGCTCTGAGACTCTTCGGAGTGGAGGGCGGGATATAAATCCAATATCTTCATCTACCTCACAGGGTGTCTGTTGTGGGGGGGGAAGGTAAAGGAGATTGTGAGCCGCTCTGAGACTCTTTGGAGTGGAGGGCAGGATATAAATCCAATATCTTCTTCATCTTCTTCTTGATGATGTCACACAGAAGCGACATAATCACTTCAAGAACATTGCACTCTGGTTGGAGGACAAATCTCTACGGCAAAATTGTCCTCAAACCATAGAGTTTTGTCCTCAAACCAGAGTGTCCCTGGGTGACATCCCAGTATGATGATATCACTTCTGTGTGATGTCACTGCATCACGGACATCACTATTTGGGGTGGGGTTTCTCCTGTGAGCCAGCCGGCTGGCGGGGGGGGGGGGAGAAGCCCCCCAAAGCAGAGGATCCCCCACTCAGACCTGGGAGCAGGCAACCCTATGTATTAAAATATATTATATTTGTGGAGGTAATCCCGCCCTTTTGTCCACCCCCCAGTCACTGGGCTCCCTACTTGTTGGCTAGCCTGCTCACCAGCCTGCTCTCCCGCACAGCCACCTCCAGCAGCTTCTTGATTCATGCTGGGGGGAAGTGGCTCCCATTCGTCCCCTCCCCCCCCCCCCCCCCCCCCGCCCAGCATCACCACCTCTGCATGCCTGGCACATGCAGTGATAGCTCTGGCTGTTGCATAGGGTTGCCAAGTCCAATTAAAAAAAAATCTGGGGACTTTGGGGGTGGAGCCAGGAGACATTGGGGTGGAGCCAAGAACAAGGATGTGACAAGCATAATTGAACTCCAAGGGAGTTCTGGCCATCACATTTAAAGGGACAGCACACCTTTTAAAATTCCTTTCTTCCATAGGAAATAATGAAGTATAGGGGCACCATCTTTTGGGGCTCATAGAATTGGACCCTCTGGTCCAATCGTTTTGAAACTTGGGGGGTATTTTGGGGAGAGGCACTAGATGTTATACTAAAAATTTGGTGCCTCTACCTCAAAAAATAGCCCCCCCCCAGAGCCCCCAATACCAACGGATGAATTCCCTATTATTCCCTATGGGAATCGTTCTCCATAGGGAATAATAGAATGCCCAGTAGACATTTCCCTCCCCCCCCCACGCTTTCTAAAAGGGGGGAGGGCCTCCAAACCAGGGAATCCCCTGCCCCCTCCCTCACACACACACACACACACACTTACCAGATCTTCTTCCGGAGAACTCTTGCTGTGAAAGTGAAAGCAAAAGAAAGGGCGGGGCTGTTCTCCCAAGCCCTTCCTGCTCCCTGCCCAGCCTTAAAGGGGCAGACATTTTACAAACGGCTCAGGAGCTCTATAATGAAGCCTACAGGTATGTTCTCCCCCCCCCTCCACCCCCCACCCCCCGCTTCTCACTTCTTGAAGACCGGGAGATGAGGCTGCAAACCCAGGGGACTCCCGCCAGAGCGGGAGGGTTGGGAAGGCTACTGTTGCATCCTCCAGTCTATCTGAGCGGCACATGCAGCAGCGGCTGACTCCCACTGGTTTAGGTGGCAGCAACTCCTGCTCTGCCTACTCCATGGCCCCTCTTTGGAGGGATTTAACTAGAGCTTTTTTTAAAAAAGTCCATCAGGAACTGCGTATTAGGCCACACCCCCTGACATCACCGTTGTTTTGTAGAAAAAGCTCAGCAGGAATTCATTTGCACATTAGGCCACACACCCTGTCACCAAGCCAGCCAGAACTGTGTTCCTATGAGTTCATGCTCCAAAAAAACCCCCTGGATTTAAACCCCCCCATGCATTTTGGGATCCTCCCCCATTTTTAAAGGGGGGGGGTCACTGATGTCTTTGGATGAATATTCTCCATCTGAACTTGACCCTATTCTCTGGAGTTATCAATCCACATAGGGGTAGGTTTAGTATAAGATACAGGATGCGCCTTCAAGTCTCAGTGAGGAAGGGGGACCATAAATGAGATAAATAAATAAAAGTTCCAGATTTTCATTTCCCATCAATAGCATGCTTAAAAGCAACCGCTGTGCACTCTAAGGGATCAATAATGTTACCATTCAGCTTTTAAATTTCTCCTATAACACACTGGTTTTCCACTGCAGTCATTCTATCATCTGTCTAAATTAACTAATCAATAATGATAAACACCTATAAATTAGGAGTCTATGATCAGTTATATTATTTTCACTCATACTTTCTCATCACTATTTACTACAAACATCAAGGAGCCAAAACTGATGTATATTAATTTAAAACTTTTCACACACACTACCTGTAAATTATGATTAATCCAAAGGAAAGGGGATCTCATTTAACCTGACAATCGTTTCTGCTTTATCACCAAACTGTGGAAGTGTGATTTGCAATACATATTTACTGGCACCCCCTGATTTTACATAATGTGTTATTATCATATGAAACAATTTCAATGTACTCCATTAATTACATTAAATAGTAATACAAAAAGTAAAATCAACAGGCCCCTGTCGAAGTAACTCACAGTGTAAGCCTCTCTTCTTTGTACAGTAGCCTCACTAAATACCTGTTGATATCTCTTCTACAGGATACAGTTTAACTGGGATGTTATGACTAAAACACCACTATACAAAACAACAGTGAGCAACCTTTGAAGTTGATAATATCTGGAGCTAATAAATACCTACAACAAGCAATTGCTTATAACATTATGACTCCATATGTATTAGTGAACACAAACGGTTTGCTCAACAAAACTACTTGTTAGAAAGCCTACTTTTCACGTGACAAGTTACGATGCGTTTAAAAATGGTATTACTGATCTTATTTACAAACCGACTAATGGTTCCTCTAATGAATATTCCGCGTTAAAAGACAAAAGGCAGAGACAAAAGTCAATTCTGTCCTTTATATTTGAAAACAGAATTCCTGGTGGCTAACGGCTATTAACAGAACCAGTATAACATCTAACAGACAATTTCTCCAAAAGGAAAACATTTCTTAAACCACAGGAGAGAGAGACAATGTATGCGTATGAGCATGTGATACTATTACATATAGACAGACAATAGCAATTCTATGCAGGCAGCAATTTTAAGTCGATATTTCAATCAAAATTGTGTATAACGCAACATAATAAACCACCCTCAAGAGGAAAGCTTAAACCTGGTGGTAATGGAAAGTGCTTTCAAGTCACAGCAGATTTATGGCAACCCCATAGGGTTTCCAAGGCAAGTGACATTCAGAGGTGGTTTTGCCATTGCCTGCTTCCATGTCACAACCCTGGTATTCCTTAGAGGGCTCCCACCAAAATACCAGCCAGTGCCAACCCTGTTTAGCTTCTGAGATCGGACAAGATTGGGCTAACCTGGGATATCAGGGCAGATTAAACCTATCCATGGCTAAATTACAGTTTAGCATATGCCAGCTTCTTACCATATTTAACAGCACATACAGCACCATACTAAATAAGATCGAGGGGGGGGGGAGGAATTCATTAAAACAAAAGTATTTTTAAAGCAACAGTTACCTATTACGTGGCCAAAATAAAAGCCACAACAAATGTCTCTGTTGTTCCATGTTGTCCAAGCACATCCTTCTGTTGTGTTTATTAGGCTTTTGTATAGCCCCTCTATCCCCTGCTCGTTCACAGACTACTTCAATTTTCACATTATTCAAAATAGTATTTAGAAAAATGACCCCCCCCCTTTCAAATAATTCACTGTGCACTTGAGAAGACGCTAACTGACCATTCCCAGAACTGCAAGAACGTTATTCTATGCCATCGGTCCATTACTGTATTTAATCCCTCCTGAAAGAGTTCAGCACCGAACGTGTGTCTGTCTGATAGACAGAAGACAATAAAAAACGACCGCCAATTACAGAGACAGTAGGGCTCGTAGTCATGTCCCGATTTTGCTTCCTTCTGGTTTGACTTCGTATTTTTGTTTTGTTATTGTGAATGCAGTCAAATGCACAGAAGCCTGCAAAACATCTTCTCCAAATTTGTCAAGGCCACTAGCAAATAATAACATCCCCATGTCCAAGTCCCCAGCCCAGGCAAGGTCGGGCATGAGTCAAGCCCCACCAAAAGTGAGGAGACTTCTGTTAACCGCAACTTGACCTGCTGTTTTCAAGGAATATCTGGATGGGACTCCACAGCACTGCAGTGTGGGTTATGATTCATGCAACAGTCTATTTGTGTTATAGCTATCTCCACTCCTAGCAGCCTCACGAGTAAATGTGGTTTATTCAGACTTACGCTAATTTCCAATCAATTCTTTAAACACATCCGATTTCACTGTTCAAAACACAAAATCGGTACATATTCCGAAGCGACGAAGAACAGGGCCGCAGGTCTTTTAAAAAGAAAAAAACCCCACATTTTGTAGTAATGGTGAAATCCTGCTATGCTCATTTAACCAAAGATTTTGGCATCCGTTTGACCAAAGCAAAGGTCACCTCAGAGCAAGATTCGGGTGCTTCCCTAGGTAGCATTCCACGATGACATAAAAGTCATGCTCTGTACCCCAAACAAAAAAAAAAAAAAGTCATGCAGGAAAGAGAGACTGGAGAAATGGGGAAAAGAACCGTGCCCAGTAACCCCTGGCTAAGCCAATGCAACGGAGCTCTGACTCCAGCAGTGGGCATGTAATGCCTCTTTTGCCCTGAGGAGCCTCCGCCGGAACTCGGCAAACAAAAGTAACTTGCAAAGGAACACAGTGCTGAAGCCAGGACACGCTTTTAGGAGCCCATGTGCAAAGGATCCCTCCACCCCCACACACACGCCTGCCTCCCAGCAGCTTCCCCATTTTATTTTTTCCCTAAGCTCTCGCCAAGAAAAATCTAGAAAGGAGCAGAAAGGAAGAAAACCGCGGAAAAGAAGAAACACCCTCATCAGGTACCCAAAGAAAGAAGTGACAGTCCGGTCAGTTTCTTACCATCCGAACATCCCTGCAAACAAAAAGGCAAAGGGAGGCGGGGACGATGAGAAGCCGAAAGACGCATTTAAAGGGGGGGGGGGGGGGAAACAAGACAAGAATCCTTCCAGAGGCAAAACGGGAGGGAAGTGGCGCCTGGATTCTTCTGCCTCTTACTACTGAAACCTCCAACGCAGAGAGATGCCCCAAAGGGCTGCATTGAAGGCCGCGGGCGGAGCAAGTCCCAAGCCCTCGGCCAGCTTTTCCCTCTTGCTTTCTTTTCTTTTTTTACCTCTGACTCTGGCTTTTCTCACACCCCTCCAGCCTTGAAGCTGGCTGCTCCTTTGCACCACAGCCTCCTGCAACGGGGGAAAGAAGCCGCCGCCAGTCTTCATCCCCTGCTCTTTTCCCTTGACAGAAAGAGGCAGCTCTAAATAAAGGAAACCTTCCTCCTCCTCCCCTTCCCCCCCCCTTCCCCAACACAGACTCTGGGCGAGAGCAGTGCCGGGAGAGGCGGGCGTGCAACGCAGCGCTCTCCCTCTCGCCTTTTGCTGTTGTTGTGGTGGTGGTGGTTTCCCCTTTTCGCAAGCAAGCAACCTCCTCTGACAGCCCAGGGAAGTGTCTCCCTTTCCCCCCGGCTCCCGGGGCCAGGGGATCAGGCTGCATTCACCAGGCTCCCCCCTCCCCATTGCAGTGCCTCCCGTTCAAAGAGACAAGGTAGAAGGAGCTCTTCCTTAACTGAAGGGGCCACAGTGCTCGTTTGGAGCACTGTGTGCAATTCTGGTCACCACACTGCAAAAAAGATATTATAGCAGTGGCAGCTTGCCCGATGGCAAGTAAGAAGAAGAAGAAGATATTGGATTTATATCCCGCCCTCCACTCCGAAGAGTCTCAGAGCGGCTCACAACCTCCTTTCCCTTCCTCCCCCACAACAGACACCCTGTGAGGTAGATGAAGATATTGGATTTATATCCCACCCTCCACTCCGAAGAGTCTCAGAGCGGCGCACAATCTCCTTTCCCTTCCTCCCCCACAACAGACACCCTGTGAGGTAGATGGAGATATTGGATTTATATCCCGCCCTCCACTCCAAAGAGCCTCAGAGCGGCTCACAATCTCCTTTCCCTTCCTCCCCCACAACAGACACCCTGTGAGGTAGATGAAGATATTGGATTTATATCCCGCCCTCCACTCCGAAGAGTCTCAGAGCGGCTCACAATCTCCTTTCCCTTCCTCCCCCACAACAGACACCCTGTGAGGTGGGTGGGGCTGGAGAGGGCTCTCACAGCAGCTGCCCTTTCAAGGACAACCTCTGCCAAAGCTATGGCTGACCCAAGGCCATTCCAGCAGGTGCAAGTGGAGGAGTGGGGAATCAAACCCGGTTCTCCCAGATAAGAGTCCGCACACTTAACCACTACATCAAACTGGCTCTCTGGGCCCCTGATGAAGTGGGTCCCCTTAAACGTTAGGCAATATATTAAAAATGTTAATGGCAGAGGTCTATCAGTGGCTATTAGCCACAGTGTGTATATATGTGTGTGTGTGTGTGTGTGTGTGTATATATATATATCGACACAGAGTGTTGGACTGGATGGGCCATCGGCCTGATCAAACATGGCTTCTCTTATGTTCTTATGTAGGTAATCCCCAGGTGGAGCCATCCATTTATCTGCCCCTCTGACTTCAGGTTTCCATAACCTTCCTTTTCCCTACTTTCTCTACATAGGAAAAAGACAGTCTTTCTTCACAGTGTGGGGGAGACCAAAGCAGCTTACATCATTTTCCTCTGCCCCCTTTGATCTGAACAACAACCCTGTAAGGCAGAACAGGTTGGAAACCTGGTCCAAAATCCCCCAGTCAGCTTCCACAGCAAGAACTTGTGTCTGACAGACCCTGCTCTGATGTCCTAACTCATATGCCCTCCTCAAACTCCACCACAGAATATCCCGGAATTTCCCACCAACCTGAAAAGGTATCACTAAAGGCCTCTGTGCGACTGCCCCCCCCCCCAGCCTTGCTGTCTTCCCACCCACCCAAATGAAGGCATTCATTCCCTCCCACACACACCTCAAGGGGAAGTAATCTCTGCCATCTGGAATTTCCTAACCTGGAGTTGGCAACCCTGCAGCCTCTGCATGGGAAAAACAAGCTGATTGTATTTTCACATCATGAGTTATACTTTATTTAAAGAAGTCTTCAAACTCCTTTTTAGTATTTTGAACAAAGTCTGTCTTCCAAGATTCAAAATTGATTCTTTTGTTTCAAATGCTGCCAATTGACATTTTTTTAAAAATGGCAGAAAATTATAAACAACTTCATATGGAATGGAAAGAAGTCAAAAGTAAGGTTTAAAATAATGTAAGATGAGAAAAAGAGAGGAGGTTCGGCAGTACCAAATATTAGGCATCAAGCAGCAAGAACTAGTTTGAATATCAAAATGGATTATAAACCCAGATGAGAGGAACATTAAATTGGAAACAGCAGTTACAAAGGAAAAAATTCACAACTACTTGTGGATCAAGAAGTCATTAAAAGCTATTCAAAAACAAGATGGTAGTCATACAGTGAGAGATGGACTTCTGAGAATATGGTTTCAATGCAAAAACAGAATAAGCTCACCTATTTCGCCACTGACATCTTAAATCAATGTCTATTGCGATGCAAGTACCAGAGGAAGAAATGGTCATGTAACCTATGAATACCAAAATCTTGGCAAGATATACAGTGAAGGAAAGAATATTCAGTGGTTGACATATCATCAAATGGCATCAGAATGCAAAGAATTAATAGCAAACGAAGGAGGTGATCTAAGACAGAAAATGGCTTATGAAAAATTAATCACAGATGACTTAAAACATCTATTAGGAAAAATATATAAAATGCTATCGCAATATGAAACAGAAACAGAACAAGTGAAGAACTATATGACCAAATTGCTGAAGAACTTCAGAGATAATATCTCTATAAGCCATTGGGGAAACTTATGGACAAAAGAAATTAAGTTCACTAAATCCCAAATGTTAAGCGAGAACTGGTATAAAATGTTCTTTAGATGGTACATCAGACCTAAAGAAATTGAAAAAGCTAAAAAGAACTACAATGTCAGATGCTGGAAATACAAGAATACAAATTCAACAGTCTATCATACAGTATGTGGTGATCCTGCAACAAAGCCAAAAATGTTAGATAAAGATCCATGAAGAAATACAAAAGATATTAAAAGTTAACTTCTGAGGAAGGTAAAAAAATGCTACTAAATATATTACTTTCTAATGTATCAAAAATTCATAATGAACTATTTAAATAAATAGTGATAGCAGCAAGAGTGGTGTTTGCGTCTAAGTGGAAAGCTGAAATATGCCCAGAATTGAATGACTGGAAAAATAAATTAATTGATAATATGACAATGGCAAAGCTAACATCTTACTTGCACCCTGTTTATAAGTTTGAACGCTTTTCTCACATTTCATTGTATATGAAGAAGTGTGTATGTACACACAAAAGCCTACATTGTGAATAAAATTTTGTTGATCTGAAAGGTCCTACTGGACTCTAACTTTATCTTACTTGCACAACAGACCAGAATCCGAATTTCAAGAAAAGTGGAATGCATACATTGATCGAAATTAGGTTGGAAAGCTTTCATTATTAAAATAAGAATAAAATGAGGAAGTCCAGAAGGATTAAGAGGCATAACTAAACAACATATGTTTCAAATGTTTATTCTTACAATGACCCAAGGTCAGAAATATTAGAATTGTTAGGAATGTAAATGTAATTGTATGTAGACCAGACCAAAACAAAAGTTAATCAATAATTTGTACATAACAAAGTAAGATCTGTTCAACAACTTTATAGATAGAAAAATGTTACAAGTTATAAGACAGTATTGATTATTATAAATGTTTTTTGATTTTTATGCTTTAGTTGAGCAAAATGACTGCTTATGTATAAATGAAATGGAATATGACAAGGTATTGGGTACAATGTGTTTAATCCTTTCGTAATTAAGGTCCAGAAAAAAAAAATCATGTTTTGTTTTATGGCCCATTTTAAGCTTTCCCAATCTCTTTTCTGGGCCTTGTACTTCTTAAATTTCATTTTTTAAAATTCTTTTCTCAATTTCAGAATACCTGGCGATACCTCTGTTCTGTTCAGATTTTAAACTGTCTATGAAGGCTCTTGATAGATCTTACAGTGCCTTACAGTCAGAATCATACCAGTTATTTCTGCTGGGTATGCTCTGCCCCATGGGTTTTGCTGTAACAGCAGGAAAGAGTGATAGCCATCTTTTTTCTGCCGTGTGACAATAAATATCTATAATTTATATTAACAAATTCACAGTAACCCTTCAGATTTTCTGTTCTTACCCTATTATAAATCTTATATAAAGTATCTTATGTTTATAGACAATGTGTCTGCTCCATGCTTTATACAGTTATGAAGAATGTGGGCTTGACAACCAACACTAATTCTTTCTTTCATGTTTCAAGGCATGGAAGAATTTTTGCTTCCAGAGCAACTGATTCCTCCAAAATTAGAATTTGTGTTATCATCAGAGAATGCAATACACTTTGTAAGGAGGCCATGGTCTTTTAATGCTTGTGTAACACAGACCACTATCATTTCTGATTTATCATTTGGTGTGCTATTCAGATTATCAGTTTTGATTTAATACCATGAATTTTATGAAAATATTGTAGCTCAACAGAGAATAGTTTTTGTTGCTGCCATCTGTAGAAACACTTATGCAGAATACTTTGTTTAAATCCTGAACTGTTGTAGCAACAAAGAGTGGAGCAAGCACTCTATTGACAATGCCCTCAGTTTTTGTTCTTGTGTAACTCTTAAGCCTACTAGAAGGAGTTAAAGAGTTGGGGTAGTCATTACAAGGGGGGGAAAGGCACAATTTTTCCTGAGGAATGGAGCCTCCGGGAGCCCGCCGCAGTGCGGCGTGGCGAAAGAGGGAATTTTGCCCCCCCCAAAGGGAGAGCAGACAATTCGGCGCGCTTCCAGCGCGTCTCGAGGGGGCTGGGCTTCAACGTTACTATTGAAGCCCCGTCTGTTGCCGAGGCAGTCCTCTCGGCGTCTTTGGATGGGCTGGGAGCGTGTTTGCACGCTCCCAGTGTGTGAGGACTGTGTAGGCCGGGAGGCTGGTGATCGTCGCGTGGATCGGCTGAGAGAAGCGGAGCGCGTCGCGGGAGCATTGCTTTTTAAAGTTTGAAGGCGAAGGGGTGGCTGTGTGCCCTTTAGGAATTGGATCCTTGAGAATTGTTTATTCCTTGAGCTTCCTTTGGGTATTTTTGGATCCAGGGGTGTTACAGCGTGCCCTTCGGTCTGGGGGAGGCTTCCTTTGCAGGGGCTCTGGGGGCAGGGCTTTTTTGGAAAGAGCAATTCATTTTGAGTGCCCTCTTTATGGTTAGGGGATTAGGTGGCCATTTGTCCAAGTCTGTGGTGAGCAGCAGGGCAGGGCAGCCATTTTGCAAGGCGGCCAATTTGCAAAAGTTCGGGGGTGCTTGTACTTATTCTTCCCCCTGGGGCTTGGCGGCCATTTTAGCCTTGCTTCTTCCCTATACATCATGCCTGGGGCGACCATTTTTGAGGTGCTGTGCTTCTCCCTGGTGCTTGGCGGCCATTTTGGCCTTGCTTCTTCTTCCCCATACCTTGTGCTTGGGGCGGCGATTTTTGAGGTGCTGTACTTCTCCCTGGTGATTGGTGGCCATTTTGGCATTGCTCCTTCTTCCCCACACGTTGCTCTTGGGGCGGCCATTTTAGGAGGTGTTGTGGCGGCGGCCATTTTAGTCCACTGGGGTGGTGGCCATTTGGAAGTTGGGTTTGGTCCCTTGTTTCCTTGTTTGCCTTTGGCTTGGGTAATCTAATTAAAGAAATTCTGCTTTGTGCTGTGCTTTTTAGTGAGCATGTCGGGTTGCAAAGGCAGTGGTAAGTCAAAGGGAAAACAGCCTGCCCCTAAGGCTCCTAAGCCTCCATCTAGGCCCCCGCCACCCCCTTCGTCTTCTGACGATGAAGGGGATGATGAAGTTAATGCAGCCATTTTCCAGCGGCTGCGAGCTCTTGAGCAGGCATCGGGGTTTCCACCTCCCCAATGTCATGTGTAAAGAGACAGCTTATAGCACGTGCTGCAGAACTGAAAGTAGATCTAGAGGCTTAGATGATCTACATGACAGCAGGTGGCTGGCTGCCAGAAGGATTGCATCAGCCAGCAGAGTCAGCATGACACAGCAAGTTGCTGATTGGCTGTCCCATGTATAAATGTACAGAGCAACTGTGGTGATTGTGGGTTAAAGGAGTTGGAGCGCAGCGAAGCATATTGTCAGTCAGGAGAGTGAGTGGTATTGTAAATAAATGTATATAGTGGTTTTACAGCTACTGTGTACAGCCTTCATTCTGGCGTCGCTAAGAACCACCCTCTTGGTCTCTGAGCGCATTGACAGGGTTATGGGCCCAGCACGCTTCCGCTGCGCATAGAAGCTAGAAGACTTGAGAGAGAGGTGGTAAAGAATTCACCGGCTGCATAGAAGGCCCAGAGAAACTAAGCTGCAACTGTCTCTAGAAAGTGAGGAGGGGCAAAAGCCAAAAGGCAAGCAGGCTCACTCACTGGTGCAGGAGAAGGACAGTGCAAGCAGTTCAGAAGGGGGCATTAAGCAACAGGAGGTTTCTGAGGCTGTAGAAAAGGAGCCAGTTAAAACCAGGGTCTCTGCAAGAGGAAATAAAGGGGTACCGCCTAAAAGCATAAATTATGTGCACACTGCAGACCCTACAAGCTACGAAGAAATACTGGCTTTAGACAGCCAGGAGAAGGCAGGCTGGCTGCAGGCCATGAAAAAGGAGTACGATTCACTGGCTGAAAACCAAGTATTTACGCCGGCAGAGTTGCCAGCAGGGAAGCATGCAATTGGGTGTAAATGGTTGTTTAAAACTAAACGTTTAATTGATGGGCAGTTGCAAAAGAAAGCTAGACTGGTGGCGAGGGGCTTTACACAAATAGAGGGCAAAGATTTTGACGAATGTTTTGCGCCTACAGTAAAATTAGAAACTTTGAAGGCAGCACTGTGCAAAGCTGACCTTGACAAAATGACGGTACATCACTTTGATGTAACCACTGCCTATCTGAATGCCACCATCAGGGAAGAACTTTCTTTACAGCCCATTCCTGGTTTTCCTGGGAAAAACAATATGCCCGTGCTCAGAATAAATAAGGCATTGTATGGTTTGCGTCAGGCTGCAAATGAGTGGAACAAGTGCCTGAGCACAGTGTTAGAAAGCATAGGTTTCAGTCAAAGCATAGGTTTCAGTCAAAGCGTAGCAGACCCATGTTTGTACAGCCAAAACAAGTATGGGCAGGAATGTTACATCTTATTTCATGTTGATGACCTATGCCTTCTTTGCAAAAATAACAAGCAGTTGGACTGGTTCATGTCAGAAGCCCAAAAGGTGTTTAAGATTAAATATCTAGGTGAAATACAGCATTACCTGGGCATGGAGATAACAAGAAATGAAAGAGGGCATTTTCAGCTGAGCCAAATGGAGAAAATAGAAAAATTACTGGAAGCTCAAGGCATGACAGAGGCAAACATAGTGAAGAGTCCTATGTCTGTCAGTTATATTAAGGAGCCAGATGATGTTTTGCTGGACAATAAATTACTTTATCAGTCTGTGATCGGGTCACTGTTGTATTTAGCCTGCTGGACTCGACCAGACATTTGCATGGCTGTGCACCTTCTCAGCCAGCAGTGTGCAGCTCCCCAACAGAAGGATTGGGTGGCTGCAAAGAGAGTTTTACGATATCTGAAGGGAACAGCAGATTATAAACTCACCATGAGTACAGAAGGAAAACAAATGTTAGAAGTTTACAGCGACTCTAGCTGGGGAGAGCGGCCCGACGGTAGATCAACATCTGGGAATGCAATGTTTCTGTATGGTGCTTTAGTGAGTTGGAAAGCACTCAAACAAACCCATATTTCAATGAGCAGCTGTGAGGCCGAATATTCAGCCATCAGTGATGCAGTGATTCAGATAGAATGGCTGATCCATTTATTAAAGGATTTGAATATACCTGATCCACGGCCTGTAATGATCTACTGCGATAGTACAGCAGCTCAGCAATTAGCACTAACAAAAGGTGTCAAGTGTCGTAGTAAACACATAAATATACGTTATCAAAATGTTCAAGAGGCCATAAATAAAAATCTAGTAGTACTACAACACTGTTCTTCTGTGGAAAATATTGCAGATGTGTTTACTAAAACCGTAACTGTTATTAGGATACTAGATCTCATTAGTGATAGGGAAGGGAGATATTTGTTTATCAAAGGTAGGTTTCAAAATAGAGTAATAACGCTTATAAATATATATGCCCCAAATACAGGACAGAGGAGATTTTTGAATAAAGTTATGCAAAAAGTTCAGAAATTCTCAGAGGGAGAAGTTATTATAGCAGGAGACTTTAACATAGATATGACCAAGGAGAAGATTAGATTAGATTAGATAATTTAGATTAGATTAGATTAGATTAGATAAATTAGATAAATAGAGAAGGAGGCTAGGTGGAAAAGGAATTTGGTAGAAGCGCATGAGGCCTTAGGCTTGGTTCCAAAGCCGACACATTTATCAAGTAGACACAAGACAGCTTCTTGTATAGATTATATATTTCTTAAAAAATCAAATAATTGGGAGTTGAGGAAAGTAACAACCCATCCAATATGGATCTCAGATCATGCTCCACTAAATATAGAACTGGTGATAAAAAACGAGCAAATCAGAAGGACCTGGAGATTCAACAGTATGGTCTTATTAAAAAAAGAAAATAGACAATATATGGAAAATCAAGTAAAACAATATTTTAGAGAAAATAAGGGAACAGTGGCCACAAATATCTTGTGGGAAGCAGCAAAAGCAGTGTTAAGAGGTCATTGTATGATGAAGGAGAAAGAAATAAAAAAAGAATGGTATGCTAACAAGACACAGAAACTCCAGGAATTAGGCGCACTGCAGAGCAGTCAAGGTATTAGATTCTGCCCTGATAGGAAAAAAAAGATCGATGAGATTAGGAAACAATTGGACTTTATGGATTCGAGGGCATTATGGAAAAAACAAACCATGGTAAGAAATGAGTTTCAAAGAGATTCAATAAACTCCGTTAGGAGACTGGCTAATTATCTCAAGACTAGGAAAGAAAAGCAAAAGGTGGAAAGTATTAAGAGACAAGGAAAGGTCACGCAGAACTCGAGAGAAATTAGGCAAGTGTTTCAAGAATTCTACAAAGAGTTATACGCTAGGAGGGATATAACAGAACATATTGAAGAAAGTGGAGAAGTGTTGGGAGATACAGATAGAGAGAGTTTAGAGAAGGAAATAACAGTTCAAGAAACAGAGGAAGTTGTGAACAATTTAAAAGTGGGTAAATCCCCAGGGCCTGACGGTTTTACTGCGGATTTTTATAAGGAGATGAAGGAGTTACTGATCCCCGAATTACAACAAGTGTTTAATGCTATATTGAAGGGAGGGAAAGCTCCCGATTCTTGGAGAATGGCTGAAATAACCGTAATATTAAAACTCCAGAAGGATCCTCGGGAAGTGGGTTCATATAGACCAATAAGTTTACTTAACCAGGACTACAAAATTTTCGCCAAAGTTTTAGCAAATAGGTTAAGGAACATATTACCTGATATAATAAAAGAGGATCAATATGGCTTTGTAAAGAATAGGAGTATTGCACATCCTATAAGAAATATATTTAATGTATTGTACCATAAACGTTCTGGGCAACTTGCTTTACTTAAATTAGATGTATACAAAGCATTTGATACGCTGTCCCATGAATTCTTATGGTCCATAATGAAGAAGTGTGGGATTGGGCCACTATTCTTAAAAGCCATTCAAGAGGTCTATAGGGAGGGGTCAGCAGTGGTAAGAGTAAACAACGAACATACGGATCAGCTCCCAATTGAGAGAGGTGTGAGGCAGGGGTGTCCACTTTCCCCATCCCTGTTTATAATGGCGATAGAGCAACTAGCAGAAAGGATTAGGAATTCAGGGAGAATAGAAGGCTGTAGAATAGGAAAGGAGGAAATAAAAATCAATTTATTTGCAGATGACATAATCATGACAATATCTAACCCGAAAGAAGCCATTAGGGAAACGAAAATTATTTTAGAAGATTTTGAAGCCGTATCAGGTTTAAGAATAAATATGGGAAAGTCTGAAATAATGTACTTTAATGTTGGTTTGGAAGAAAGGAAAGAGATTAATAGGATAACTAATATGGGGATGGGAGTTAAGAAATTTAAATATCTAGGGATAGAAATTTATAAAAATATTAACAGGATAGTGGAGGGAAATTATAATAAAATCTGGGAGAAGATAGAGAGGGATATGCAGCAATGGGGGAAAAGGACGATGAGCCTGACCACTAGAATAAAGAGTGTATCGATGTTTTGGATGCCAAGGTTGTCGTACCTTTTTCAAACGATACCATTGGAGTTAGATAAGCAAAAAATGACTAACTGGAACACTAAAATAAGGGAATGGATATTTGGTAGTAGGAAACTTAGATTTCCAAAAAAATTGGCATACAATCATAAATCAGAACTTGGATGGGGAGTCCCAGATATAGTCAATTATTATGAAGCATTTCAGCTTAAGGCATTATTAGAAATAGAGAAGGAAGGGGATCAGAAATGGATAAGGTTTGAGAATGAAGCTAATAATGGGGTAGGAAAACATGGCATCTTTACGAACATGGGGGCGAAGGAACTTAATTTAAACGTGGGACCAAGGAAAAATGGGCTAAATGTTTGGAAGAAATGGCAACCGAAATGGCTGAATCGGGTATCTAGATGGACGCCATTAGAAATGTTGATGGAAGGAGACAAGGAGCGTAGGTGGAGTGAACTACTTAAGGCTAAAGGATTTAGAAGGGTAGAAGATTTGTTAATACTAGATAAGTTAAAACCATTACATGAATTTCAAGAAGTCGTAGGAATACAATACTGGCTTAAGGCTACAGGATTGTATACTAAAGTTAAGAAGGAAGTGGAGAAGAGTAACTTAAATGAAGAAGAACCTATGGAAAAGTTTTATAAATTAATGGGTAAAACAAAAAAAGGATTAGTAGGCATCCTATACGAGCATGAATTCAGGTAACGAAGGAGCAATAAGCTACCTTCAACGGTCATGGAGTTTAGAAGGCCAAATAACGAAACGAACAGGGGAGAAGATAATGGAAGGGTTAAAAAAAGTTAAGATACATAAGGTTAGAGAAATGGAATTGAAATTTTTCACCAAATGGTATAGAACTCCGGCTACTTTAGCCAATATGTTTCCTGGGTTGAGCCCTAAGTGTTGGCATTGTAAGAAAGAAAAGGGATGGTATTCCCACATGTGGTGGGAGTGTCCTGAGGCCAAGAAACTATGGGATATGGTAGTGGGAATGATAAAGAAATTCTTTCAGGTAGAGCCGAGAATTAACTTTGAACTAATGCAGATGAGTTTATTAGGGAATGAAAAAATAGGGAAGAACAACCAACATTTACTAAAAGCAATGATATCAGCGGGTAAAGCGGTAATAGCGGCAGGATGGAAGGATAAAAGTAAATGGAAGGAAAGTACTTGGCATAACTACCTCTTTGATTTTGTCCAGTCAGATATAGCCGCTATAATGTTGCAAGAAGAATCATGGGAAGAAAGAAGATCAAGAATTAAAGAAAAGTGGCTGACCTATCTGAAATGGGCGAAGGAAGAAAGGAGAGTGGACATTCAGTGGAAGCTTTGAGTCCTTTGTCCCTGGCTGGAAGAAGAAAAGGATGTATAGACTAAGGGGGGTGGGTTGGGGGTAAATGTAAAATGGATATCAGAAACCATGTAGAGAAACGGATAATGTATTAATAATAAAAATATACATATATATATATATATATATATAAAAAACCCGTAACTGTAGAAAAATTTGTAAACCTGCGTGATAAACTGCGACTAAACTATCGTAAACTGAACTGAAGAGCTGTAACAATTTCTAAAAAACTGCAAATGTTTAAGCTATGTGTAAGGAAACCTGAAATCTGTGAGCAAATGTGATTTGAAATGTTTGTGCACCTTTACACCACATTACACGGTAAAGTTGTACCAACAAGTCTGGGAAACAAGCCAGCAAAAAGATAAGGCAAGTGCTCAGTCTGGGCAGAGTGCCAACTGATAAGGATATGCTTGCAATTTAATTGGCGAGCGGAGAAAAATGTGTGTGTGTTCAGGAGGATGGAAGTAACTGAACTGTAACAATTACTGAAATGCAACCAATGGATATATGGGAATGTATGTAATCAATGTATTGATGAAGAAGTGATCAGTATGTATATGCCATGTTGTAATGGATGGATGACAGCACAGCTATAACCTGAGGAGGGGTGTCACTATTATGTGTAAAGAGACAGCTTATAGCACGTGCTGCAGAACTGAAAGTAGATCTAGCGGCTTAGATGATCTACATGACAGCAGGTGGCTGGCTGCCAGAAGGATTGCATCAGCCAGCAGAGTCAGCAAGTTGCTGATTGGCTGTCCCATGTATAAATGTACAGAGCAACTGTGGTGATTGTGGGTTAAAGGAGTTGGAGTGCAGCGGAGCATATTGTCAGTCAGGAGAGTGAGTGGTATTGTAAATAAATGTATATAGTGGTTTTACAGCTACTGTGTACAGCCTTCATTCTTGCGTCGCTAAGAACCACCCTCTTGGTCTCTGAGCGCATCGACACCCAATTGCCTAAGAAGGGACGGCTTTCTAAGGGTGCTTTGCAGGCAGATATATTGACCCGCTTATCTCTTTTGGAGGGCAGATCTGCTGTGGTTGCTGCCGGAGGAGCTGTGGGGCCTGCTGGTTCTGATGTTGGAGCGGGCACGTCGTCCTGTGCGGGTGGTACCGGATCAGCGTTGGTGCCTGCTTTCCCTTCTGGTAAGTTGGGGGATGGCTCTTTGCCTCATACTGGGCCTGTGTGGCCTTGGGAGGCTTGGGGGTCTGCTGATTCTAGTGGGGCGTGTGCTCCATTAGGTGGTGCAAGGGGCTCTTTCAACGTTAGGCTTGGAGCAGCAGAGCAACTGGATGTGGCCACAGGGTCAATTCGGTCCGTTTGGTAATTGGCCCGGGGTGGGGCAGCAGGGGTCAGCAGCGACTTGGCCTGGAGGCTGGGGTTTCCCTTCTCCTTACGGGGCGCTCCCCTTTAGCACTATGCCTTTTAGGGAAGTGGCTTTACCGTTGGGAGATCACCTGCTGCCTGCCACGAGGGAAAAATTTTTAAAAGGGGAATACGTGGACGTATTCTCCCTTTTATTTAGGGAATTGGAAAAGAAGGACAAGGAGGAGCTGGACGATAAAGAGAAGGAGAAGCTGAGGAAGAGGAAGGTTGATTGGACCTGGGCCAATTGGCTTCCAGGGTTTTTCATATATGTGGGAGTGATTGCACATGCACAGCCCTGGCGGGCCGCTGCGTTGATTCAATATATGGACATCATATACAAGGGGTATACGATGTTCAGCGGCCCGGCCTGGATCCAATATGATCAGGAGTTCAGAATGAGGGCTGCTTTGTACCCTTCACTCCCTTGGGATCGGATTCACCAACAGTTGTGGCTGCAGGTGATGTCACCTGCTCAGCCCAATTTGGGGGACCGATCTGACAGCGGTCACCTTGTGACTAAGGCTTCCTCTTCTCCTTCTGGTGCATCCTCCTCCTCCCGCAGTGTTGCGGGGCAGGCGGTTCAACCCCGCTTGCTTTGCTGGGAGTTTGGGTCCCAGGGGGCATGCAGTCGTAAGGACTGCCACTTTAAGCATGAATGCCCCCCGTGTGCTGGCCCACATTCCTTCAACAACTGCCCGAGAGTTTGGCCACGCAAGGGTCAGAAAAGATCAGGCGGGGGTCCTTTTCAAACTGGAAAAGGGTCCCAGCCCGATAAAGGTGGGGCCTCTTAAAGAGTGGTTTAGCAAGTACCCACGTAAGGAAGACAGTTTATATTTGTTGAACGGTTTTACGTTGGGTTTTAGAATTCCTTTTCAAAGTTCTTGTGGACCAACTTGGTCCAGAAACCTTAATTCAGTTAGGGGTTTAGAACATATAGTTGAAGCAAAAATTGCTAAGGAGTTGGCGGAGGGCAGGATTTTGGGCCCATTTGCCAGTCCTCCTGTATGCAATCTTAGGGTTTCCCCATTGGGGGTTGTGCCAAAGAAGGCACCTGGTGAATTTCGTTTGATTCACCATCTTTCTTACCCCAGGGGTTCCTCTGTCAATGATGGCATACCTGAGGAGCTATGCTCCGTTAGGTACACCTCATTTGATCAGGCCGTGGGCGTCGTTCGACGCTGTAGTCAGGGGGCTGAGCTGGCGAAATGCGATATCAAGTCGGCATTTCGCCTTCTCCCTGTCCACCCGGATGATTTTGAGCTGCTGGGCTTTTCGTTTGCCGTGCAATTTTACATAGACCGGGCATTGCCTATGGGTTGCTCTGTATCACGTGCTGCAAGAAAGTGGGTTTGCAGGATGTTGTTCATTATTTGGACGACTACCTGTTTGTGGGCCCTGCTAGCTCGGGTCGTTGCGCTCAGTTGTTAGCCACCTTTATTGATTTGGCCACCAAGTTGGGTGTGCCTTTGGCCGAAGAAAAAACTGAGGGCCCGGCTCACTGCCTTGTGTTTCTGGGGATCGAGCTAGATACTTTAGAGCAGTCATCTAGGATTCCTGATCAGAAGCTGCAGGATTTGAAGGAAAGGATTAAGTCTTTTCTTTGCAAAAAGAAGGTTACGTTGCTGGAGCTACAGCAGTTGGTGGGGCACCTTAACTTTGCCTGCAAAGTAGTTTCCCCGGGTAGGCCTTTTCTTCGCAGGTTCTGTGACGCTATGGCGGGCCTCCGCTCGCTGCAGCACAGGACCAGGGTTACTAGCAGCATGAGGGAGGACCTTAGGATGTGGCAGGAGTTTTTGGAATCCTTTAATGGGATTTCTTTTTGGAGAGAGGACATGAGGCTCGAGGCTGAGCTTCAGGTCATGTCTGATGCTGCTGGGTCATTGGGTTTTGGGGTCTACTTCCGTGGACACTGGTACATGGAAGAGTGGCTGGAGTCGTGGGTTCAGGCTGGTTTGAGTCGGGACCTCACGTTTTTGGAATTTTTTCCCATTTTGGTTGCAGTTTGGCTGTGGGGGAGTGATATGGTTAATTGCACTGTTCATTTTTGGTGCGATAACATGGCAGTTGTTCATGTTATTAATTCCCTTACGTCCAAATCGCAGCGGGTTATGAGGTTGGTGAGGGCCTTCACTCTGTGCTGCCTGCGGCTTAACATTCTGTTTTTGGCCAAGCATGTTCCTGGGGTGAGTAATGGGGTGGCTGATGCTCTCTCTCGCAAACAGATGGAGAGGTTTCGTCAGCTGGCCCCAGACGCCGATCTGGATGCGGCGCCAATGCACCTGGAGCTATGGCTGATTGGAGAGCCGAGGCCTGCAGAGCGATAGGCTTAGCCATTGCACCTAGCACCAGGAAGTCTTATGAGCGTGCCGTGCGGCAGTTTGAGGACTTTAAGGCTGAGGTAGGGTATCACATTGTTTGGCCCCTCCCAGTGGAGCAGTTGCTCCACTACTGTGTTTCCTTAAGAGGTAAGGGATTGGCCGTGCGATCGATTCGGGGACGCATGTCTGCACTGGCCTTCGCTAGCAAAGCATTTGGGTTTAAAGAGGAGACAGCAGATTTTCGTATTCGAAAGATGCTGGAAGGGTGGTCCAGGGAGGCTGGGCCTAAGCCTGATACTAGGACTCCTATGTCTCCTGAGATTCTTCGGGGTTTAAAAGGGGTTTGGAGCGCAGTTTGTGCGTCTCATTTCGAGGCGGTTTTGTTCCACGCAGCCTCTTTGGTGGTCTTTTTTGGGGCTCTGAGGGTTAGTGAACTGGTGGCAAGCTCCAAGAGTGATGTTTCAGGTAGGGCGTTGTTATTGAAGGATATTAAGTTGCTGAGGGGTAAGGCGGTCCTATCTATCCGGCGATCCAAAACGGATCAAGTGGGCAGGGGGACCGTGCTAGAGTTGGGTCCGTGTTCGGAAGTGGAGCTTTGCCCAGTTTCCGCAGTGGCCGACTATTTGGCTGTGCGGGGAGGCTGCGAAGGATTGCTGTTTTGTCATGCTGGAGGCAGTCCTCTGACAAAGCATCAATTTTGGGCCGTGACATCAAAGGCCTTGTCGGGTTTGTCTGGAATGAGGTTTGGTACCCATTCCTTTAGAATCGGCGTGGCCTCTACGGCTGCTGCCTTGGGTTATCCTGCTTCGTCCATTCAACGCTTTGGCCGTTGGCGGTCTCAGGCCTACAAAGGCTATATTCGCCCTTTGCTCCGCTAATAAGTTTTGGTTAGGAGCCAGGGTAGTTTAAGGTTCGGGTTGTATAACTTGTTTGTTTTTTCCTTTTAGATGCTGCTGTTCCTGGCCGGAGGAGCAGAGTTCTCATCTGCGGGCACAGTTATGTGTTTTGGGCGGCACATCAAGCTCGGAGAACTGCTGTTGGCTCTCAGCTGGGGCTCAGCAAACATGTTACGATAGAATGGAGGGGGCGCCAGGGTCTTCAGTGGCCTGGCTTGCTCTCCCTTCCGTTTCATGGGTGTGGGGGCCCTCCTCTGCAGGTATTGGTTGTTCACCTGGGAGGGAATGATCTCGGGCTGATTAAGGGCAAGGCGTTGATCTTGCAGGCCCGAGATGATTTCAAGTACATAAGGAACAGATGGCCTGGTACCATTATAGTTTTGTCGGCCATGATTCCGCGCTTGGTGTGGCGCAGTGCCTGGAATCCAGCAGGGTTAGAAAGGGCTCGTTACAGAGCAAATAAGGAGATTCGAAAGGTTCTGGAGGGTGGTTTGGGCCACTATTTGCCCCATCCGGATATTTCTAAGGAATGTCCCGACCTCTACAGAGGGGATGGGGTGCATCTCTAGGAAAAGGGTAATATGCTTTTTCTGAGGGATTTGCGGCAAGGGCTTGTGTTGGCTTTGGGCCTTTCTGTGGGTGCTAAGCCCTAAGTAAAGACTTGGCCTTAGTTGTGGCAGGTTTTTACGGGGTTTATGGCACCATGCAGCCTGGGGAGGACCGGTTAGCCTCCCCCTTTTGGGGAGTTAGGGTCTGGCAGGATCAACCTTTGGTGTGGCCCTAGGTGTGTGAATGCAGACTGTCCTGGAGACTCGATTGGATGAGTGCCTTTCGCTGAGACTCGCGTCTGATGTTTGGGCCCTCCGGTGCGAGCCTCCCTGCTGGGCCTGCCTAACGGGAGCTGTGGCTCACAGCTCCAGCTGGGGGGCCGGGTCTCTCGCCCGCTGAAAAAGGCAGGGGAGCGGTCTGAGGAGACCCCTGGCCCTGAACTGGCCGCAGTTCGGTTGCCCTTGCCGTTGCTGTGTTATTTAATAAAAGTGGCCCATAGTTTCACCAATCTAATTGTGTCCGTCTCTTTATTCCGACTTGGGGGGCAAATGAAGGGCTTGAAGTTGCAGGGAGAAGCAATCTTACCTCAGAAGCACTCCTTTCTGTGAATATTCTGTATTCATATTTTAGGTATGAGAATTTATTTTTTAAAAAATCATAGCCTTTATTCTTTATAAACAAAGCTGCAACAACAAAAACTACAAACCCATATCCCAGTAAAGATACACAAAAACTTATCAAAGTTAGTAACATCTTCAAGAATATTAGAGAGTGATTGCATCTACCAGCAAAGAGGTATCCAGCAGTTTCCCTTCAGAGTCCATACAGTTTAGGTATGGCCACAATATTTCCATAAAACCTGAATGGTCCCCCCCCCCCCCCAAATTTTATACAACACAAACTTGTTTGCAGCCAGACCCAAGACTTCCCCAAATTTTGCTAAGGTATTCTCAATAGTTCCTAGTGACATCAGAATATTAGTGTATCATTTCAGCTTGGAGACTTCTACCTATCTACTTTGTTATTTCAAAATGTGCTTTTCACTGAATCACCATTGATTCCAGAGATGTTTATGATACATGATAGTAAGCACGAGGAAAATCACAAAAGTTTTTTGAAAACCTTTCAAAGCAGTGTCCTTCAGTCAATTCAGAGAAGGTTGTCATGGTGTCCGACAGGGAGAAAGGAATTGTTAAGGCTTTGGATCGTGTTTTGCTAAAGACCCACAGAGTGCTATGCTGGAATCACATCCACAGAGACATCATGTTTTGGCTGAAAAGACACGACGCCAAATCTGCAGATACCAAGATATACCTTACGGACTTTTCTGACCTCCTGAGGTCAAATTCTTAGGAGGAGTACACAGTCAAACTAGAGAAATGGAGCAGACCATTCGTAGATTACTTTGATGAGGAGCTGCACCCAGCTATAATCAGTCATGCTGAATTCTAAAGAGACCGAACATCTATAACGAAAAGAGTGGAATCACAACAAATTTATCTGAAAGTTTTCATGCTGCTCTAAAAAGACTTGCACAATGGAAAGAAATGTCCATGGAAGCAATGGTGTTAGCATTATATGCAATGCAAAATTTTTACTGGAGAGAAATTTTGTGTGGATTATGCAACACTGGAAACCTTCATTTGCAGCCTCAATTTATCACACGCTCAAGATCACCAGAACACACCGTCTTCCCTCATATAGCTTGTGATCCATCTGAAATCATGGATCCTGTACAAAGGGGAGAACTTCCACCACCCAAGAAAGATGAAATCTATGAGAAGGATCCATCGGTTTGTCAGGTAGTCCTTGCGGATTTCACTGTGCTGAGCAATTTAACGGCCACTTGTCCAAAGCTTGGTGTGTTTGTGGTGAGGGGTGTTGAGAAGAATTATGTTGTTTCGCTTTTCCCCAAAGAGAGCTGCTCTTGCCCATCGTCCAGGACTTGCTATCATATCATAGCTGCAAAAAAAACCTATTGGCATGCCACCAGTATCCGGGAAGCCTTGCTGGCTGCAGCTCACACAATTGAAGTGAAATAAAAGGCAGACTAGATCAGGAAGAAAGTTCCCCAGACTTCAGGAAAACGTCACTGTAGCCGCTGCACTAGATTCAGTGCAGACTGCCACGGAATTAGATTCTTTAAAAGCAGATCACCTTCTGACCTTGACACATGTAGAAAGCACCCAGCCTCAGATGACCTCCACTCCAAAAGGTGTGGCAGAAAAATTGACAGTGGTCACTATTGATTCTTTTGATAACAGCCCCACATTCTCAGTTCACAGTGAGAAGTGTGCAGACACATCAGAGACCTATAAATCAGTTCCCCCATTGCATAACTATACCTTCAAGACCCTCAGTCTTCAAAAAAGGGGGCTTGTTGCCTCCGTTGCCAACATCTGTGTGTATGACTACGACATAGACACACTGAGGGGATCAAAGTGGATAAATGACCGCATAATTGATGCATTTCTAGCCTCGAGGGTGATCATGGCCAAGGAGATGGATCATGATTAAGGTTGCCATCCGTCCCGATATATCGGGACCGTCACCGTTATGGACTTTCTTGTCCAGACATCCCCACAAGACCCAATTTTGTCCCGATTTCACCTGCGAAGCACAACAAGCTCCCCCCCCCCCAAAAGCTCGAGGAGGCACCTGGGTGCTGGAGCAGGCGGCTGCGGAAGGGGTGCGGGGTGGGTGGGGGTGGAGAGCCTTCGGGTACCCAGGCCAGGTTTCCAGGCGAGTGAGCGGAACTTGCCGAAGCCAAAAGGCAGAGTGACCTCGGATGGCTCGCTTGTCCGCTTGGCAGCGTCTCCCTGGACGTCGGGCCCTTGCCTCTCTCAGCAGCCGTGGAATGTTCATTTCATGTGCAAGTTTCTAGCCCTCACTGTCCCTTTGGATCCGTCCCTCTGCGGAGGAGAACAGAGCCAGCGTCCAGCAGCACCTTGCAGACTGAACCCCGTTCGGGTGGCAGGGCCTGATGGACAAGCCTTTCGAGCTTCGGCAGAGACTTGGGAAAGCTGGACTCCTGCCAGCTACCAATGCGGTCAGCCTTTAAGGAGCTGCTGGACTCTGGCTCTTTTCGACGGCTACAGGCAGGCTACAAAGTTGAAAGTGCATTATTGTGTGTGTGATCGCAGCCCAAATGTATCAGCGGGAAAGGGTTTGCCCGAGTGGCTGCGAACCTCTCCCCCAAAGCAGGAGAGAATTCCCCCAACGGGACCCCGGGCCAAGCCTACTATGCAAACCTCTCTCTCTCTCTCTCTCTCAATCTCTCTCCCCCTCCACCCAGGGCACCGCTGCCTTTCACTCCGCTCGCAGAGCCTACCGACGGGAGGGTTGGGAACTGTTTTACACCTTGGCACTCACACATTAATTAATCTCGATCTAACCCTAATTGCAGTTGATTCAAGTGCCTGCTCAGCTGCTCACCCACACAATAAACACGCCGCTTTACTTTTATCCAGCTTTACTCCATGCTAACACATTGAGTAATTAACTCCAGTACCAACGAATAGTGCAAACAAATATTTTCTGTAAACGAGATGATTTGAGGCAAGCAAGAAGCAAAGCGGGCTGCGGAGATGGGGTTGCCAGGAGGCGGCGGTGGGGGGGGGGCTGGGGTGAAATCCCCAGGCGCTGCTGCTGGAGTGGAATAGCGAAGAAAGCAAGTTTTCCCCCCAAACCTCCCCTTGTTCTCGCTCCTGGGGCTTGGGGAGGGGGTTTGCAGGGGACTACATTTCCCAGCAGACCTTGCAATCCCCAGAGGGAAAGGGGGGGTCCTGCAGCACCTCCCTCTCCCCACCTTTCCCCGGCTGCTGAGGGCAGGATCCAGTCTTTGCACCTGTGCAGGAGGAGGACAAGTGAGCAGAGTGGAGGATTCGGGGAAGACAGGGGAGGGGTCTGATCCCTTGTGGCTGTCCTTTCTACCCCCCCTTTTAAGCTGGCTGCCCTCACGGGGGGGGGGAAGCTCTTCCTTTTTTTGCAGGCTGCTACTGGAGAAACCCTCCCCCCCTTTGGATTGCCTCACTGCATTTTTGCACCGAGAATCCAAGTCCACTTTCTGCAAACGGGGGGGGGGGAGAGATCTGCAGAGCTGGCGGCCGGGGAGGCGGTGGGGGCGGCTGGGTAGGGGAACCCTGGTCCCCCAGTGCCCCCTCCGTTCCTTCCACGCCTCCTCCGCTCTCAGCATTCCACCGCTGGTCTGGATGGGGTGAGCAGCTGCAAATGCTTTTGGAAAGGGGGGAGGTGCAAGGCTGCAAAAGGAGCTCAGAAGGTGGGGGGGGGGCTTGGCTTTGAGCTGGGATGGGGCTAAGAACATAAGATAGATCCAAACAAAGCAGGAGTCAAGTGGAACCTTTAAGACCAACCCATATTTATTTAGAACGTCAACTTTCCTGTGCTCTTAAGCACACTTCATAAGACGAGGAATCCAGCACAGCGAGCAAAGCCATACATAGCTGAGGAGAGCCATACAGAGCTGGTAGGCAAGGGGGGGACTGAGGCGCTGGGATGACTAAAGTGTTATTGTCAACTGTTTACCGTCTAATAAACTTATCTTATCATAGCTTACAAAAATGCCTAAGGATGGAAAGAGAAAGTGTCACGTTTCGGATTATTACACAAAAGAGTGGTCTTTTGTCAAGAAAGGACATACGGATCAGAAAGCGTTGTGTGAGATTTGTAGCGGTTTCATCTCAGTAACTCACGGAGGTGGCAGATGTGAGGCATCACATTTCTATGAAGAATCTTACAAATAGATTCGCGGTAGAATCGACATCAAAGCCTATTTCTACATTCATGATTAAAGAAGATACCCAGGAAGAATTGCTCGTTGCTGCTGCAGAACTAACAACAGCTTATAAAGTTCTCAAGCATCATCAATCCTTCAGTTCTCTTGACTGTATCGTAAAATTGAATGCTGCAATGTATCCTGACTCCAAAGTCACTGCAAAGCAGTCTACAGCCAGGACCAAGGCTACAGCGATTGTTAAAAATATTCTCGCACCACACTCCGTGTCCAAATGCATAAAACAATTGCAAGAAGTTTCATTTTATGGCTTAGGCACCGACGCATCGAGCCACAAGGCTTGAAAGATGTTTCCTTTAGTTGTTCAATACTTTACTGAAACTGACGGAATCCAACAGAAGCTGTTGAAGCTTGATTCACTGAATAACAAAACATCGGAGACAATTGCAAAGTTTTGTCTAGACACTTTAAGACAACTGCAAATTCCATTAGATAAATTAATCGCTTTTTGTGGAGACAATACCAATACCAACTTCGGAGGGCTTCATCGACACGGTCAGCGGAATGGGTTTCACCAAATTAAAGAAGAACTAGGAAAAAATGTAGAAGGAATTGGATGCCCTGCCCATATTCTCCACAATACTATATCAAGCGCTGCTGAAGTCTTAACTGTCAACATTGAAGTAATTGTCATGAAAATATTTAATTAAGGACAGAGAAGGACAGAGAAGCTGAAAGAATTCTGCTTATAAGTTGATGTAAATCATCAGACTCTTCTATCTCACTCAAAAACAAGATGGCTGTCGTTAATGTCAGCAGTTGAGAGAATTCTTAAGCTTTGGATTCCATTAAAACAATTTTTTGATGCCTAAGACAGGCCACCTAAAATAATTTCAGATTTTTTCAGTAGTCCGATCAGTGAAATTTACTTCATGTTTCTGCAGTCAAACTTGGCTCTGTTTGAAAAAAAATATAAAAAGCATGGAGAAGAATAGTCTCGATAATTGAAATAAGAAATATATTAATCGACACTCAAAAATGTCTGAGTGAAAGGAAGACTGCCAATTTTATTGGCATGCAAACCAAGATGAATTTGAACAAATTAAAAAATGAGAACCCTAACTAAGAAATAATTAATTTGATTTTGAAATTTGAGGAAGAGACAATGGCTTTCTATACCATAGCATTTGATTACTTAGAGAAATGGGCTATTTCTTTTAATAAATATCAAGTATTTGATTGGATGACACTATCTGAAACCCCAGATTGGGTGATGATTGAAAACACTATTATATACCTAAAAATGGTGTGAAGATTTCAGGAGACAATTGTTTTCAGCAATATATGTATCTGAAGAGCTTTTTAGAAACTAAGCGTGACTCAGAAGAATGGAAGTCTAAACACTCCATGGAAGAAAGGTGGATTTACTTTCTTAAGGAAACCGAAAATCCTGAACGCAAATGCCAACTGCTAAAATTATGCAAGTATTTGTTTTCTATCCCCTCACACAACGCCACTGTGGAAAGAGTATTTTCATTGATGTCGGCCCAGTGGACTGATGAAAGAAATCGATTGCTGCCAGGGAATGTGGAGTCAATCTTACAGTGCCAGTTTAATTACAAGCTGACTTGCATGGAGTTTTATAAATACGTAAAAGGGAAAAAAGACTTGCTGAAAAAGGTGAAATCTTCCAAAAAATATGGTGTACCAACTACTTCTGCCGCAACAAGTTCCATGTAATTGTGTTCTAAATAAAAAGTAATTATATTAAATAATTTTTTAATTTCATTTCTACACCCCCATCTCAGAGTGTCCCGACGAGGTCCCAGCTAGATATGGCAACCCTCATGATGGAACAATTTTCACACTAAGTTGCCACTTCATACAGATCTTGCTGTGTCGAAGACTCTCTGTGCAAACTCTGAAGTACTGCTTGAAATATGGAGTGCTACAGAAGGATGTTTTGATCATTCCAGTTAATGACAGGCAAGTCCACTGGATACTGATAGTCATCATATTCAAATGGAAGACCATACTCTACCTGGGTTCCAAGCAAGGATTGAACCACTCAGTGATCGAAGCCATAACATCCTTCTTATGCTGTCGATATGAGATGGATTTGAAATGTTCCTATAGTTTTGCTGACTGGTCATTTTTTGCACCAACTGATGTACCCTGGCAAGACAACTCCAGTGACTGCAGTTCTTTCACATGTTCCATTGCACATGTGATTGCTTCTGCCACCCAACTGCATTTCACACAGGAGGATATGACTGCAATTAGACCCTGGATTGCAAAAGAAATAATGCAGTACATCTGGAAAGAAAAGACAAATACATTCCACTGGAAATTGCTGTTGTCACTCACAAGGAGAGAGAAATTTTGAAAGAGAGTGGCATTGCGGTTTCCAGATCGTGTCCGGAGGGATGTAATGACACACTTAAGTATTGCACGGATATTTTGCCTTCCTTGTTTCAGGGCTGCTGGTCACAGTGCTTTCTGAAGGAGGCTTGCATGAAGCCCAGAAGTGACTTGACCATGGTTTACTGTGAAGGAAAATGCAAGGACTGGTACCACTGCTTTTGCATAGGCATGGACTCCAAAAATCTACCATAAATTTTCATGTGTCCAGATTCTCAATCCACAATGGCCAAATAGAGTTTGAAATTGTTACACAGGTAGGTAACAAACACCACATAAATTATGTGAACAGGTAAATCCACACACATGGTCTTCAGCATCATAGCTGAGCTGACCCCTTTCAGCATATCTCGTATTTATGGAGAATTTACCTGATTTTCAAAATTCATTTAGAGGGAATTATGGTGCAGTGTTCCATGGTAGAGGGGATTCTAAAATGCTATGGTGAAACTTCCTAATACCAGTTTTATTTGTGACTAATGAGGCAATGTAGGAACACCAAGTTACATCCATCTATGCGTGATCACAAGTGCAACCTTTCTTACTGGAGCTCTGCTTGTGCAACCAATACCGAGAGATATACTATATCACACACAGAAACTCTGCAGGTTCTCCCCCCTTAAAGAAGAGCCGGCAATCACTTGAACAATGTCTAGCTCCAGTGGAAATGTCAGTCAGGATGCAAGGGTCAGCATGGTCCTGTTAGTAACACCACAAATGTTAGGGCTCCAATCCATGCGGAAATCAGCTGGATCCAACCTCTGGTTTTGAAGTAATATTATGACTGTTCTGGAGATACAGGGAGGCAGACAAACTATAAAGGGGAAGCGGTAGGATCACACCCTGACTCCAACTCATGTGCTATCAGCGTGTGTGTTGATCAGAGCCAGTGTACCCTGCACATGCACCTAGTATTAGTGCATGGGTTACATCCATGCCTTGGAGAACTCTGGAAAGCACAGAGGCCTGGATGGTTTGGAGAGAACCCATACACATATCCATTATACACGTTTAGGCATTGTTCAATAGTAAAGCCAAAAATATCTTTAGGATTAAAGACCCACTCTCCGCAAATGACATTGAGTGGCACGAGGAAAAAAACAAACGCTGGCCCTCTTTTCTGTAATTGCAAAATGAAATAACATTCTAGATTCAGCAACTGATAATAGACAAGTAGTTCTACTGCTAGAAATAGAAATCAATTTGACGACTTTGTTGCAATAATCTTAGAAATTTGTGGGACTTTCTTCCAGTTAAAGGCTTACAGGCTCTTAATGCAGAAGACAAATCATGACTTGTTTCCAGGGCTTTTTTTTTGTAAAAGCAGGAGCTCCTTTGCATATTAGGCTACACACCCCTGATGTAGCCAATCCTCCAAGAGCTTAGAGGGCTCTTAGTATAGGTCATTCTGTAAGCTTTAGGAGGATTGGATATAGCAGGGGTGTGTGGGCTAATATGCAAAGGAGTTCCTGCTAAAAAAAACCCCAGCAACCCTGCTTGGTTCCATTGCAATCACAATTTTAAATGTTAGTATTGGAGCAGTGCTGGACATAGACATGACATCTGGATGGATAATGACTGTGGTGAACAATAAAATTGTGGATGTGTGATAGTTGTTCAGCAAGCTGTGACCATGGATATTACATGTGGTTTAATGTAGAGTTTTCCTTGATCCAATGCAAATACATTTAAGATCAAGAAGGATCCGCACTTTGAAACCATATTTTGGATCCTTGATGCCACCACAAAACCATGGACCTGTCATTCCTGTGGTGCAAGGTCTACCAAAAATCATGGCGGGATCCGAAGCAGAAATCATGAGGATCCAAGAGAATCTGTTGTCCAATACCAAGTTTTTGGTCCATGGTGCTGCCATGAAGCCATGGATCCACGATTTCTGTGGTGGAAACTCTGCCCATGGACATGATATGTAATTGGATGGTGAGGTTGGGGGAATCTGAGGCAAAAATAACGAGGATCTATGAGGATCCGTGGTCCAAAACCAAGTTTTTGGTTCATGGTGCTGCCAAGAAGCATTGGACCCACAATTTCTGTGATGCAGGCTCTGCCCATGGACATGATATGCGATTGGATGGTGAGGTTGGGGGGATCTGAGGCAAAAATTATGAGAATCCATGGGGATCTGTGGTTGAAGACCAAGTTTTTGTTCCATGGTGCTGCCACGAAGCTGTGGATCCATGATTTCTGTGGTGCAAACTCTGCCCATGGACATGATATGCGATTGGATGGTGAGGTTGGGGGGATCCAAGGCAATAGTTACAAGGATCCATGAGGATCCATGGTCCAATACCAAGTTTTTGGTCCATGATGCTGCCACGAAGCCGTGGATTCACGATTTCTGTGATGGAAACTCTGCCCATGGATATGATATGCGATTGGATGGTGAGGTTGGGGGGATCTGAGGCAAAAATCATGAGGATCCATGAGGATCCGTGGTCCAAAACAAAGTTTTTGGTCCATAGTGCTGCCCCAAAAATTTATTTTTCCCAAAATGGCGGTCGCGACTTTTGCTTCACTTTAAAAATTTTCCCTCCTTTCCCTTTAACCAATTAAAATCTTCTTCACCACTCTCCAATAGTCCTTATTTTATAATTGCCAACTCAATTAACTCTACCAATTTTTATTGTCCCAGTCACTTTAAAAATGTTGTTAAAACTTTGTCCTCCCAGCAATGGCCGCCGATGTTTTCTCTCTGATATTATAATCCTAGAGTAGGCTGTTTACTTCTCTGACTTCCTTCTTCTTTCTTTAGTACTTCCCGCTTTTCTTGCCACCAAGCCTAATTTCACTGGTAGAGAAATCTCACGATGTCTGACGTACTTCCTGTGTTGACTATGAGTGCTGCAGATCTATGACGATGGGGCTGCTTCCTCAACCGCAGATAGACTAAACAATAAATTCCTTTCTCCTTTTAGCACTGTCTTTTAAATTTACAAAGTTCAAATTTAGCACCTTTTCTTCTCTTCCTTTCAAGCTTCCATTATTTTCAACTCTCAGCTTTTATTTTTGTTTTGTTTAACTTTAACTAGTCCCGAAGTGAAAGATAGCAATCAGTACCTTCTTTCTTGTAGTTTATCCAGATCAACACCAGTCTTTTGTAGTTTATATGTTTAAAGTTGTAAAAGAAGATTCAGATCCTGTCGAGCTTATGTCAAATAAATGACTCTGGAAACTTCTGCAGATGATGAATATGCAACTTCTCTCTGGAGATCCCTCAAAGGAGCTCCCCCCCCCCCCCGGGACTCCCTTTCAGCCAAGGTAAGTCTCCTCAAAGTATCTGTGCATATCTTGGACACTTCTCTAGCTGAGAAAAGTAGGCAGTAGGCATTGATTTGCCTTCTACTACCCCGAACAGAAGTGCCAGCCTGCCCCCGTTAAGGAAAGCAGCTCAGCTCGCCATTTTCCGATCCCGGAAGTCCAGAAATGAGATGAGTTCTTGTGTTCTTGCATAACTAATAATGTTTTATTGACAAAGAAATAAGTTCTCTAGGATCCTTCCAAAATCTATGTTCACAAATTTAGACTGGACATGTGTCTTATTCAATGCATATACCATGAATGGATTATTTTATATTTTTTAACTCAGGCATAGCCTATTTTTGGTAACTGACATTCCTAAAACCCTTTCCCTTGGTCCCAACTGTGTCTCAATCCTGGTTGTTTGAAGTCTGATCAGCAATGCACCATGAAATGTGACACACACCCTGCAAGGACTGGACAGTGCCAAAGAAGAGGAATTGATACCAGAGCGCTGCCAAATAAAGAGGGTAGCCTTAAAAGACAAGGGGGGGGGGGCTCTCAAGCTAGTCTGTGTGCCTAGAAAGGCCCCATAATGGAGACCAGGAAAACTCCATATTGGAAGGCTGGGCTGCATAGCCAAGGCATGACTCTGAGTGACCTTCTTCCCCACACACACACCTTCTCAAGATGGAAAATATTGGGATGTGCCAGTGTGAATGGATAATTCTATCACTGTCTCTCCTCCCGTGACCCATCTATACCCCATCTCTGTTAATATACTATTGCATTACTCCATTGTAGTGTCATTTCAGTCATTCTTGGGAATGTCGAAAACCAAATTGTCACCTAGCTGCCCTTCTTGAGTGGGCATACAGAATTGATTTGTTTAATAATGATGATGGTCAGTCTCCTTCAGATTTAAAATAATAATAATAAAAACCATGGTTGTGCCTTCAAAAGGGAATGTCTGATGCAACATTTAGAGTGACTGTTAAGAGGCCTCTCAGAGGAGCTTCTGCTAAACTGTTAAAACCAGTCAGGCTAAGGGTGTGAATCCAAAATAAAAGGGGCCCCGCAGAGAAGGAGCTTCTTGCTGATAACACTGAGGGACAGAGCAGGGGAAAACTACAAGAAATTACTGGAAGGAAAGCAGGAGGTGGAGCATTTCAATTAGATAAGAGGGGGCTTGTCTGCTTGTTTTGGGGATGAATAAAAATGGTCAGAAGGCTGATTTTAACTTAAGTCATTTTGAGCTTGCTGAAAAGTTCTACTTTGATGTCAAAGTAAAATACCTCGCTTCAAACCAAGCAATGTGTGGGGCTTCGTTATTTACTTGCTACACCACCTCCTTGTCCATTGAATAGTATTGCAGCCTGCATAACAATTCCTGGATGAGCTCCACCACCTGACCGCTGCCAGGTTTATAGTTGAGACATGATGCCATAAATCCCACTGGCTGAGACCTACACGGTGTAGCAGATACTCTTGGCTCTAGATGATGGTTTATTTTTTATTTTTTTTATTTATTTGAGATTTATATCCCGCCCTTCCCACGAATGGCTCAGGGCGGCTTCCAACAATTTAATCAAACATAAAATTTAAACAATATTAAGTATAAAACAATTAAATATTTAAACAGTTAAAACTTTAAAACAGAATATTTCAATTTCCTGTAAACAGATGGCTGGCCAGTTACATCAGTTGTCATCATAGCTAGGTATAGGCTAGCCGGAAGAGGGTCGTCTTACAGGCCCTGCGGAACTGCGCCAAGTCCCGCAGGGCCCTCACCTCTTCCGGCAGCTGATTCCACCATACGGGGGCCATAACGGTTTACCTAACTGGCAGCCACTCAGTTAAATTCAGTGAATTTACTCCCAGATAGGTGTGTTTAAAATCACAACCTGCGGCTGCGACACAAAAGGATTTCCTGCTTAGCAGACACGGTTAGGCTCTATGCGCATTTAAGGAAACCAGCGGTATTGACACCGCAGACTTCTCCAGGGAACACCACCTATTTTTCTACAAAATCACCACTGCCAGGTTTATAGCTGAGACATGAGGCCATAAACCCCACTGGCTGAGACCTACACCGTGTAGCAGATACTCTTGGCTCTAGATGACGGTTTACCTAGAAATAACTGGCAGCCACTCAGTGAATTTACTCCCAGATAAGTGTGTTTAAAATCACAATCTGCGGCTGCGACACAAAAGGATTTCCTGCTTAGCAGACACGGTTAGGCTCTATGCGCATTGAAGGAAACCAGCGGTATTGACACTGCAGACTTCTCCAGGGAACACCACCTATTTTTCTACAAAACCACCACTGCCAGGTTTATAGTTGAGACACGAGGCCATAAACCCCTCTGGCTGAGACCTACATGGTGTAGCAGATACTCTTGGCTCTACATGACGGTTTACCTAGAAATAACTGGCAGCCACTCAGTGCATTTACTCCCAGATAGGTGTGTTTAAAATCACAACCTGCGGCTGCGACACAAAAGGATTTCCTGCTTAGCAGACACGGTTAGGCTCCATGCGCATTGAAGGAAACCAGCGGTATTGACACCGCAGACTTTTTCAGGGAACACCACCTATTTTTCTACAAAACCACCACTGCCAGGTTTATGGTTGAGACACGAGGCCATAAACCCCTCTGGCTGAGACCTACACCGTGTAGCAGGTATTCTTGGCTCTACATGACGGTTTACCTAGAAATAACTGGCAGCCACTCAGTGTATTTACTCCCAGATAGGTGTGTTTAAAATCACAACCTGCGGCTGCGACACAAAAGGATTTCCTGCTTAGCAGACACGGTTAGGCTCCATGCGCATTGAAGGAAACCAGCGGTATTGACACCGCAGACTTTTTCAGGGAACACCACCTATTTTTCTACAAAACCACCACTGCCAGGTTTATACTTGAGACACGAGGCCATAAACCCCTCTGGCTGAGACCTACACGGTATAGCAGATACTCTTGGCTCTACATGACAGTTTACCTAGAAATAACTGGCAGCCACTCAGTGCATTTACTCCCAGATAGGTGTGTTCAAAATCACAACCTGCAGCTGCGACACAAAAGGATTTCCTGCTTCGCAGACACGGCTAGGCTCTATGCGCATTGAAGGAAACCAGCGGTATTGACACCGCAGACTTCTCCAGGGAACACCACCTGTTTTTCTACACAACCACCCCTGCCAGGTTTATAGTTGAGACACGAGGCCATAAACCCCTCTGGCTGAGACCTACACGGTGTAGCAGATACTCTTGCCTCTAGGTGACGGTTTACCTAGGAATAACTGGCAGCCACTCAGTGAATTTACTCCCAGATAGGTGTGTTTAAAATCACAACCTGCGGCTGCGACACAAAAGGATTTCCTGCTTCGCAGACACGGCTAGGCTCTATGCGCGTTGAAGGAAACCAGCGGTATTGACACCGCAGACTTCTCCAGGGAACACCACCTGTTTTTCTACAAAACCACCACTGCCAGGTTTATAGTTGAGACTCGAGGCCATAAACCCCTCTGGCTGAGACCTACACAGTGTAGCAGATACTCTTGCCTCTAGGTGACGGTTTACCTAGGAATAACTGGCAGCCACTCAGTGAATTTACTCCCAGATAGGTGTGTTTAAAATCACAACCTGCGGCTGCGACACAAAAGGATTTCCTGCTTCGCAGACACGGCTAGGCTCTATGCGCGTTGAAGGAAACCAGCGGTATTGGCACCGCAGACTTCTCCAGGGAACACCACCTGTTTTTCTACAAAACCACCACTGCCAGGTTTATAGTTGAGACTCGAGGCCATAAACCCCTCTGGCTGAGACCTACACAGTGTAGCAGATACTCTTGGCTCTAAGTGACGGTTTACCTAGGAATAACTGGCAGCCACTCAGTGAATTTACTCCCAGATAGATGTGTAAAATCACAACCTGCGGCTGCGACACAAAAGGATTTCCTGCTTAGCAGACATGGCTAGGCTCTATGAGCATTGAAGGAAACCAGCCGTATTGACACCGCAGGCTTCTCCAGGGAACACCACCTATTTTTCTACAAAACCACCACTGCCAGGTTTATAGTTGAGACACGAGGCCATAAACCCCTCTGGCTGAGACCTACACCGTGTAGCAGATACTCTTGGCTCTACATGATGGTTTACCTAGAAATAACTGGCAGCCACTCAGTGCATTTACTCCCTGATAGGTGTGTTTAAAATCACAACCTGCGGCTGCGACACAAAAGGATTTCCTGCTTCGCAGACACGGCTAGGCTCCATGCGCGTTGAAGGAAACCAGCGGTATTGGCACCGCAGACTTCTCCAGGGAACACCACCTATTTTTCTACAAAACCACCACTGCCAGGTTTATAGTTGAGACACGAGGCCATAAACCCCACTGGCTGAGACCTACACGGTGTAGCAGATACTCTTGGCTCTAGGTGACGGTTTCCCTAACTGGCAGCCACTCAGTTAAATTCAGTGCATTTACTCCCAGATAGGTGTGCTTAAAAGCACACCCTGCGGCTGCGATGCAACAGAATTCCCTGCTTAACAGAGACCCGGTTAGGCTCTATGGGCATTGAAGGCAACCAGCGGTATTGGATACCGCAGACGTCTCCAGGGCGCACCGAGGAGCGGCGCCAAGCGCGCCAGAGCCGGCCCAACTCAGGAGGCGCGCGGGGCGGGCCGTCTCAGCCCGGAGGCCTTCTCCTTCCTTCCAGCCACACCTCAGCCCCGCCTTCCGCCCCGCCGGGCCCCGAGCGGCAGCAGAGGCATGGCGGCGGCCGGCTTGTCCTACGAGGCCTTCGTGGCGCTTCACAGGGCGGCGCTGGGCGCCTCTGCGGTCCCTGCGCGCTACTGGCCCAGCCTGTGGCACAAGCTGGAGAACGAGGTGGGTCCCGGGCAAGCTGGCGAGCAGCGCCGCCTCCGGCGAGGCTTTCTCCGTGGGGAGGCCACTCCACTCCGCCATGGCGCCTCCTTGTCCCCGCGAGCTTCCGGGGGTGGGGTGGAGAGGGCGCCTTCGTGGGGCTGGCTGGTTTCCGGCACGGAGGCTGCTGGAGAGGCGCGCTTGCTCCAAACGCGCGCTGCTGGGCAGGCTCGGGCTCTTCGGTTTGCAGGCGGCGAGGCTGCCTCGGGGAGGGCGGAGCCGATTGGTTCCCGGGTCGCCGCAAGGCTGGATGGCGCGCGCGCTGGGCAGGTGGCGCGCCTTTCCGGCAGCGGGGCGCGTTTAGGAGCAGGGCAGCTGGTTGCATTGGGGGGTTTTTCCCCCCCGGACGCAGCGTTGTTTTATTTTTGGGGTACCTGAGAAATGGCAGCTGAAGTCCTACGCAGGGCTGCGGAAGGAGCGGAGACGTAACAAAAAAAATGATGCCTTTCTGTCTTCTGTGCATTTAAAACAGTGGCAAGAAACAAAGGACTGGAGCCTTAGCTGGTGTCCGCGGGCCCATTCCGCAGGCTGGTTGCTCATGGCACCCACCTGGTATGGGACTGGGGATGCCGGCTTTGTTCTGATTCGGCCCTCGGTCAGTGTAGAAGTTGGGAAAGCGACTTGCGTCCTCCCTCGCACCGGGCGTTAGACTGAAAGGCGGGCGGGGGAAGCTCAGGTTCTTCTAAGCTCTTTTAGAGTTTTATGGGAAAGAAAGGTCTTCCGAGGTGAAACGGTACAATCTTAGGCAGGCTTACTGGGATCTCCGGTCTTTTGCACGTGCAATTTTGACTGGAAAATGGCTGCTGCAGGAGCAGAGCCGACCATGAAATGCCAGGGGGTGAGGTTCACTTAAACTTACGTTCCAAAGAGAAGCTCCATTGAACAAGATTATCTTTGAAAGAAGCAGAGTGTTTTAAAATACTTACGTGCCCCTAAAATAAGTATACGTGTTGAGCGAGCTAAGAAACCAACATCTGGTATTATCTGCCTTCATTTTGCAGGCATCTAACCTGGCTTATCCTCTTTACGTGAACGAGGCAAAAGCCCCATGTGTCTTCTCCCATTTTATTAAAGCACTTGGCAGGCGCCAGGAAAATCATTGGTGAGCAGTATGTGTTGCTAGAGACTGCGCGGTTTCTTTAGCAAGCGCTGAAAACAGTAGCCTGCAGGTATTTTCCTTCTGTTTGTAGCGTTGTCAAAGGATTGCAAATAATTTGATTTTTACACTTTTTCTGAGTACACCATGAGCCCCGTGGCGCAGAGGGTTAAACCTGCAGTCCTAAGCTCTGCTCACAACCTGAGTTTGATCCCGGCAGAAGCTAGGTTCAGGTAGCCGGCTCGAGGTTGACTCAGCCTTCCATCCTTCCAAGGCCGGTCAAATGAGTCCCCAGCTTGCTGGGGGGGAAAGTGTAGATGACTGGGGAAGGCAGTGGCAAACCACCCTATAGAAAGTCTGCCGTGAAAACGTGAAAGCAACGTCACCCCAGAGTCGGAAACAACTGGTACTTGCACAGGGGACCTTTCCTTTCCTCTGAGTACACCTAGGTTCTCTTTAAAATGTATATTATATATATACACATACACACACTGCTCCTTTTCCACCTGGTTCAAGGCAGTTTACAAATCATAATAAAAGCAACACATAATTCTCCCCCTGCTGCCATTGCTTGCACATCACAAGTCCTGGCAAGCAGTGTCTTCTGAAGCTCTTCAGGGATAGGATGTGAGGGACTAGGCCCATAGCCCCGGTAGGGGGGGGGAAGCCCCTCTATTAAACTCCCCCTTCCCCCTGTAGGGCCTCTCCATTCAGTGCCTGCGCCGCTGGCCTGCCGCCACTCACCCCTTCCCTTTGCACACACCCTGTGCCTTCTTCGCCGACTCGCAGCAGCTGCTACCGCTGCCCGCCACTCCTTTCCCATCCCTTCCCCTCCCACCCCCGCGCAATCCCGGCAGGGCCCTATGATCATGCAGCGGGGAGGAGAAGGGAAGCGATGGGAAAGGAGGGGCGGGCAGCTGTAGCGGCCGTGGTGAGCCAGCAAAGGAGGCGCAGGCCGCAGTGGTGGGCGAGCAGGGGTGTGCTGGGGGTGTGTGTGCAAAGGGAAGGGGTGGGTGGCAGCGGGCCATTGGAGGAGGCACAGGTGGGTGAGCGGGTGATGCGCTGGGGGGGGGTGTGCAAAGAGAAGGGATGGGTGGCGGTGAGCCGGCAGAGAAGGTACAGGCTGCAATAAAACTCGCACAATGGCAATAAAACTCGCACTGGAAAACTCACAGCATGGAGTTTATTTTATTTCGTATATTTATTTATTTAGTTAGTTATGGTCCTTTGAGTCCAAAGTGAAGCCGTAAACATGTAGGTGAAGACGAAGTTCAAATCAAGATATCCTAAAGCAAACTAGAACAACCAAAGCAGCCAACCGCTATAAACCAACATATGTCTGGGAAACAAAATAATGTTTTTCACCTCATGTCTAAAGCACAAAAAAAAATGATCAGATGACGGGCTGTTTGGCATGATCTCCAAAGGTGCCACAGCAAAGAAGGTCCTTTTTCTCGTCGTCGCCATCTTCTAAGGATGGGGGTGAGCAGAAGAGTGCCTTCACAGACTGTCATAACAAGTTAATACTAACAGTTTCTTAGATCGGTGTTCTTTAGCTCATCAGCTGGGACCACCAGGTTGCGAAACTTTATAGTGCTGCAGTGATTTTGAGAAGCGGCTGCAGGCATGCATATACAGAAAATAAACCATATAGCATGCATTCTTTGCATGCAAGTTTAGTGGAGTAGCAAGCTGATGACTCCTTGGTCTCTGCCTCCTCCTGACCCCTCTTATCAACACTTACAACTCAGTGGGAGGGCTTCTAGTGTCCTGGCCTCCCGGTGGCCCTCCTGACGGCACCTGGTTTTTTTGGCCACTGTGTGACACAGAATGTTGGACAGGAGGGGCCATTGGCCTGGTCCAGTATGGCTTCTCTGTTGTTCTTATGTCTGGGGCAAGTGATGCTTTGTATTCTTGGTGCTTGGGGGGCAGGCACAGTGGGAGGGCTTCTAGTGTCCTGGCCCCACTGATGGACCTCCTGACGGCACCTGGTTTTTTTGGCCACTGTGTGACACAGAATGTTGGACAGGATGGGCCATTGGCCTGGTCCAGTATGGCTTCTCTGTTGTTCTTATGTCTGGGGCAAGTGATGCTTTGTATTCTTGGTGCTTGCGGGGGCAGGCACAGTGGGAGGGCTTCTAGTGTCCTGGCCCCACTGATGGACCTCCTGATGGCACCTGGGTTTCTTGGCCACTGTGTGACACAGTATTGGACTGAATGGGCCATTGGCCTGACCCAACATGGCTTCTCTTATGTTCTTATGTCCAGGGCAGTGATGCTCTGTATTCTTGGTGCTTGGAGGGGCTTCTAGTGTCCTGGCCCTGCTGGTGGACCTCCTGATGGCACCTGGTTTTTTTGGCCACTGTGTGACACAGAGTGTTGGACAGGATGGGCCATTGGCCTGGTCCAGTATGGCTTCTCTGTTGTTCTTATGTCTGGGGCAAGTGATGCTTTGTATTCTTGGTGCTTGCGGGGCAGGCACAGTGGGAGGGCTTCTAGTGTCCTGGCCCCACTGATGGACCTCCTGATGGCACCTGGGTTTCTTCGCCACTGTGTGACACAGTATTGGACTGGATGGGCCATTGGCCTGACCCAACATGGCTTCTCTTATGTTCTTATGTCCAGGGCAGTGATGCTCTGTATTCTTGGTGCTTGGAGGGGCTTCTAGTGTCCTGGCCCCGCTGGTGGACCTCCTGATGGCACCTGGTTTTTTGGCCACTGTGTGACACAGAGTGTTGGACTGGAGGGGCCATTGGCCTGATCCAGCATGGCTTCTCTTATGTTCTTATGTGATACAGAGTGTTGGACTGGATGGGCCATTGGCCTGATCCAGCATGGCTTCTCTGATGTTCTTATGTGACACAGAGTGTTGGACTGGATGGGCCATTGGCCTGATCCAACAGGGCTCCTCTTATGTTCTTATGTGACACAGAGTGTTAGACTGGATGGGCCACTGGCCTGATCCAACATGGCTCCTCTTATGTTCTTATGTGACACAGAGTGTTGGACTGGATGGGCCATTGGCCTGATCCAACAGGGCTCCTCTTATGTTCTTATATGACACAGAGTGTTGGACTGGATGGGCCACTGGCCTGATCCAACATGGCTTCTCTTATGTTCTTATGTGACACAGAGTGTTGGACTGGATGGGCCATTGGCCTGATCCAACAGGGCTTTTCTTATGTTCTTATGAGACACAGAGTGTTGGACTGGAGGGGCCACTGGCCTGATCCAACAGGGCTTCTGTTGGACACAGAAGTGTTGGACTGGATGGGCCATTGGCATGATCCAACATGGCATCTCTTATGTTCAGTAGGTCCTGAGATTTTGATAGACTGAAGACTACTCCTTTAGTTATTTTGGTCCTAAACTGTTCAGTTCTTTTAAAATTAGCAACATTAGGAGTTCTTTCAACATGCATTATCTGCAATCTGTATCAGTTTTCATGCTCTGGGAAGGATTTTGTATGTTGCTTCCAAACACTTCAGTATGGATTTTGCAAAAAAAAACAACCCCTCAAAGATGGCTATTGAAAGTAATTCTGATGGAGAGCAAGCAAAATAAATGGTCAGTGAAATAGAAATGGGAGGTGGCAGGCTGGTGGAGGAGGCATAGGCCGTGGCAGTGGCGGGCGGGCAGATGGTGCGCTGGAGGGGGAGGGGAGGGAAAAGAGGGTTTGACAGCAGCTGGTGGGTGGGCGGAGGAGGTAGGGAAATTCGGGGAGTTTGCACGAAGAGTTCCTCAAGAGAAGCCCTCTGTGCAAACAGGGCTATCTGGCCCCATAGCCCCCCACCACCAAATTTCTTAACCTCGGGGGCCCCTCCACCCAAAATTTTATGGCTATGGGCCTGTGAGGGATGGCTTGCAGTTCCACCCTCCAGATGGCATAGCAAATCCCTGATCCCTTGGGTGTATGCAAATTCTTAGAATATCCAGCCGGTGAAAGGCTCTGAATCTTTCGTGAGGGAAGATTAGAAGATGAGGAATGGAGTACATGCCATCTTCTGGGCATGCAGCAGGGGTCACAGGGGATGAATGTGTGTGGGGGAGGTATTTGTGAATTTCCTGGTTTGTGCAGGAGGTATTTCCTGTGTTGTGCAGGAGGTTGGATTAGATAACCCTGGAGGTCTCTTCCATCTCTATGGTTCAATGGAGTCAAGTAGTTAATTAGGCCTTAGACAGAGATAAAGAGGACATAAGAGAAGTCATGTTGGATCAGGCCAGTGGTCCATCCGGTCCAACACTGTCACATAGTAGCCAAAACCCAGGTACCATCGGGAAGTCTGCCAGGATGGCCAGAACTCCAGAAGCCCTCCCACTGATGGACCTCCGTTCCATATGTTTACCTAATCCCCTTTTGAGGCTGCCTATGCTTATAGCTTCCACCACTTCTGTGGCAGTGAATTCCATGTGTTAATTACTCTTTGGGTGAAGAAGTGCTTCCTTTTATCTATTCTAAATTTACCGTTCATCACTTTCATTCAGTTCCCATGAGTATTGTGAGAAAGGAAAATACTCCTTTCTCTACCTTCTTTATCCTATGCATAGTTTTGTGAACCTCTACACAGGGGTGTCAAACTCATTTGTTATGAAGGCCGAATCTGACATAATGAGACCTTCTTGGGTTGGGCCATGTGTGTCATAGAATGTAATGCAAGGTAGCAGAGATATAAACTTTATAAAGGACACAGACAAACACAATTAAAATGTTAAAAAATGATTAAAACATTAGCACTCATTGGTCTTAAAGTTGCTTTCTTTGAATCTTTCCCATGGCGTCCAGGGAGCTTGGCAAAAGAAGCTCTGGCTCTTTCCTTCTTTCACCAGGGGACCAGGAGCCAATAAAAGGAAGAGAGGCTTGGCTTAGTAGCTCTGCTGTGGGATTGAGAGAGCCTGGCAAAGCATGCAGTCCCTCCCCCCCATTCTTCCCCAAGGGAGGAACCTCTGCAAATAGAGAAAATAGAGGCCTTGCTCTGTAGCTCCTGTGCGATTGAGCAAGCCTGGCAAGGGAAGCTTTGATGCAGAAGGATGCAAGAGAGAGGGAGAAGGAAGCAGACGACAGCCAGTTGCTTGGGGGCCTGATAAGAGCCTTCCAGAGGCCTGATTCGGACCCTGGGCCGCATGTTTGACACCTTTGCTCTATCATGTCACCCCTTAGTCATTGATCCCCAACTGTCAGAACCCTGCCCAGGGTTCTTGCAGTCCTCCATTGTCAGTATCCTGTTATTCTATGTTATGTAGTATTTTACAATGGCTAAGTGTGCCTCAGATCGCAAAGCATGGAGGCACACCATCCACCAGGCTGTCTCTTCCTTTGAGAACGCACGCATAGCTGGTCTTGAGGACAAAAGGAGATTGAGGAAGAATCGCACTGCTACAGCACCAACCCCAAATCAGACTTTTCCCTGCAGCCACTGTGGCCGGACCTGCCTGTCCCGCATTGGGCTTGTCAGCCACCAGCGAGCCTGCAGCAGACGTGGACTATTGCACCCTTCTTAAATCTTCGTTCGCGAAGCCAAGCCGAGAGAGAGAGAGAGAAAGTCTGGTATCAGGCAAAGATGTTCCTTTTGTTCATTGTAGCTTTTTCACCTCTTTCCCTCTTTCAACTCCCAATTCCTGAGTTTGTCCATGCCTGGGCGCTTGTGTCCTTGAAGGGTTTGGTTACAACATGAAATTGGCGCAATTATTTAAGTTTGGTTACAACATGATTTGGTTACATAATTATTTGTTTGGTTACAACATGAATTGGCACAATTATTTAAGATAATTGAGAATTTGACTACTCTGCCTCAGGGCAGACCAAACGTAAGAGAATTGGAAATAGGCTGTGAGGCTTTTGCGAAATTTTTTGCAGACAAGATCTCGTCGCTCCGCCAGGACTTTCCCGCCACGTTGGATACAGTATTGGAACCCGAGGCTCCGTGCCTGTCTTCTGATTTTAACTTGGATCACTTCAACGCACTTAGCTTAGGGGAAGTCGACGGAATTCTCTCTACTGTGCGCCCTACAACTTGTGATCTTGACCCATGCCCCTCCTGGCTAATTAAATCTTGTCAGAGGGAGCTAAGACATCCTGTACGGGATATCATAAATAGATCCCTCTTGGAAGGACAATTTCCAACATCTTTGAAAGAGGCCATGGTCCGCCCTCTCTTGAAAAAAAGTACAGCAGATCCAGCCGAATTGGCGAATTACCGACCGGTCTCGAACTTACCATTTTTAGGTAAAGTTATTGAGAAGGCAGTGGCGGCACAGTTGCAGAGATTTCTGGATGACACTTCCGCCTTAGACTCCCACCAGTCCGGCTTCCGTCCGGGTCATGGGACGGAGACAGTGCTGGTCGCCTTGGTGGATGACTGTATTTACCTTTCATTTCAGTTTCCTCTTCACATGCCTCCGCATCTCAGAGAATTTACCCCTTTTAAAGTTAAACGTGGTTGTGCCGGTCTTTTGGGGCAACTCTCTATTTATACAAATGGTGAAATCAATAACGTTATGGTCACTGCTCCCAAGCGGTGCGATCACTTTTATATCTCTCACCAAGTCTTGGGTATTACTTAGGACCAAATCCAGGATCGCCCCATCCCTGGTAGGTTCAGAGACCATCTGCTCTATAGCACAGTCATTGGGAGCATCTAGAAACTCAATCTCTTTCTCTCGATCAGAACACATATTGACCCAATCAATCTGTGGGTAGTTAAAATCACCTACGACGACAATGTTTTTACGTCTAGCCACTATTTTTAAGCCTTTCATCATATTATAGTCCTCTATCTTTTGATTTGGTGGGCGATAACAAACTCCCATAGTTAAATTTCCTTTTGGGCCCTCTATTTCAACCCAAAGCATTTCTAGAAGGGAATCTAATTCTCTGACCTCAGTCTTACTGGACCTCTCTGACATACAGAGCCACCTCATCTCCATCCCTTCCCTCCCTAACCTTCCGATATAACTTATATCCAGGAATCACCGTGTCCCACTGATTCTCCTCATTCCACCAAGTTTCTGAAATTCCCACAATGTCTATGTTTTCCCCCAACACTAAACATTCCAACTCACCAATTTTAGTTTGAACACTTCTAGCATTTGTGTACAAACATCTATAATTTCCCAGGCAAGCTAGGCCCGCCACCTTCCTCCTTCCGCCTCGAGACTCAGGCAGGCAGTCCATTCTGTTTGTCACCATCTCAGTGGATAACTCTGATCCATTACCCGGTAGAAAAGTAACAGCTAACCCTTCATCTCTTTGAGATGAGTCCTCCCGAACCAGAGACATTTAATCTCCTGTCGGCTTTCCCCCAAGATTTAGTTTAAAAACTGCTCTGCCACCTTTTTGATTTTAAGCGCCAGCAGCCTGGTTCCATCTGGGGACAAGTGGAGACCGTCTTTTTTGTACAGCTCCTGCTTGTTCCAGAAAGCATCCCAGTGCCTAACAAACTTAAACCCTCCTCCTTACACCATTGTCTCATCCACACATTGAGACTTCTAATTTGTGCCTGTCTCTCCTGCCCTGCACATGGAACAGGTAGCACTTCTGAGAAGGCTACCTTGGAGGTCCTGGCCTTAAGTGTCCCGCCTAGCCTAAATTTTTCCTCCAGGACCTCACGACTGCATTTCCCCACATCGTTGGTGCCAACATGTACCACGACCACTGGCTCCTCCTCAGCACTATCAGCCTATCTACTACACGCGTAATGTCCGCTACGTTTGCACTAGGCAGGCAAGTCACCATATGGTCAGTACACGGTTTTGCCACCCAGCTGTCTACTTGCCTAAGAATCGAATCACCAGCTACCAAGACCCCCCCCCCTCTCTCCCTGCCCAGGCGCGTTCCTTGGCGCGAAAGGATTCCTGCTCACCAACTGAAGAAGAGGTCCCTTCTGAGGGCGCATTCCCCTTATCCTCAGCCTGGTTTCCTGTTCCCTCTAGACCCTCACGCTCCCTGGCAGCAACGGGGCTGCCACGTTCATAGTGGGGCTCATCTTACACGTCCCCGAGAGTCTTCTCTGAGCGCCTAACTGACCATCTCTGCTTCTCCAGGTCAATCACTTCAGCCTCAAGGGTACGAACTCGTTCCCTGAGGACCAGGAGCTCCTTGCATCGGGCACACACCCAAGACTTCTGTCCTGTGGGCAGATAGTAATACTTGTGACACTCAGTGCAAAACACTGGAAAGCCCCCACCCCCCTGCTGGCATTCTACCTTCATGATAGCTTTTTAAAAATATACAGTCCCCTTTTAAAACCTGTTTGTTTATGTGGCTCCCCGCCTGGAGAGTCTACTTACCTTATTGGGAACACAAGGAATCTGGGTTCCTGGTCGTTACACAGCCCCCAGGCTAAGAGCCACAGGCCAAGAGCCCTTTAGCTCTTGCCCTTCAGCTCACGCCAAAGGCTCGCGCCTCTGGCAAGGTACAGCTTAATAATGCAAAGAGGGTGGGGAACACATTCACAATCAGCAACAATCACCTTCAGCCCTTCACACGAACTCAGAAGTTTTCAGCAACTCCCCCAGCTGCTAAGCCACAAACCTCACGCTTGTAGCACTTCTCTGCTCTATCTCAGAGCTCCCTGCAATGTGCAAACAATACTTGATTTTCTCCCCTACTTAAATACTTCAGTTCAAGTATTTGTTGCTATTGGTTGCTTAATCAGATTATCTACTGAGGGCATTTGGATCATTTTCTATAAGGTTTTCCAGAAAATATTCTAATTCCAGTTCTTGCCAAAATCCATATGGGAGGGGGAACAGATTCTTTCTTTGCTGGTGTATACTGGTAGGAACATATAACTACCAAAAAACCTAAAAGTCAGTTTAATTGCACCCTTAAAATTTCCTCAGGTAGATAATGCCAAAGATGGGTACTTAGCTCTGGCCCTTGGTGTTTGCGAGCAAAAATGGAGTATCACAGGGCACATTAAAGGAACACTGGGTGCCAAATGAAAGTATGTATTTATTTACGTTATTTATAGTCTACTCCTGGGAGCGTAGCATGTATGAACTCAAACCCTAATCCCTATTTAGCAGAACCAGTGAGTTAGAGAAGGGTGGGGATTGATAGATAGATAGATAGATAGATAGATAGATAGATAGATAGATAGATAGATAGATAGATAGATAGATAGATAGATAGATAGATAGATAGATAATTTTATTTGTATCCCGCCCTCCCCGCCGAGGCAGGCTCAGGGCGGCTAACAACATCATACAAATTTCAATTATACAAAAAGCAAAAAACACAAAATTACATTTAAGCATTAAAATTCTGATTAGGTTTAAAATTAGTTAATTAAGTTAATAAAAGTGCTAATACTGTTCTTTAGGATGGCGGTTATCATTAACAATTTCTTCCTTCGTCAGCGAAAGCTAGTCGGAAGAGGAAGGTCTTGCAGGCCCTGCGGAATTGTTCAAGGTCCCGCAGGGCCCGCATTTCCTCTGGAAGTTGGTTCCATAGGCTCGGGGCTACAGAGGAGAAGGCCCGGTTACGGGTACATTGCAGCTTCACCTCTCTCGGTCCGGGAGTAGTCAACAAGTTTTTTCCGGCTGACCTCAGTGCTCTCTGGGGTTCATATGGGGCCAATTGAATATTGGTGCTAATTGAATATTGGTGCTATATAATATTGGTGCTGGGGTTCATGATTGGGCCAATGAATATCAAACTCTTCCTGAATATGTGGTTTTTATTGTTATGTTCTTGACATGGGTCTCTCAGGTGGGGTAGGTGGAGATGAACTTCCTACTAACTCCCAGCTCCCCAAATGCCTTGATTCTTTCTAACTTAGCATGCCCAACATGCGAATGGTCGCTGTATATCAGTTAAGTATTCATTGAAACTTTGTCGACATCAAGCTCGACGCTTAGAGACTAATTTATGGTGTTGCGTGTAAGTTGATGGCATCCTTTTTTTGCAATTTCAGGTCTTTGATGCTGGTGAGTATTTTGGAATAATGCAAGTGGAGGAGGTGGAAGAAGAGGAAGGAGGCAATGAAGACACGAAAGAAAAAATTAAAAAGAGAATAATCCCTGGGAGTGAACTTTGCTACAAAGTGATTGTGACGAATGAAAATGGACTTGAGGCAGCAAACCCTAGTAGGTAAGCCATCAGTTTAGATTTTGTGTTCATTTGCCCAGTATGGGGCCATTGTAATCAAGTAGCTTAAAGGAATTTTTCCTCCATGTGTTGTCCTTTGTGATCCATGCCTTCAGGAGATGTTCTGTTTCAGAAGCCTTCTGCTCCTCCACAAAATAAGAGCAGCATATAGCCAGGCTACCGTTCGACAGAAGGAAATTAAAATAATCTGCGCTCCAAGTAAATCGTGTAAATGCTTAAAAATGTGTAACTTTCGTAATTTATTTTCGCTTCAAAATTTACTTGGTATTTTGTGTAATTTGAACTGTGGACTTGGGAATCATGCAAAAAAATATAAACGTTTTCTGATCACTGGAGGCCTGACACTCCTCTATATAGTTAGCATTTGTTATTGAACATATATGAACATATGAAGCTGCCTCATACTGAATCAGACCCTCGGTCCATCCAAGTCAGTATTGTCTACTCGGACTGGCAGCGGCTCTCCAGGGTCTCAAGCTGAGGTTTTCAGCCTATTTGCCTGGACCCTTTTTAGTTGTGGATGCCAGGGATTGAACCTGGGACCTTCTGCTTCCCAAGTAGATGCTCTACCACTGAGCCACCATCCCTCCCCAAATCAGTATTGTCTACTCAGACTGGCAGCAGCTCTCCAGGGTCTCCAGCTGAGGTTTTCCACACCTATTTGCCTGGACCCTTTTTTGGAGATGCCAGGGATTGAACCTGGGACCTTCTGCTTACCAAGCAGATGCTCTGCCACTGAGCCACCATCCCTCCCCAATTACAGTATTACAGTGTGGAACTTTGTAGATAGGTCCCAGTGGGCAGCCGTGTTGGACTGAAGCAGTAGAACAAAGCAGGAGACAAGTGCACCTTTAAGACCAACTAGGTTTTATTCAGAATGTAAGTTTTCGTATGCTCTTAAGCATGTCTGATGAAGTCTGCTTAAGAGCATATGAAAGCTTTCATTCTGAATAAAACTTAGTTGGTCTTAAAGGTGCACTTGTCTGTTCTAGTGTGGAACTTTGTATACTTAGTTGTACTTCACGTATATCAACATGATAACTATCCCCAAATTGGAGATGAGTCTGAGGCAAAGAAATAGTTGACTAAGACCATCCAATGAGTTGTTGTTAGTAGTAGTAGAAGAAGAAGAAGAAGAAGAAAGGAGGAGGAGGAAATCGGATTTATATCCTGCCCTTCACTCTGAATCTCAGAGCAGCTCACAATCTCCTTTATCTTTCTCTGCCACAACAAATACCCTGTGAGGTAGGTGGGTCTGAGAGAGCTCTCACAGAAAGCTGCCTTTTCAAGGACAGCTCTGTGAGAGCTATGGTTTGATCCAAGGCCAGCTGCAAGTGGAGGAGTGGGGAATCAAATCCAGTTCTCCCAGAATCAAATCCAAGACTACGCACTTAACCACTACACCAAACTTGGCTCTCTTTGTGGCAGAGTAGATATTTGAACCAATAGTTCTTCTGGATCACATTTCTCACTTAGACTGTCCACTAGTTCTCTCTGGGTATTATAATCTCACGAAGGGTAGTTCTCTCTGTTTGTGCTATAATCTCAGAGGACTAATTTAATAATATAGACAAGTTGACTAATAACGTATCTAGTGTAAACACACAAAACTAATTTTTTGAAGCAACAAACATTCCTAGGTTCATCCAGTTTTACACATCAGCATGTTCCAAACAGCTAAAAACAATTTGACTCCTGTCAGTCAGTCAGCAGTTCATTTCATCACGTTTGATGTCTCTTCCCGAGGAATCTTTTTTTGTCATCCTAACTTTAAAAAGTGTTCAAACTGAGTTTTAAAATAGTGGAATCTCCAAACCAAAATGTAAGTAGGATTGTTGAACCTATCAGAAACCTAAAAACAGGGCTAAAGCAAAGCATGTCTTAATATAGCATATTAAACGTTGCAGAAATTACATAGTAAGATCCTAGTTTTTGTAAGCTAAACAGCAGTATAAACCACAAAGACAAGGGTAATGTTGGTTGGCAAGGTGGAGATCTTGAAGGAAATTGCTCTCCCCACTTCTGATGTAGTTCAGCTGACGTGGTTAAGAGCCTCAGGGTTATACTAGACTTGATGTTATTGCTAGAGAAGCAAGTTAATGCATCTACAAAAAAGACTTTCTCCCAATTCAGCCTAGTCCCTAAGATGGCCCCTTACCTTGCAATGACTGATCAGGCTGCCTGAATCCATGCCACAGTGACATCCAAACTAGATGTCACGTCTCCCCTCAAAATCAATTCATTACCTGCAGTTGGTGCAGAATGCCTTGGCTCAGCTATTTTATTGATATTTTATCAGCAAAATACTTGCCAAAAGTATCACGGCTAATTCTTCCTGAGACAATGAAGGCTCAGATTTTGGCATCAGCAGTTCCTGAGCTATCTTAAACAATTGGGGTGGTTGTGAAGATAAGAACATAAGAGATGGCCCAATGGTCCATCCAGTCCAACACTCTATGTCACACAGTGGCCAGGTGCCATTAGGAGGTCCATCAACTAACTAGCTGATGCTATAGTACAGGGGTGGCCAATGGTAGCTCTCCAGACGTTTTTTGCCTACAACTCCCATCAGCCCCAGCCATCAGCTATGCTGGCTGGGGCTGATGGGAGTTGTAGGCAAACAACATCTGGAGAGCTACTGTTGGCCACCCCTGCTATAGTAGAGTAGTAACATTTCTTTGCACCTGCTGGAATGGCCTTGGGTCAGCCCTAGCTCTTGTAGGAGTTGAACTTGAAAGGGCAGCTGCTGTGAGAGTCCTCTCAGCCCACCCACCTCACAGGGTGCCTGTTGTGGGGGAGGAAGATAAAGGAGATTGTGAGATTGTGAGCTGCTCTGAGATTGAGAGTATAGAGCGGGATATAAATCCAATATCTTCTTCATCTTCTTTGCTGCTGTCATCATAGCTTCATAGATCTTACAATGGGCTGTTTACCCCTCTGGGGTGGGAGTAGTCAAAGAGGGGCAAACCTGTTAATAGCTTCAAGGAGCTTTGTGTTCCACACTCTCCACTCCCATTGTTACCTCAGCTGAGCATGTGTCTGAGATTCTGAAATCCCCCAGTGTTCTGAAATCTGCTAGGATTCATGAACTTCTGTGGATAAACCATTTTAAATAGACCCCCCTCTCATATAGAATGTTGGAGCCACATTCACCTTGGCTTTATGGATCAGACCAAGGTTCTGGTTGAATCTCTAACCCTGAATGAAACCAGGCCTTTCCTCAATTGCTCAACACAATTTTAAAGGAACACTGCAAGACTATCAGGTTTGTAACATTCATCTAGGCCAGTGGGGTGGGCCATCTAGGGGTGGGGAACCTTTTTTCTGCCAAGGGCCATTTGGATATTTATAACATCATTCATGGACCATACAAAATTATCAGCTTGAAAAACAGTGCTCTGTCGAGGGAGAACGATTCAGGCCAACAAAATTCATGCAAATAATCATTTTTCTATTTGAAGTCATGTGGGAAGAGCCTGATAAGAACATAAGAGAAGCCATGTTGGATCAGGCCAACGGCCCATCAAGTCCAACACTCTGTGTCACACAGTGGCAAAAAATTTTATATACATACATACGCTGTGGCTAATGTATGTATATAAAATTTTTTGCCACTGTGTGACACAGAGTGTTGGACTTGATGGGCCGTTGGCCTGATCCAACATGGCTTCTCTTATGTTCTTATGTTCTTATCAGGCTCTTCCCACATGATTTCAAATAGAAAAATGATTATTTGCATGAATTTGGTGCACACACACCCCTGACCCACCGCCCTAGGCAAATGCCTAGGTCCGGGGCTTTTTTTGGTAGAAAAAGCCCAGCAGGAACTCATTAGCATATCAGACCACATCCCCTAATATTAGCATATTAGGTCACACACTCATTAGCCTATTAGGCCACATCATCTGGGATAATCAAGTGCAAATTGAACTGGTGGTAGCTGGGTAATAAAGGAAAATAAAGAAATGGGGGAGAAAGGAGAATAAAGGGAAATAAAGAAATGGGGGGAAAGGAAAATAAAGGGAAATAAACAAATGGGGGAAGAAAGGGAAATAGAAGAAGAAAGGGAAAGAAAGAAATGGGAGAAATAAAATGGGAATAAAGGGAAATAAAGGTGGGGAAGAAATGGAAATAAAGAAATGGAAGAATGGGTAATAAAGAAAAATAAAGAAGGGAAGAAAGGAGAATAAAGGGAAACAAAGAAAGGGGAATTAAGAGAAACAAAGAAATGGGGAGAAGAAATAGAAAGAAAAGGAAATAAAGAAATGAGGGGGAAACTTACCAGAACTGTGACAGTGACTTTTCCAGGCCCCACAGCGATCTAGGCCGGCCAGCCAGGCTGCAGGAAGGCCACTGTGTGGCTGGGCCCCGCAATCCCTGTTGGCCAGCCAATCCCCGAGGAGGCTGCTGCACAGTGCAGCTGCACCTCACACCTCACCCTAGGGAGGCTGCCATGTGGCTCGGCTTGGCCCAGCAATCCCCGAGGGCCAGACCAAGTGGTCTCAAGGGCTGTAAACGGCCCTCGGGGCGGACATTCTCCACCCCGATCTAGACAAAGGATGGCTTCTTTTAAAATTGAGCTAAAACCTGTTGTGTGCTGGATGGTTTATCTTATCTCTATTATGTACATTCATATGGACTGAATAACTTCTAGTGGTTATACTTAATGATTTTGTACTTGGTTTACTCTGCTCACAACCTGAATTCAATCCTGGCAGAAGCTGGGTTCAGGTAGATAGCTCAAGGTTGACTCAGCCTTCCATCCTTATGAGGTCAATAAAATGAGTACCCAGCTTGCTGGGGGTAAAGTGTAGATGACTGGGGAAGGCAATAGCAAACCACCCCATAAAAAGTCTGCCAAGAAAATGTCATGATGTGACGTCACTCCAGGGTCGGTAATGACTCGGCGCTTGCACAGGGGACTACCTTTACCTTTTCACCTGGTTTATATTATCCTGTACAAATGGTAATTTCATTTCAACACAATGCTTTATTTACATATTTTAACTAAATATTGTTATTTACAGAACTCAGTAATGTATTTTCACATTATAGATTCCCCTGAAGAAGCCTGTTGGCAAAATGCACAGTGAATTTTAACTGAATAATAAAATATATATTTTGCTTTACTTGCACCATTGGCCTTGGCCTTATTTTTATCTCTTAGTACAAAGGGAAATCTTTTTGAAAATAAGCATCTAAAACCTAATGGAGCAAGAGGCAGGTGGAAGCATAGAGAGAGAGCCAGTTTGGTGTAGTGGTTAAGTGTGTGGACTCTTATCTGGGAGAACTGGGTTTGATTCCCCACTCCTCCACTTGCAGCTGCTGGAATGGCCTTGGGTCAGCCATAACTCTGGCAGAGGTTGTCCTTGAAAGGGCAGCTGCTGTGAGAGTCCTCTCAGCCCCACTCACCTCATAGGGCGTCTGCTTTGGGGGTGGGAGATAAAGGAGATTGTGAGCCGCTCTGAGACTCTTGAGTGGAGGGCGGAATATAAATCCAATGTCGTCTTCTTCTTCTCCTCCTTCTTCTCCTTCTTCTTTTCCTTCTTCTTCTCCTTCTTCTTCCTCCTTCTTCTTCCTCCTCCTTCTTTTTCTCCTTCTCCCTCCTTCTTCTTCTTCCTCTCCTTCTTCTTCTCCTTCTTCTTCCTCCTTCTTTCTTCCTCTTCTTTTTCTTCTTCTTCTTCTTCTTCCTCCTTCTTCTCCTTCTTCTTCTTCTCCTTCTTCTTCCTCCTCTTCCTTCCTCCTTCCTTCTTCCTCTTCCTCTTCTTCGTCTTCTCCTCCTCCTCCTTCTCCTTCTTCTCCTTCTTCATATATCCTGCAGCTGTTGATGCCATCAATGCCAAGTTTATAGAACTTCAGTACCTATGTGGAAAGCGTAACAGAAGCCTATTGAATCACCTTCGGAGCTTTTTTTACTTATGTACCATATGTTGTTCTTGTCTTCAAAGCATTTTTCTTATTGACCATGCATGGACATACCGAACTGAACATGCCGGTGAGCAGCTGCGACAGGTTCCAGGTCTGCTTCACAGAATGGCCAGTTTGATGGGGATAGACGTCCATGGAGAAGTACCAGATGAGAATGTTGTTAATCAGGTGTTGGAGGATATGTGGAAATACAACCAGACCTATCAACTATCTCATGGGGTAGGAGCATCATAGGATTGCTAAAATCGTTAATAGTTGTCTTAAGATATTTTGGTACTGAAAAGCAATGATACCAAAAGGTTTCGTTGGGACCTTACTTGCAACCTTTAGCTCAGCTTATTATTACTGGACACAAGCCCTGAGCGGAATAGAAATTGAAATAAATAAATGAGAGAGAAATTCAGTATAAATCATGGTTGCTGAACAAAAACATTCACTGTAAGGATTTCTTAACAGCTGAAAGGTAGGATATAAATGCCTTTTTAATGGTTTGTTTTAATGCTGGAAATAGAGTTGTCCGTGTGTCAAGTGTGTGACTTGTGGGTCAAGAGGGAGGAGACAATATCAAAGGGCAGAGCCAACAGAAAACAACTCTTAAGGTGAATGGCTCCTCCCAATGTATACATGTCCCACCAAGCAATACATCCAGACATCACAAAGGACCCACACAAACAAACCTGTCACAGTCCAGAGTTTCTGCCAACCGCTCAAAGCAAGAACTAAAAGGGATTCTTATTTAAGATGATCTCAGTGCTGTAGTTTATGCTTATTCCTATAGGGGTGTGTGTGTTAGGTTAGGTTGGATTAGGTTTATTCGACTTACATCCCACCCTCCTCGCCAAGGCAAGCACAGTGCGTGTGTGTGCATCCCACATAATCTGTTGTTGAGGAATTAAGCATTTGGAACACATTCCAGAAAACAATTCGTTATGCCTGATTAAGAGTTACAATAAACCCATGTATTGTCAAGCCCGAGCCAGTTTGGTGTGGAGAGCCAGTTTGGTGTAGTGGTTAAGTGTGCGGACTCTTATCTGGGAGAACCGGGTTTGATTCCCCACTCCTCCACTTGCACCTGCTAGCATGGCCTTGGGTCAGCCATAGCTCTGGCAGAGGTTGTCCTTGAAAGGGCAGCTGCTGTGAGAGCCCTCTCCAGCCCCACCCACCCCACAGGGTGTCTGTTGTGGGGGAGGAAGGTAAAGGAGCTTGTGAGCCGCTCTGAGACTCTTCGAAGTGGAGGGCGGGATATAAATCCAATATCATCTTCTTCTCCTTCTCCTTCTCCTTCTCCTTCTCCTTCTTCTTCTTCTTCTATTTCAATGTAAGATGGTTGAGCAAATGTCAAACCCATGCTCTGGTTTCCCTCCGTTATTTACAACCCATCCTTCACGTCCTCCCTGCCATCTGGCTAAGAATGTTTATGTTACTGGGAATGGCCTGCAGTGTCTGAAGCCTATACTCCCTAAAATTCACAGGCCTGTTATCAGTTCACGGGTTAGTGATAGGACGCTTTTGTAGAGTAAAAGAAAGTTACCGCTGTACCCTTTGAACCTTAGATTTGAATAAAGCGCTTTTTTGTAACAGTTTATGATACCCTATATAGCATCATGTAACCTCTGGTATCTCAGTCTTTCCAAGGACCATGTTCCTTGGGCACCTTTGAGTTCCTAAATAACCTAGTCTATTTGAAACAAAACAAAGGACTTCATTATTGGGGCAATCGGGGCTTGACATTTATATGTATTGAACATAAATTGTATTCCGTTTGATACAGCATTGTAGTAACAAAGACACCTCTGCTGTCTGAATCCACCTATGCCCTTTCTTCAAAGCCCAGGTGAGCATGCAGTTGCTTTTGCTGCTTGGATTTGGATGTTGGATAATTATATGCCGGCAATTATCGATACACTGGCTGCCGGTTGTATACCGTGTTCGCTAAAAGGTGTTGGTTATTACCTTTAAAGCCCTATATGGCCGAGGACCTGCCTACCTTAGGGACCGCCTCTCCCCATATGTTCCCCAGAGAGCACTGAGATCTAGCTCTCAAAACCTCTTAAAAATCCCTGGGCCAAGAGAGGCTAGACTGAAGACAACCAGAGAGCAAGCCTTTTCAGCAATGGCCCCTCGATGGTGGAATCAACTTCCAGAGATGGTGCGAGCCCTGCGGGACCTGAACCAGTTCCGCAGGGCTTGCAAAACCTCTCTGTTTCAACTTGCCTTTGGAATAGAACCTGGCGAAACGGATCTGTAGCCATCCAGTCATCCTGTGCATGATTATGATCTATAGCACTTTATAGCACCTGTTTTATCCATTTAACTATTGTATTGTAATTTGAATTGTATTTTAAAATTTGTTGGTTTTATATTGTATTTATTTATATCATGGTTTTCCATGTCTGTGAGCCGCCCTGAGCCCGCCTTTGGCAGGGGAGGGCGGGATATAAAAATAAATTTATCTTATCTTATCTTAGCTTTGAAATGGGATTTTATTTATTTTTTATTTAATTGCATTTTTGACTGTCCTTCCCAACAGCCAGGCTCAGGGTGGTTCACAACAAATTATAGTTGCAGGCAAGATAAAACCGAAATTAAATAAACAGTACAAAAAATGCAGTTGGCATTGAGTAAGTAAATTTTTATTTATACCCCGCCCTCCCCGCCGAGGCAGGCTCAGGGCGGCTTACAGAGCATGATACAGTATCATGGTATGATGATAACAGATAAAATCAATCAACGATATAAATACAAAATATAAACTAATTTTAAGAATAAGCTAAAACAATACAGTGGTGCTACAGTCTCCATTCATCCAGGCAGCTTAATATTCATTCTGGTTACGTCTTAAAGGCTTCTTGGAAGAGGGCAGTTTTGCAGGCCCTACGGAACTGGTTGAGGTCCCTTAGGGCCTGCACCTCCTCTGGCAGCTGATTCCACCATTGGGGCGCTTTTATAGAGAAGGCCAGCTCCCTGGTTGTTTTACGTTTGGCCTCCCGAGGATGCTGCTGTCTCATGAGGGGAATGGAAGTGGGAGTACCAGATGAAACTGTAGCTGTCCTCAGTCAAATACCTGGTGGAACATGTCTGTTTTACAGGCCCTGAGGAATGATAATAAATCTTGCAGGGCCCAGGTGGAATTTGGCAGAGAGTTCCACCAACCTGGCCCTGTTTGAGGGCAGCTGGACGTCTCTTGGGCTGGGGCCCACCAGCACATGTTAATCACTGGAATGCAAGGCTTTCTTGGGGGTATACTTGGAGAGGCGGTCCTGGAGATATGTGGGTCCCTGACTGTTAAGGGCCTTAAAGGTTAATATCAAAACCTTGAACTTGATCCAGTACTCCACTGGGAGCCAGTGCAGCTCCTGCAGCACAGGGGAGATGTGAGCTGTGTGCTGGGCCCCTGTGAGGACGCAGGGCACTGCATTCTACACTAGCTGGAGTTTCCAGGTCAGCATCAAGGATAGACCCGCAAGTTACAATAGTGACCACTGCATAGATTACAGTGGCTAGGTTGGACTGAGACACATAGAAGGCCAACTGCCTGACTGGATGTAGTTGGTAAAATGCCAGCCTGACAACATTGGAAACCTGGGACTCCATTGTCAATGAGGCATCCAGAATCGCCTCCAAACTCTGGGCGGCTGGTGCAATTTAAGTGGCACACCATCCAGAGCTGGGAGTTAGGGTTCCACACCAGCATCCCCCCAACCAAGCCATAGATCCTCCATCTTAGAATAATTCAGTCTCAACTAACTCCACTCCGTTGCTTCTCCAGTTTGGTGTAGTGGTTAAGTGTGTGGACTCTTATCTGGGAGAACCGGGTTTGATTCCCCACTCCTCCACTTGCACCTGCTGGAATGGCCTTGGGTCAGCCATAACTCTCTTATCTGGGAGAACCGGGTTTGATTCCCCACTCCTCCACTTGCACCTGCTAGCATGGCCTTGGGTCAGCCATAGCTCTGGCAGAGGTTGTCCTTGAAAGGGCAGCTGCTGTGAGAGCCCTCTCCAGCCCCACCCACCTCACAGGGTGTCTGTTGTGGGGGAGGGAGGGAAAGGAGATTGTGAGCCGCTCTGAGACTCTTCAGAGTGGAGGGTGGGATATAAATCCAATATCTTCATCTACCTCACAGGGTGTCTGTTGTGGGGGAGGAAGGTAAAGGAGATTGTGAGCCGCTCTGAGACTCTTCAGAGTGGAGGGCGGGATATAAATCCAATATCTTCATCTACCTCACAGGGTGTCTGTTGTGGGGGAGGAAGGGAAAGGAGATTGTGAGCTGCTCTGAGACTCTTCGGAGTGGAGGGCGGGATATAAATCCAATATCTTCATCTACCTCACAGGGTGTCTGTTGTGGGGGAGGAAGGGAAAGGAGATTGTGAGCCGCTCTGAGACTCTTCAAAGTGGAGGGTGGGATATAAATCCAATATCTTCATCTACCTCACAGGGTGTCTGTTGTGGGGGAGGAAGGGAAAGAAGATTGTGAGCCGCTCTGAGACTCTTCGGAGTGGCGGGCGGGATATAAATCCAATATCTTCATCTACCTCACAGGGTGTCTGTTGTGGGGGAGGAAGGGAAAGGAGATTGTGAGCCGCTCTGAGACTCTTCAGAGTGGAGGGCGGGATATAAATCCAATATCTTCATCTACCTCACAGGGTGTCTGTTGTGGGGGAGGAAGGGAAAGGAGATTGTGAGCCGCTCTGAGACTCTTTGGAATGGAGGGCGGGATATAAATCCAATATCTTCATCTACCTCACAGGGTGTCTGTTGTGGGGGAGGAAGGGAAAGGAGATTGTGAGCCGCTCTGAGATTCTTCGGAGTGGAGGGCGGGATATAAATCCATTATCTTCATCTACCTCACAGGGTGTCTGTTGTGGGGGAGGAAGGGAAAGGAGATTGTGAGCCGCTCTGAGACTCTCCGGAGTGGAGGGCGGGATATAAATCCAATATCATCTTCTTCCTCAAATTGAGACAGCTCTGGCAGAAGCCAAAATAATGAGCCTTGATATAAGAGGTAAAGTGCAAGTTGTAAACCCTCAGCAAAAAAGTGAGAGTATGACCACAAACCCAGCAAATTTGAATTCCAGCAACAATGTGATCTTCTTTGTGTCAAGGGTCCTTGCCATTTCTTATTGCTTTGCGCTGTGTTACATATGTTTTGGTACTCTTTTGCTTTTGCTTTGAGAATTCTGGGGGATTGCAGCGGAACCTGCTCTGCTATCCTTTCTGATAATATCAGAAGTCACCATTCTGCCCTGTGGAGGGAACTGGAGTCTACATCTCAAGGCTGTGTTATCTCCTTACAGAGACTGCTTGAACTGTCCATTGTCTAGTATGAGGGGGGAGGTTGGGTGAGAAATATTTTGTATTGCTTTTCGCAGGCTTTGAGCTATTACTTTTGGCAGGCTATGTAACGGCCCTGGATGGGTATAAAGATCTGGCCAGCCTCAGGTGAGCCAGATCTGACACAAACATTTGTGCCACTGTTACCTATCTATCAATAAAGTTAACCCTTTCTGAAGAGGAGAGAGGTTTGGTTATGTTGACGATAGTCCCAGAGCTGATACTTTGTGGTCTCTGTGCATCACAGCCTTGGGACTTCAGGCACCTCCACCAACCAGGATTGATGATTCCTTAAGCTCCACAGTGAGGATTTTTTAACGCAGCCACTGAGCATGCTCAGGGAATCCATTGCACATCTCCAGAAGCCAGCGCCGAGATGCTGCCAGTTTTCTTCTGACTGCTGCACAGATAGGATGTTCCTCTCCAAGGCTGCAAACAGTGATCCTTTTTTCCTTCATTTAGCTCCCTAAAAATTTTTTTTATTAGCATAGTTAGTTCATAGGTTACCGTATTTTTCGCACCATAAGGCGCTCCGGACGATAGGACGCACCTTCCTCCTGGGGGGCGATCCGCTGCCTCCGATCCGGCGCTTCCCCCGCGCCTCCTTGCCTGGCTCCATCTTCTTCCAGCAAGCGCTGGGATCGCTCCACATGGCCCCACCGCAAACCCAGCGCTTCGCGAGCGCCGGCTGTGGAGGGGGCAGCGTGCTTCCTCCTTGCCTGTGTGCCTGGCTTCAGCTGTGATGCTTAAAGCAAGCGCTGGGATCGGAGGAACTCAAAGGTGCCCAAGGAACATGGTCCTTGGAAAGACTGAGATACCAGAGGTTACATGATGCTATATAGGGTATCATAAACCGATCTAAAGATTTTTGTGTAGTCTTTTTTGCTATCATCTTACAGAGACATTATCTTGGTTTCATGTCAGTTTTTCTGGATATTTAATTTCCCGGTCTACCATTTGCTGGTGGCTAGGAGCAAACAGAACCAAGCCCTAGCAACTTTGCAGAACCTCAGAGGCCGCTTGGCTCACACTCTCATCAACAATGACAATTGATGTCAGTTCAGAAATAATTTTCTCCTGAATAACTGCTAGTTTGGGGAAGAATGCAGTGGGTAAGCTAATGCCTTTTGTCGGCACCACTGAGCTGAGTGCCCCACAGCGTTGGCTTGTAGTGCTACAAAGGCCGCTCAGCTTGGCTTACTCCAGGGCCATTTTCACTTCTCATTCCATTCCATTCCTGCCTCCTGTCCACATGTAATAGCTGGGTGGAGAGCTATCCAGGGAGCTGGGAGTAACAGTTTTTAATTAAAGTAAAACAACTTTCTTGATATTAACGCTGAAGGTGGTAAGGAGAACACAGGGAGCGAGAGCGGGGGAGAACAAGTCACGAGGTCTGTCATCCTTGAGTTCGTCGTCATATTCCACATGGCAGTTGCCAATGCAAGTAGCAGGCATTTTCAAAGATTTCAGGTTTTCACGGCTGGTAACATCATTAGAGTTTGTAGAATCTTTCGGGCTCAAGTGCCATGTTCTACTGGAGAAAGTTTTCCTTCCAGACATTTCGTTCTCAGCTGTGGAGAACATCCAACCAACAACCAGCAAATTCCACAGAACAATCAGCACAGTCAACAACCATCTTCCTTCAAACCCCTTCCAACCCTCCCAGCAATTAACACAGAACAATGGTCACATTCAACAGCCAGTTTCCTTATCACTACCCTTCCAGGAAGCCCCACCAAACAATGGACACATCCACAAACCAATTGCCCTTTCATCACACCCCCTCCAGCCTAGAAATAGCAGCTCTCCAGCAGCCCTGTCCTCACTCAATGCACAGCAGCCAAGAAGGTCAGAGCGCCTGCTCCGGCTGCAACGCCACTGAGGATGTTCTCCGCAGCTGAGAACTAAACGTCTGGAAGGAAAACTTTCTCCAGTAGAACACGGCACTTGAGCCCGAAAGATTCTACAAACCCTAATAGGCATTTTGTCATAGTCCCAGTATTGGAATGCTGGACAATGTAACTTCTCTTTTGCAGAGGGAGCTTGCACTGAGAGTTGAACTGGGGTGGTCTGTAAATGAAATAAAGTGAGCGTTTCCTTGAGAGAAAGTATTTGCGGTTTGTGCGCAACAAATAGATCAGGTGGGAAAAGTGCACTTTTTTAACAATAACAAATGTGTATCAGAATACCATCTTGTTTGACATTTTGCCCTTTTAATGTCGTGTGATTCCATGGCTCTTTTTTTTGTACAGACTGCAGAAGAAAAGGTTCCTGTCTGGTACATTATGGATGAATTTGGATCCAGGATCCAGCATTCAGATGATCCCACTTTTGCAATAGCCCCTTTATTTTACATGCCACAGCAGATTGCTTATACGGTTCTCTGGCCCTTAAAAGATCTTGATACTGGTGGTAAGTGTGTCTGCGCATCAGATATGTTCTTGGAACATGACAAGCTATAAAATAGGCTCAGATTCTGCTGTCCGGAATCATGTTTCCCACAGTACAAGAAATTAGATTCTGTTCAGCAGCTGTATTTTTCACAAGCCCCATGGCGCAGACTAGCAAGGCTGCAGTACTGCAGCCTGAACTCTCTGCTCACGACCTGAGTTCGATCCCGGCGGAAGCTGGGTTTTCAGGTAGCCGGCTCACGTTGACTCAGCCTTCCATCCTTCCGAGGTCGGTAAAATGAGTACCCATCTTGTTGGGGGGGGGAGTGTAGATGACTGGGGAAGGCAATGGCAAACCACCCCGTAAAAAGTCTGCCGTGAAAACGTGAAAGCAACGTCACCCCAGAGTCGGAAACGATTGGTGCTTACACAAGGGACTACCTTTACCTTTTTACACTTAGGAATGTCCAGCACGAAATCCCTTGTTCCCATCCCACCTACTGCCAGAGAATCCTGTTGCTAAAGAGGCGAGTGGTTGGCCACTCTCCTTTGGGTCAGCATTGACAATCAGAAAGCTGGGTTGGATTTGGCCTAGTGGTTTCTAGTTATCACCCACCACACATCATTTTGTTGTTGTGTTTCCTTTGGATAGCTCATAAGATATGCTCAATAATTAACAGTAAAACTAAAAAAGTGCTACTCAGTTTTTGAACAACTGAATAATACTGAGTCAGAGTCAAGTCTGTGCATGGCTAGAATCGGCCCTACCCTTAGACCCAGCCCGTGCCAGCCAATTCTAACCGCTCTCAGTGCGGGGGCGGGGAGGCACGGCGGAACACGGCGCTGCCACAGAAAGGAAGGGGGCAGCTGCTTGCAGCAGCAGCATTTTACCACCGATCAGCTGATCAGTGGTGTCGAGCTGCAGGAGGGGAGGGAGACAGCAGCCACAGCAGCATTTTACCAGCTGATCAGCGGGGGGGGGGGCGCGACAGGCAGCGTCTGCCTGGGGTCTTGACCCAATGGAGTATCAGTTGGGTCTCAGCCCAACGGGGGGGTCACTGAGATTGAAGGAGGGTGGAATGGAGCGGCCTGGCCCCCCGGGCCCTCAGAATCTTTCCCACCATATCTCTTGTCACAAATCTTACTACCACATCTCTTGGTAATTTCTTTTTTTCTGGCATGGTCTGAATTAACCCTGTAAATATAGTCATAAAAATAACTGGTTTCGTCAGGGTCATCCCCCAAAAACTCAGCAATGATTCTTATTATATATGTCTTTAAATCAGTCTCAGCAAATTCATGCACCCTTCTCAAACGTATCTGATTTTCCATTAGTTTACAGTCTTGTAGCACTGCTTTCTCCTGCATTTTTTATAGTGGAATCCACTGTATCAATTCTTGAATCTTGGTCTTTCACCTTTTTTTCTACCTCCTTCACTTTCTTTAACGCTGCTTGAGAATCTTTCCTGAGATCCTCAATTTCTTTTTTAATTTAAGAACATAAGAGAAGCCATGTTAGATCAGGCCAATGGCCCATCCAGTCCAACACTCTGTGTCACACAGTGGCCAAAAAAAATTATATTTATATATTTATATATATATACACACACACACACTTTCTTTTTTAACCACCTCTGCACTGGATTCAATGTCCTTTTTTAATTCCTTCTTACTCTCTGTTACTGAGTCTTTTATTACTTTTGCCAATCTTGCCTTCATAGCTTCTATTGCCTCCTGCCATTTATTTTTGCTTCTTCAAGTGACCTAGCCCTCGTATGAATCTGCTTTGCTCCTGATTTATGCACAGACATCAATTACTGCCTGCCCATTGCTAAAATAGGCTCTGAAGTTGACCTCACCAAATTGATTTCCAATTACACAGTCTTATAGATTAAAGCATGCCCTTTTAGATGAGCCCAAAATCGCCGTTCCCAGTAGCTCCTAAGTCGAGATATTAATTTTTTAAAGTTTTATTTTCTTCAAAATGGCGTCCATGGCTTTTCTGTCCCTTTTAAAAAAAAAAAATTCCTTTTTCTCCTGGAGCACTCCAAAATTAGTTCAAAGCATATAATCCAATAGATTTCACCTTTTAATGATGATATCTGCTTGCGCCACTATTTTTTAAAGTCCCATTTTCTTTTAACATTTTTTTAAACTTTTGACCTTCTTTTAATGGCCGCTGGTACTTCTCTATGATCTATGGTCCTAGAGAAGGCTAAGAGGCTTGCAGTTTTCCCTTCTCTTAATGGCTACTTCCTTCCTTCCTTTCTTGCCACAAAGTCTCATTTTCGATGGTTGAGAAGTCTCACTTTTTTTTTATGACGACATTTCCTGTGACATCATCAAGTCAGCAGTTCTGTCTCGGAGGGGGTTGGCTGGCCTGACCACAGGTATTCAAAACAAAGGTTGTTTTTCCTCTTTTAGCCTTGTTTCCCAAATTTCATTAGTCCCAAATTTACCCCCTCATTTATCTTCTTTATTTTAAAATAACGTAATTGGATCCAGACCTTTGTCTTTATTTCAAATAAGTCTTATTTTAGTCCCGGAGTGATAGATAAAGATCTTTTACCTTTGAAGTCGTTATCCTTTTGAACACCGTTCTCTTCAAAGATAGATGTAAATCAGTTCCAAAGAAGCTTTGAATCCTGGTGAATTTATGTCAATTTAATGACCCCAGAAGTCCTCCGTAGACGTTGGAATGCAATCCTTCTCCAGGGACTCTTCAAAGCCAAAAAGGAACCTCACTGGGATTCCTCGTCAGCCAAAGTAAATCCCCTCAGGACACAGCACTTTTATATTGATTCTAATCTTTTTTTGTGGCTTACAGAAAACCACACCAGAGCATCAAGATCTCCACACAGAGGTTTGTGAAGTGGGTCATTTTGGCGGTTGCTCTGTTATAAATTGTTTTAGCCCCATTATCATCTTGCCAAGATCATCCTGTGTCCTGATTCTGTCTTCTGTATTTGCTACTCCTATAATTTAGTATCATTCGCAAATTTAATAAGCATGTGTTCTATTTCTTAATCCAAATCGTTTATAAAGATGTTGAACAAAACAGGTCTCAGGACAGATCCTTGAGGCACTCCACTTGCCACCTCTCTCCATTTGGATGAGGGATCATTAACAAGCACTCTTTGGGTGTGATCTGTCAACCATTTAAAGATCCACCTAACAGTAATAGGATCCAAACCAGTAACTTTTTCAACAGCGATAGCATGTGGAACGTTATCAAGAGCCTTACTGAAATCAAGATAAGCTTTATCTGCAGCATTCTCTTGATCCAACAAGGTAGTAACTTTCTCAAAACCAAACAAAAAGAGAAGTGTTAGTCTGACATGGCCAGTTCTTAAGAAACCCATATATATATATATATATAAAGGTAAAGGTAGTCCCCTGTGCAAGCACCAGTGGTTTTCGACTCTGGGGTGATGTTGCTTTCACAACGTTTTCACGGCAAACTTTTTACAGGGTGGTTTGCCATTGCCTTCCCCAGTCATCTACACTTTCCCCCCAGCAAGCTGGGTACTCATTTTACTGACCTCGGAAGGATGGAAGGCTGAGCCAACCTGGAGCCAGCTTCCGCTGGGATTGAATTCAGACTGCAGTACTGCAGCTTTACCACTCTGCGCCATGGGGCAAATTCCTGTCTACTCATTCTCCATTGTCCTTAGTTAAAATGAACATGCAGGCAAGCCAGAGACATGGCCAACATTCATCCCCAGTGGACAGGGAGAGCCACCAGCTAGACACCAGTTCAACCACTGCCACTACTTGACCTTTGTAGGAGTTGTCCACTGGAAGGGAAAGGACTCCCAGCTTCCCTTCCATATTCTGAGCCCTTACCTTTGGGTCTCTTCTGCTTTGTTTCTGCCTGTATATGCTTGCCTATAAAATTACACCAATGCCCTGTCCCTACTGTTTTTTTATTTATATCTTATTCCACTTTCTACTGCAAAGCAGAATTATTTTGGGGTGGTGGTGGAGGAGGAATTGACATGGAGTGTACTGAAGAAATGGATGCAAGTGCCACAATTTTTAATAACTACCATTTGCATATCTTTTGCAAATTCAGTGACAGATTATTGATGATGTGCACAAAAATTCCTATATTAATTTTTCACTTTGTTATAGAGGAAGTGACCCGTGACTTTGCCTATGGGGAAACTGACTGTTTGATCAGGAAATGCCGGCTTTTACCATGGCTACCAGGAGAGGTTCGAGATATCAACCATTTCACCAGAGAGCCATCAGATGAGCATTACCAGGTACAATTTAATTTAAGCCAGTTTTTTTAACAGCAGGAGCTGCTTGTTCTGCAGCTCAACTAGTTTTGACATTTATGTCATGTAATAAGGCTCTGCCACTATTAAAAATCCTGTAAGTGAAGGTGGCCTCAAGTGTAATTTGGTAATATTCGGATCCGGAAATATTCGGAAATAAATTTTTCGGTATTCTGGATATTGCCGAATAGTGGTATTCAGATATATTCAAATATACAGAGATATTCAGATATATCCGGATATGCGGCTTCATTATACCCTATGGGCCATTGAAGTCAATGGCAACATAGGGTATATTGGAAGCCACCTGGAGTGGAGGGGGATTCCTCTTCCCCCCAGAGCAGACACCCTGGGTTGGCCTGAGAGAGCTCTCACAGAAGCCACCCTTTCAAAGAAAACTCTGTGAGAGCCATGGCTGACCCAAGGCCACTCCAGCAGCTGCTCTGCAAGCAGCGGAGTGGGGAATCACACCAGGTGCCAAAAAGATAACAATCCGTGGACTTAACCAGTACACCAAGAGGAATCCTGCAAATATGATGAGGTGCTCTGACTAGAGCTGCTGGGGGTTTTTAATTCTATTGACTATGATGAGTTGGGGATTGGGGAAATTTTCCTTTAATGCTCCGCTGACTTCATGCAGCATTCTTTCTGAGTCAGGCTGGCAGCGTGGGAGAAATGTAGGGCTGGGCCATTTTGCTGCTAATCAGTTGAACAGTTACTGGGCTCTGGGCTGGGGCTCTTTCTGGGCTCTCTCTAATTTTAATTTAGGGAAGAGCGTTTCCCTGACTTCTCAGGCCAGACTGAGAGAGGATCCAGGCACAACCAGGTACTCACTTCAGACACTCTCAAAGTCCATGTCTGGGCAGCTGAACAGTGGCATGTTGACCTTCAAGAAGACTAGCATCGCCACTGCACTGGGATCGAGGATTTCACGATGCGGGCTGACAGTGTCGCCTGCATGGGAAAATATGTGCTCACTCTCAACGCTTGGTGGGCAGGAGAGGAATGCCTGGGTCAAGGCAGAGAGGTCCGGCCAAACCGTCTCCTTCGATCTTTCATTGAAATCTGCCTCCGTTCCTGAGGACTGGAAGGTAGCAAATGTCACCCCCATCTTTAAAAAGGGTTCCAGAGGAGATCCGGGAAATTACAGGCCAGTCAGTCCGACTTCAATACCGGGAAAGTTGGTAGAAACCATTATCAAGGACAGAATGAGTAGGCACATTGATGAACACGGGTTATTGAGGAAGACTCAGCATGGGTTCTGTAAGGAAAGATCTTGCCTCACTAATGTGTTACAGTTCTTTGAGGGGCTGAACAAACATGTGGACAAAGGAGACCCAATAGATGTTGTTTACCTTGACTTCCAGAAAGCTTTTGATAAAGTTCCTCATCAAAGGCTCCTTAGAAAGCTCGAGAGTCATGGAGTAAAAGGACAGGTCCTCTTGTGGATCAAAAACTGGCTACAGGTCCTCTTGTGGATCAAAAACTGGCTAATTAGTAGGAAGCAGAGAGTGAGTATAAATGGACAGTCTTCGCAGTGGAGAATGGTAAGCCGTGGGGTGCCGCAGGGCTCAGTACTGGGTCCCATGCTCTTTAACTTGTTCATAAATGATTTGGAGTTGGGAATGAGCAGTGAAGTGGCCAAGTTTGCAGATGACACTAAATTGTTCAGGCTGGTGAGAACCAGAGAGGATTGTGAGGAACTCCAAAGGGATCTGTTGAGGCTGGGTGAGTGGGCGTCAACGTGGCAGATGCGGTTCAATGTGGCCAAGTGCAAAGTAATGCACATTGGGGCCAAGAATCCCAGCCACAAATACAAGTTGATGTGGTGTGAACTTGTGTGAACTTGTGTGTGTGTGTATTTTGTGACACAGAGTGTTGGACTGGATGGGCCATTGGCCTGATCCAACATGGCTTCTCTTATGTTCTTATATGAGACCCAATAGTCCAATGGACAATTGTCCTGTAGCTCCCAGGGCTCCTTGAGGTATGCCCTGATCATCACAGCACTCATGTCCACTCTCATGGGCCTAACACTCCTGGAGGGGCCAATGATCCACCCAAGCCGTGCCATCTCTGCAGTCTTCATGGTGGGAACCTCTTGGGAAATGCTGCCGAGCGGGGGAGCAGTCATCAAAGCAGAGGAACTGCTTTCACCCCTCGCTTCCTCAGCTTTTGCCAACCTTGCCCTCTTGGCCCACCTCTGCTCAACCTCCTGGGAGAGCTTACCTCGACATAGATTGAGCTCGTTGACCCACTCAGCGACTTTGCCCTTAATGCGTGGGTCCCACATGACCGCCAACATGTAGACCTTCTGCTTCATGATCGTCCCAAAATGTTGCTCCAGCCCGCTTTGCAGACATCTGAAGAGCGCGTGCACTGCTGGAAGGAAGTCTGCACGGTCTTCACGTCGCACCAGAAACCAAGCCAGTATCTCATAGGCCATGTGGACCATGGGAATGACCAATGTGATTCTTGCCATATCAGACGAGAGCATCTCCGTGTAGGTCTTGAAGGGTGCAAGAACCTCCACAGTCTGAGAGGTAGTCAACTAGTCCTTCTGGTTGAGCCGGCTCTCCTCTGAAATGACTCTGCTCTCAGGGCATCCAGGGCAGCTCTCTGCTCCACCGAGCGCTCCAGCATGGCACAGGTGGATTTCCAGTGAGTGCTTATGTTACTGAACAGGCAGTGATCTGGCACGCCTGCCAGTGCCTGTTTCTCCTCCAGCAAATAACTGTCCTTATTGCTGCGGGAGAAGTGACTCATGATGTGTCAGCATTTCTGGAGCAGAAGCCCATACTTGCGAGTCGCTGTGATGTAATCAACATCCTTTCGGGATGACTGACCCAAGGCGTCCGCCACCATGTTGTGGATCAGGTGGGCTGCGCAGGCAATGCGTGTTATGCCCACTCACTTGGTCATCACAATCATGTTCGTACCACGGTGCCACCATCTGTCACCATATAGCCCGCAGCGACCCCACTGCCTACCCAAGTCTCTATCGACCTTCTGATGATGGCACTGATGTTGTCCCCCGTGTGCGGCCTGACGATTGGTTCGGCACTTACCACTTCCACCACACACACACACACACCCCTGACCTGCCACCAGTGTGCAGCCAAGGACGGATACCCTTCATGTGAACTATGGGGAGTCCACAGATCTGAGGTGAAGTGAGCAGTTGCCCTGGCAGCATGGGACAAATGCTCCCTCACCACAGACTTCATTGCCCTGTAAAGTTCTGGCACAATGCTCCCTCTCATCATGGTGCGGCAAGGAACCTTGTACCAGGGTGCAATGAAATGGAACAATCCCAGTAAGGCAGGACTCTACGAAGGAGAAGGGACATCCTTCAGCGATCAGCTTGGCAATATGCAAACTGAACACCGCAGTAATGCGCTTCTTCCACAACCTTGGCATGCTAAAGCCACCCCCACCAAACATCTCTGGGCTGACCTGGGGCAATCTGTTTAGGTTTTATCTCAGGTTCTGACAGAAGAACTGCCACCAGTGAATCTCTGGTGATCTCTCTCTGTAGTTCAAGGTTGTCACACTGGTGCAGAGCAGAAGACTAGAGATCCATTACATTCTCTTTTCTCCCGCACTTAGCCATTCGAATGCCATTCCTTTTTCTGATGAACATTAATCCACAGTACAGCATTACATCTGTATCAGTTCTAATTGTAAACAGAGTTACTTCTCAACTTCTAAATAGAGTTACATACTGGTTTGGTAGAGCCAATTTGGTGTAGTGGTTAAGTGTGCGGACTCTTATCTGGGAGAACCGGGTTTGATTCCCCATTCCTCCACTTGCACCTGCTGGCATGGCCTTGGGTCAGCCATAGCTCCGGCAGTGGTTGTCCTTGAAAGGGCAGCTGCTGTGAGAGCCCTCTCCAGCCCCACCCACCTCACAGGGTGTCTGTTGTGGGGGAGGAAGGTAAAGGAGATTGTGAGCCGCTCTGAAACTCTTCGGAGTGGAGGGCGGGATATAAATCCAATATCTTCATCTACCTCACAGGGTGTCTGTTGTGGGGGAGGAAGGGAAAGGAGATTGTGAGCCGCTCTGAGACTCTTCGGAGTGGAGGGCGGGATATAAATCCAATATCTTCATCTACCTCACAGGGTGTCTGTTGTGGGGGAGGAAGGGAAAGGAGATTGTGAGCCGCTCTGAGACTCTTCGGAGTGGAGGGCGGGATATAAATCCAATATCTTCATCTACCTCACAGGGTGTCTGTTGTGGGGGAGGAAGTGAAAGGAGATTGTGAGCCGCTCTGAGACTCTTCGGAGTGGAGGGCGGGATATAAATCCAATATCTCCATCTACCTCACAGGGTGTCTGTTGTGGGGAGGAAGGTATAGGAGATTGTGAGCCGCTCTGAGACTCTTTGGAGTGGAGGGTGGGATATAAATCCAATATCTTCTTCTTCTTCTTCTTCTGGTTAGTGTTCATGCTGGTGAAGATGTAATTCTGCACCATAATTAACACTACCCAACGAAGGGAGAAACAAAAGGGAATACTTCGGTTATTACCTATAAATAAATTTGACTTTTTTGTTTTGTTTTAGGCAATTCTAAATGAAAACAAAGAAAGACTACCAGTTTCAATGAAGCCTCCTGTGTATGCCAAGAATAAAGTCTTCAAGTATGTATTTCTAGGTGGATGGCTTTACAACAAACATACAACTTCTTGTGATTACTTTTCAGGATTTTAAAAATCCAGCTAACCTGAGGAACCATGGAATTCTTTAAACTGTCCTGTAATATTAAGCATAGATTGTTAATTTTTAAAACTATGTTTTAGTTCAGTATGAGATGCCCTGCAGCAAAAAAGACAAGCTAATGGAGAACAAAGTATCTTGTTCTGAAGTTATTTTTGATAATGGGCCGTTAGTGTGAAACAGGACTGGTATACAGGATATCAAAGTGAATTGGGCATGGAAGGACAAAAATAGTACTATATAATTTGTACATAAATGATTTGGGATTGGGAGTGAGCAGTGTAGTGGCCAAGTTTGCAGATGACACAAAATCATTCTAGATGGATCAACCAAGGACAACTGTAAAGATCTCCAGGAGGATATCTACAAATTGGGTGAGTGGGCAATACTGTGGCAAATAAAGTTCAACATGAATGCACACTGGAGCAAAAAACTCAACTATAAATATATCCTGGCGAGGTCTGAATTTGGCATGATTGAGAAAGAAAACTTGGGGTCATAGTGGACAGAATAGTGAAAATGTTGGCTCAGTATGCAGCAGCCTTGAAAAAGACAAACTCCATGCTGAGAATGATTATGAAAGGGACTGAAAATGAAATGGCATTGTGTAGAACTATGACACAGTCTGATTAGGAATACTTTGTACAGTTTTGATTTCCATATCTAAAAAAAGACATTGTCCAGAAGAAAACAACCAAATTGGTTAGGAACTCATTTCCTTGTGAGAAAGACTAAAGAGTCTGGAGCTTTTCATTAGGAAATAAGGTGACTAAGGGGTGTATGGAATTTACTGAGCCAGCCCATGTATCAGGCTACTAGACCTTAATTATAAGTTCATCTCTCCAGCTTTATTCCAACCCCATTCCAAGAACATACACGATTTCTCTTCATTGCCACAAACAGGTTGGAAATTAGAGGTATACTTGTCTAGTAGCCTGTATCTTAGAACCTCTGTTTCTGTCTATTGAGAGATTTCTGCAGTTTAAGATTTGCCCTGATACTCCAAACTATGATGGATGTTGGGGGAAAACTTTGGAAATCTCGCTTATTAAAACCAGACAAGCATCTCCCTTCTTTCTCTTCTGCAACTTGGCATGCAGAAGGCATATGTGGGAACAGATATTAATGACATAATTCCATTTTCAGAAAAAGAATTCTAAACTATAACTGTAAGAATTCCAAAAACTTCCTATTTGTCCATGTGCTCTGATCTGATCTCCAAAAATGACAAGAGATTATCTTAATATAATCTATGAGGGCAATCCTCTTGCTTCCTAGAAGAAAATTACCAGCTGCAATTTAGAAGATTTCTGCTACCTCTCTTGAATTGTAGATGTACAATTTCCAGAAGTTTTGAAGGGGGGGACAAAAATGGGGGCGGGGGGGGGAGGATGAAATATATGCAGTGCTTTTCTGTCAAACCTAAACTACTTTTACTGGCTGAACAATATCAAATGCCTGATTTACAATTTAGCATAGAAAATTGTACTATTTGGTATTTTATGGAATTCAAAAGCATAAATATCTTTAGAGACACTGTTGAGTTGGAATGGATAACGAGACTGAACACAATGCATTCTTCTGGACTAAATTGAGAGCTAGTTTTCCTGTCTTATTACCAAATATGTGGCATTATCATTTGGCATCTGAAATCACTCTACTCTCCGCAATATAAGAACCAATCCTAATTCCTATTCAGGGTCTTTTAAAAAGAAAATAAATCCAGATAGGAATAGAGAAATCCAATATTTCCTTTAAAAAAAAAACCCCGTTTTTTCAGAATAAGCCAACATAATTTCCTTAATGTAAATTGTGTTTGTCAGAAGAATTCATCCATCCACCTTCCCTCTGAAGAAGAACTTATACCTGGAATAAAACGTTGTTAGTGTTGAAGCTGGTTTTTTCCCTCTCCATCCCTCCCTGAAAGAGGAGCAGCCATGGCGATAGAAGCAGAAACTGTATGTTTCTGTGAGTGAGTGAGAGAGAGGCTTGGCTTCATATCTAGATGGCAGGGGGGGGGGGGGAGGCAAGAAACTGGAAGCAAAGAGCCACTGAGGGAGCTGGGGTGGTGGGGGAAAGCAAGCTATGGTGCAGCTACAATAACAGCCTGGAAAGGAGGCAAGAAAAGGAAGTTGCTTGGTGGACAGATTTGAGCTGTGCATGGGTTGTATCCTCCTCATGGGCTGTGTGTTTGCACCCCTGTAAGTGTATTTTTTCGCATTCCCCCACATTTCCCAATTTTTCCACATAAAAACATTTAGAAAGTCCTTAGACTTTTCATGGTACATATTTGGAATGAGTGAAATGCTTTATAAGACAAGGTTTTCTCACTCTAAAGTTTCCTAACATCAAAGAAGAAATTCTCAGAAATTTTGCTAGCAGAATCTCTTTCACTGTATATTTTTCCTTTTATCAGAGTTTATACAGACCTTCAGCAGGTGCTTCAGAACCTGACTCATTCACGTTTTGAATTTACTGATTCTGAGCAAGAAGCAGATATCCTCTACACCTTTTCTCACTTCAAAGATTACAGGTTACAGTTATTTACCTACTAGTTAACCAATTTCCTTACCTGTCCAGTGTTCACATATTTTGTCTTGGAGCTGTTCTTATACATCATTTTATTTTGTAGGAAAATAAGTGAAGAAAGACCTCACGTGATGCTGAATCAGTTTCCATGTGAGAATCTCTTGACTGTAAAGGATTGTCTGGCCTACATCTCAAGGCGGGTTGGAGGCTCAGAAGGGCCAAAATGGCTACCCCGTACTTTCAACCTTCTTACAGAATTGCCGCAGTTCATCAGTTACTTTCATCAACGTGAGAGGAGGTAAGCGCTTTGCTGTAATATAATACAAATAATCATGCTAGCACATGTCAAGTCTGCTTTAATTCTGGTCAAGCCTGTACTCAATCTTTGGTTCAGGAGAAATGTATTCTGGGTAGAACCACACCATATGCCAATGCTGCTAGCCTGAACTCTCCTCACCCCCCTCCCTTCCTTTGTTGTGTAGCTTTGCTTTGAAATGTGAATATGAAAAAGAGATTGTAGTGCCTTCTCAGGCAAGGTGTCCGGGGGAGTCGCAGAGCCAACTAGATGCCCAAGGCCAAGCCAGGCCTGAGAACGAAATGGTAACATCAATGTGTGAATGTGCCCTGCATAGAGTGCCCCTCCCTTAAGAATCCCTTTGATGTGTACCTTATATGCTTGCCTTCATTGTGTAATCTCCAGTCTTTCGATTTCTACTGTAGTCGATAGTCATGATAACAATAAACTAGCAACTTTGTATCAACAAAGTCTCGTTATTGAATCAAGCCGACTTGACAGCACATACGGTATATGATATCTCTAGTTTTCCTTTTGAAATGAAATATGCACTTTTATATACTGGGAGTTTGCCCAGTATAAAATGATCCTGTCACCTCAGTGAAAACCTGTGACCTCAGCTTTTGCCAAAAATCAAAAATGTTTCTAATTTGATGATAAAATGTCATAATGGGCATGTATGTGATAACTATGTTTTATGCCACCTTATGCCTTTTCCTGCTCAAAATACCATGAATGGAATCTAGACTTCTGCAGGATGTCTTCTGATCCTTCAGGTGGAATTTTCATTTACAGCCTCATAGGAGAAGAACACCTTCCTCACCAGTGGTCTGTGATCTCTTTGGAGCAGCACAGCATGAGGTGTGATGAGCTGCCCCCAAAATCAGTAATGCCCACTTCCCCATATATTCATGGAATAACTTTCTGCTTTGCAAAGCCGAATAACTACATTGGCTTAGAGAGGAAAGTGTAGTCCAAGCCGAGTCATCTGGCTAACAGTGGCAGTGTGGAGGCTTGGAGCAGAAACTGCATCATGCACACTTACTACTGCAAGAAGATGAAGAAGATATTGGATTTATATCCCGCCCTCCACTCCGAAGAGTCTCAGAGCGGCTCACAATCTCCTTTCCCTTCCTCCCCCACAACAGACACCCTGTGAGGTAGATGGAGATATTGGATTTATATCCCGCCCTCCACTCCGAAGAGTCTCAGAGCAGCTCACAATCTCCTTTCCCTTCCTCCCCCACAACAGACACCCTGTGAGGTAGATGAAGATATTGGATTTATATCCCACCCTCCACTCCGAAGAGTCTCAGAGCGGCTCACAATCTCCTTTCCCTTCCTCCCCCACAACAGACACCCTGTGAGGTAGATGGAGATATTGGATTTATATCCCGCCCTCCACTCCGAAGAGTCTCAGAGCGGCTCACAATCTCCTTTACCTTCCTCCCCCCACAATAGACACCCTGTGAGGTAGATGAAGATATTGGATTTATATCCCGCCCTCCACTCCGAAGAGTCTCAGAGCGGCTCACAATCTCCTTTCCCTTCCTCCCCCACAACAGACACCCTGTGAGGTAGATGAAGATATTGGATTTATATCCCACCCTCCACTCCGAAGAGTCTCAGAGCGGCTCACAATCTCCTTTCCCTCCCTCCCCCACAACAGACACCCTGTGAGGTAGATGGAGATATTGGATTTATATCCCGCCCTCCACTCCGAAGAGTCTCAGAGCGGCTCACAATCTCCTTTCCCTTCCTCCCCCACAACAGACACCCTGTGAGGTAGATGGAGATATTGGATTTATATCCCGCCCTCCACTCCGAAGAGTCTCAGAGCAGCTCACAATCTCCTTTCCCTTCCTCCCCCACAACAGACACCCTGTGAGGTAGATGAAGATATTGGATGTATATCCCGCCCTCCACTCCGAAGAGTCTCAGAGCGGCTCACAATCTCCTTTCCCTTCCTCCCCCACAACAGACACCCTGTGAGGTAGATGAAGATATTGGATTTATATCCCACCCTCCACTCCGAAGAGTCTCAGAGCGGCTCACAATCTCCTTTCCCTCCCTCCCCCACAACAGACACCCTGTGAGGTAGATGGAGATATTGGATTTATATCCCGCCCTCCACTCCGAAGAGTCTCAGAGCGGCTCACAATCTCCTTTCCCTTCCTCCCCCACAACAGACACCCTGTGAGGTAGATGGAGATACTGGATTTATATCCCACCCTCCACTCCGAAGAGTCTCAGAGCGGCTCACAATCTCCTTTCCCTTCCTCCCCCCCCAACAGACACCCTGGGGGGTAGATGAAGATATTGGATTTATATCCCGCCCTCCACTCCGAAGAGTCTCAGAGCGGCTCACAATCTCCTTTTCCTTCCTCCCCCACAACAGACACCCTGTGAGGTAGATGAAGATATTGGATTTATATCCCGCCCTCCACTCCGAAGAGTCTCAGAGCGGCTCACAATCTCCTTTCCCTTCCTCCCCCACAACAGACACCCTGTGAGGTAGATGAAGATATTGGATTTATATCCCGCCCTCCACTCCGAAGAGTCTCAGAGCGGCTCACAATCTCCTTTCCCTTCCTCCCCCACAACAGACACCCTGTGAGGTAGATGAAGACATTGGATTTATATCCCACCCTCCACTCCGAAGAGTCTCAGAGCGGCTCACAATCTCCTTTCCCTTCCTCCCCCAAAACAGACACCCTGTGAGGTAGATGAAGATATTGGATTTATATCCCACCCTCCACTCCGAAGAGTCTCAGAGCGGCTCACAATCTCCTTTCCCTTCCTCCCCCACAACAGACACCCTGTGAGGTAGATGGAGATATTGGATTTATATCCCGCCCTCCACTCCGAAGAGTCTCAGAGCGGCTCACAATCTCCTTTACCTTCCTCCCCCCACAATAGACACCCTGTGAGGTAGATGAAGATATTGGATTTATATCCCGCCCTCCACTCCGAAGAGTCTCAGAGCGGCTCACAATCTCCTTTCCCTTCCTCCCCCACAACAGACACCCTGTGAGGTAGATGAAGATATTGGATTTATATCCCACCCTCCACTCCGAAGAGTCTCAGAGCGGCTCACAATCTCCTTTCCCTCCCTCCCCCACAACAGACACCCTGTGAGGTAGATGGAGATATTGGATTTATATCCCGCCCTCCACTCCGAAGAGTCTCAGAGCGGCTCACAATCTCCTTTCCCTTCCTCCCCCACAACAGACACCCTGTGAGGTAGATGGAGATATTGGATTTATATCCCGCCCTCCACTCCGAAGAGTCTCAGAGCAGCTCACAATCTCCTTTCCCTTCCTCCCCCACAACAGACACCCTGTGAGGTAGATGAAGATATTGGATGTATATCCCGCCCTCCACTCCGAAGAGTCTCAGAGCGGCTCACAATCTCCTTTCCCTTCCTCCCCCACAACAGACACCCTGTGAGGTAGATGAAGATATTGGATTTATATCCCACCCTCCACTCCGAAGAGTCTCAGAGCGGCTCACAATCTCCTTTCCCTCCCTCCCCCACAACAGACACCCTGTGAGGTAGATGGAGATATTGGATTTATATCCCGCCCTCCACTCCGAAGAGTCTCAGAGCGGCTCACAATCTCCTTTCCCTTCCTCCCCCACAACAGACACCCTGTGAGGTAGATGGAGATACTGGATTTATATCCCACCCTCCACTCCGAAGAGTCTCAGAGCGGCTCACAATCTCCTTTCCCTTCCTCCCCCACAACAGACACCCTGTGAGGTAGATGAAGATATTGGATTTATATCCCACCCTCCACTCCGAAGAGTCTCAGAGCGGCTCACAATCTCCTTTCCCTCCCTCCCCCACAACAGACACCCTGTGAGGTAGATGGAGATATTGGATTTATATCCCGCCCTCCACTCCGAAGAGTCTCAGAGCGGCTCACAATCTCCTTTCCCTTCCTCCCCCCCAACAGACACCCTGGGGGGTAGATGAAGATATTGGATTTATATCCCGCCCTCCACTCCGAAGAGTCTCAGAGCGGCTCACAATCTCCTTTTCCTTCCTCCCCCACAACAGACACCCTGTGAGGTAGATGAAGATATTGGATTTATATCCCGCCCTCCACTCCGAAGAGTCTCAGAGCGGCTCACAATCTCCTTTCCCTTCCTCCCCCACAACAGACACCCTGTGAGGTAGATGAAGATATTGGATTTATATCCCGCCCTCCACTCCGAAGAGTCTCAGAGCGGCTCACAATCTCCTTTCCCTTCCTCCCCCACAACAGACACCCTGTGAGGTAGATGAAGACATTGGATTTATATCCCACCCTCCACTCCGAAGAGTCTCAGAGCGGCTCACAATCTCCTTTCCCTTCCTCCCCCACAACAGACACCCTGTGAGGTAGATGAAGATATTGGATTTATATCCCGCCCTCCACTCCGAAGAGTCTCAGAGCGGCTCACAATCTCCTTTCCCTTCCTCCCCCACAACAGACACCCTGTGAGGTAGATGAAGATATTGGATTTATATCCCGCCCTCCACTCCGAAGAGTCTCAGAGCGGCTCACAATCTCCTTTCCCTTCCTCCCCCACAACAGACACCCTGTGAGGTAGATGAAGACATTGGATTTATATCCCACCCTCCACTCCGAAGAGTCTCAGAGCGGCTCACAATCTCCTTTCCCTTCCTCCCCCACAACAGACACCCTGTGAGGTAGATGAAGATATTGGATTTATATCCCGCCCTCCACTCCGAAGAGTCTCAGAGCGGCTCATAATCTCCTTTCCCTTCCTCCCCCACAACAGACACCCTGTGAGGTAGATGAAGACATTGGATTTATATCCCGCCCTCCACTCCGAAGAGTCTCAGAGCGGCTCACAATCTCCTTTCCCTTCCTCCCCCACAACAGACACCCTGTGAGGTAGATGAAGATATTGGATTTATATCCCACCCTCCACTCCGAAGAGTCTCAGAGAGACTCACAATCTCCTTTCCCTTCCTCCCCCACAACAGACACCCTGTGAGGTAGATGAAGATATTGGATTTATATCCCGCCCTCCACTCTGAAGAGTCTCAGAGCGGCTCACAATCTCCTTTCTCTTCCTCCCCCACAACAGACACCCTGTGAGGTAGATGAAGATATTGGATTTATATCCCGCCCTCCACTCCGAAGAGTCTCAGAGAGACTCACAATCTCCTTTCCCTTCCTCCCCCACAACAGACACCCTGTGAGGTAGATGAAGATATTGGATTTATATCCCGCCCTCCACTCCGAAGAGTCTCAGAGAGACTCACAATCTCCTTTCCCTTCCTCCCCCACAACAGACACCCTGTGAGGTAGATGAAGATATTGGATTTATATCCCGCCCTCCACTCCAAAGAGTCTCAGAGCGGCTCACAATCTCCTTTCCGTTCCTCCCCCTACAACAGACACCCTGTGTGGTAGAAGAAGATATTGGATTTATATCCCGCCCTCCACTCTGAAGAGTCTCAGAGCGGCCTACAATCTCCTTTCCCTTCCTCCCCCATAACAGACACGCTGTGAGGTGGGTGGGGTTGGAGAAGGCTGTCACAGCCTTCTCCCTTTCAAGGACAACCTCTGCCAGAGCTATGGCTGACCCAAGGCCATGCTAGCAGGTGCCAGTGGAGGAGTGGGGAATCAAACCCGGTTCTTCCAGATAAGAATCCGCACACTTAACCACTACACCAAACTGGCTCTCCCACACCAAACTGGCTCTCCCACCTAAGCTGCTGCCGGCCAGCTAATGCGAGGGGAGGCTGCACTTGGAGCTGAAAGTATGTCCAGCACACTTAGCATTCCATGCCCAGACCTCCATTGTCCTGACTTGTGGTGAAGACAGAGTTTATACAGAAGATATACCCTGCATGCTTTTTTTGCCCTAAGACGCTGCTTATTTCAGTAGAGGCCACAAGAATAATTTGGGGAGGAGAGTATGGGATGTCACCTACCCCACGAGTCCTCATGTATCCCCACTCCCCATTTGTTCTAAACTGAAATGGATTTTAGTCCTAGTTGTCAAAAAAAAAAAAAGCAGGGTAAGGTAAGTAAATTTATTCATGGTCTCTCTAACTTGAAACCAGGATTAAATGCTATTGTATGCAGGACTTGGATGTGTGCAGGCTGGCCACAGAGAACGATGCTCTTTCTAGCATGCCAGGTGCTCCCCTCCTTCCTCAAGCTGCTTTCTCACTGTGAGGGTGATAGGTATGAGCCCCTGTCCCACAGTTCTCTCTCTAACACTGCCAAGAGGACCAGTGTCGCACATTTCCCTGAGAATGAGTGGTTTTCAGTTAAATTGCCTTTCTGAAGTCTCAAGCCTCACTTAAACACAAGGAAAGAGATTTCTGGCAGCCGCGCAAGGCGTCTTGGCTCAAAAGGATCTTGTAAAGATATATTGCTAGTTGCAGAAAAAAGATTTTTCAATCTGATGATTCTTCTGTCTTTAATTTGTTTTGGGGAAGCGCACAATGTCTCCAGGTACCCTCGCCAATGCACTCTAAAAGCCTGGCACGATAAGACATCTCAAGACAGCCTTGTGAGGAAAAGCCCTCTCTGACTCTCTCTCAAACAAGCCCTCATGCAGACAGATGGCACCTAATGGACACGTCCAATTTGTGTTGGGTCTGCTAGCCCTGAGCTCAGTTCTGGCCGTAATCCTGGCTCTGATTTCCTCAGCAACAAGAAGGAATTATCCTCCCATAGACTCTTGGAGCCCCCAGTGAAGAAGGTGAAACACAAAGAGAAACATAACAAGAAAGCTGCTGCAAGTGCAAAGTGTCCCGTCAGGTGTGCTGATTTTAATCTGTCTCACCTTAAAGCCATAAAGGAATTGCCTCCGTTCAAAAAAAAAAATGCCTTCTCCTCTTCAGAAGTGAGAGGGTCTGCTTGGTTTTATCCATGTTGGGGAAGGAAGTTATTGAGTCTGCATTGATTCCTACAGTCCCTACAGAGCAACATTTATCTGATTCTCCTGCTTATGGGTTTTTTTTATTGGGAGTATTAGACATCCTAAAAGAGACCTCTGGAAATTCCACTGTTATTCTCTCTCCCCTCGACAGCATTTTTCCTATTATTATGATTTACCTTAGCCTCCTTTTGGCCCATCGGTTGCGAGGGCTTACGGAGAACAGCCTTTCTACTCCACATGCCATGACCGACATTGATTGGATCCTTGTTGATGAGGCTGTCAGCTCTACCTGGAAACCCGCTGGACTGCCCTGACTGCTTCAGCTAGCTATAAACCTAGGAGCCCAATAAAAGAAGCACTTACTTACCCACAGCTGTTGAATGTGATCTAGAGCCTACCTGCTTCCATTTCTCTGAAGTGGATGAGAAAATTCCACCTGAGTTGTTGCCAAGGGTTGCCCTTGAGGATTTTCCCACAGTGTCTCTCAGTGAAGACATCTGCCTCTATATGGTAAGCCTATCCCATCTTCGAGGACTCTGGTAGCTTTCTCCATCACAAAAAGGATCTTCTAAACATCATCTCTGGGCTATTTTTGCCTTGACATGGATGGTGCAGGCTAGCCTGATCTCACTGAATCTCAGAAGCTAAACAGGATCAGCCCTGGTCAGTATTTGGATGGGAATCTACCAAGGAAACGCAGGGTCACTATGCAGAGGCAGACAATGATTCTCTCTTGCCTTGAAAATCCTATGGCATCACCATGTTGAGTGTGACTTGAGGGCAGTTTCCACCATCACTATGTTTAAAGACAGCCCTTGGTTCTGCCATCTGTAAAGAAAGCAGAATTTTTACAAGACAAACAGGAAGGCTGGCCTTTCCTTTTCAGTGTCTTTTAATTCTATGGCCATTCAGGGAAAGCATAAAAGTTCTCAGTAGACAATAACAGATGACAGAGAGGGCCACAAACTGAGCAGTATTGGCAGGAAACTACAGTGCATCAGCTCTTACCTCCAAGATCATGGGCCAACCAGCTGCCACTTTCTCCTTTTTCTTGGAATTGGAAGAATCAGGCCCCACACAAGTGGAATCCCCACCCAGCAGCAAACCAAATGGAGTAAGCATTGGGAAGCAAGAATGCTTTCTAGTCTTCCAGCAGAAGAAAGAGATGCCACAGAGGTCAGCATCTCTTTCTTTCTTGAACCAGCAGAGCATAAAAGAAGGAAAGAGTGCTTGACAACTCTAGAGAGAAAATCTAGAAGTGCTTGTTTAATTGCTCAGAAATTAATGTTAATTCCTGAAGCAATCAGTGTTAATTCCTGGAGTGGAGTCCTTACAGGACCAGGACTGACAGACTGATAGAGTAACAGTAAAGACCTGCATCTGTAGGAAGGTGAACGCAAATGTAAGAAGTGACACCTGGGCCTTGGGGGATGAGTCAGCAAAGAAGACAGATTGAAAGGAACATGCTGAGTCAAGCAGCTTTGCTTGCCACACATCTGTGAGCTGACCTGCTTAGCAAACAGAGCTCTACCCTGACTTGTACCTTGTCTCTGTGCTTGCTCCTACAGCCTGGGACCCAGACCCTGCAGCTGTTCCCAAGCTCTGGAACCGGACCCCTGAGCCCGCAACCCTCTTTACCCTGACCCTTTGATTGGATCATCAATCTGTGACTCCAGACTGGTCTGTAGACCTTACTTCTGAGCCTATTGTTGTGCCTGTTGTTACTGTATTTGTATATCCTGGATCCCCTTGGGAGAGCAACAGTGCTATCAGCCCTGAATGTGACATGGTCTGCCAGTTGTTGCTCTGGGAGAAGATTGCTCCATACCTGGATGCCATCCCAGAGGAAAATCATAGATTGGCTAGTTCAGTTTTTTTATTCTTATTATGGTCAGTGACCAGATCCAGCTGACAAAAACATTAACAGATATACAGATATTCAAGTTAAGCATCAGTTAAAATGAAAAATAGAAAATTTAGCAAAAAATCTATATAAAGTTACATAGTAGAAAGAGAACAAAATATGCAATACATAAAATAACACCTTAGATAATCATATTTAAAATCAGAATCTGAAATCTAAAAATTGAGAGCTATATAGTAGGCCTTGTGATGAAATCTAAGTTAAGTCTCTAAAAGGGAAGGACTGAAATTTATTGTGCACTTTGATTGCTTGTGCACAGAATCTAGCAGTTAAGTTGGTAATAACTGGGATTCATTAGTTGATAATTTACCTTAACAAGTTTTATTAAGTTTCCAAAGAGGTTGGGAACAGAAAAGAAAGGGGAAAAGGGGAAAGGGAACATAGGGAAAGGGGAGGGGAAATTAAATTTTACAGATAGTAACTCAGCTAACATATACAGTCAAACCTATCTAATCCATATATTAAAAAAATAGCAAAGAGATTCTTCTGTGAACATTAAAATATTCTGCTATGCCGTTACCTTTCATATAAACTATATGTTCCATTCTTTGTATACATACAGGTTATATTTCAAATTTATGTATCGTTTGAAAACAATTTTATTATTCTGCAACATATTATATTAATATTCAACTATTATTAAAAATTTAGTACCAATACATCACATCACATTTTCCACCTCCCTCCCCCCCTTTTTGTGACTTCCACTGGTGCATTTTACTTAAAATACTAAAAAGAAATAAAAGGTAGTTTTAACATTTTAAGAATCTTCATAAAAAATCTTATAACTATAGTAAAATAAAAATAAGGAAAAAACCATTTACTATGATTATCATCCATCTTCATTATAATCCTTTAGTCCTCAGTCCTTATCATAAAAATAAGATTGAAGAAATATATATTCCCATAGTCTCACTTTTAACTATAATCCTTATCAAAATAGGTTGAAAAAAAAGAAAGGGTATAATCCCATAGTCACATTTTTTAACTATAGTCCATTTACTATTCCCCTAGCATTCAACTATTGTCAAAAATCACCAAATGTCCTTTAACCTTCCATTGTTTTTCAACATATTTCTGAAATTTTCCCCACTCATTTTTAAACTTTTCTATATCCTATTCTTTTAAGATTCTTGTAAAGTTGTCCATTTCACTCCAACGCTTTCCAAGTATTAGGTATTTTCCCATCTTTTCTTATAGTATTCATCAACTTCTGAAGTTTTGGTAGTAGAGCCTCCATGAGGACTTTGTAAAATTTTGCTGTGAAACCATTTGGACTGGGTGCTTTTCCCAATTTCATTGATTTAATTACCGCCTCTATTTCCTCCTTTCCAATTGGTTCATTTAATACTTTCTCCATATTTTCAGTTAAGGGATTTACATTGATTTCCTGCAAGTATGTATCAATCTTTTCCTTGTACACCACATGACCTTTAAACAATTTGGCATAATATTTATAAAATTCTCTTTTGATTCCTTCCTGGTAAACAATTTCCTTGCCTCCCGAAATAATTTTATTGATAATTTTATTCTCTCTTTTTCTTTTCATTTGCCAGGCCAGGTATTTTTCAGGCTTTATTTCAAACTTATGTATTAAGCCATCTATAAAGGGAAAGGAAAGGTCCCCTGTGCAAGCACCAGTCATTTCTGACTCTGGGGTGACATTGCTTTCACAATGTTTTCACGGCAGACTTTTTACGGGGTGGTTTGCCATTGCCTTCCCCAGTCATCTACACTCCCCCCAACCCTCCGGGAAGCTGGGTACTCATTTTACTGACCTTGGAAGGATGGAAGGCTGAGTCAACCTCGAGCCAGCTACCTGAAAACCCAGCTTCCGCTGGGGATTGAACTCAGGTCGTGAGCAGAGCTTAGGACTGCTGTATTGCAGCTTTAACACTCTGCACCATGGGGCTCTTTTCATCTATAAAAAGGTATCCATATATTTTTAATTTTTGAAATATTTCCATCCTTTAAGATTGTTGTTAGAGTGTCCATTTCGACTGTATCAAAGATCTTAATGAGTTCTGCTTTCGAGGGTGTTTCAGATTTTCCCCCACCCCTTTGCTAATAAGATTCTAGCAGCCATTATCACATGAATTTAACATTTTTGTCAAAAGCATTTGGAATTATATTTAATAAGAACAATTCTGGTTTGAATGATATTACTCTTCCTAGCATTTTCTGTAAACATTCATGAACCATCTGCCAATATTTTTAATAGTATCACATGTCCACCAAACATGATAGAAAGTTCCTGTCTGTTTTTTACATTTCCAACACTTATTTGACACATTTGGGTACATTTTAGCAAGTTTTTTAGGAGTCAAACACCATCTATAAAATATCTTGTAAATATTTTCTCTATAGGTCATCGACTTAGTTATTTTAACATTACATTTTCATATCTGTGTTGGACTTCCGGGGTTGCATCATGGAGAATTGAGCCTCTTCTCAAAAGGGGAGCGGACTGGAGCCTTTGTTTTGGGTAGAGAAGATGATTCCAATGCCTGCTGCCACTTTTCTCAGTGAGGGAAAAGGCCAAAACATGCATGGAATATTCTGAGGGAATTTACTTTGGCTTAAGAGGAGTCCCAGCGGGGGTTCCTTTTAGGCTTTGAAGAGTCCCCATCGAGGAATTGCATTCCAGCATCTACAGAGAGTCTCTGTGGTCATTAAATGTACTTAAATTCATCAAGATTCAAGCTTTCTTTGGACTATCTAAATTTCTAAATATTAATATTGAAAGAGGACGGTGTTGAAAAGGTTAAATTTGGCTGCAAGGTAAGAAGATTTTTATCTTTCATTCCGGGACTAAAAACAACTTTATTTGAGAAAAAGATTGGAATTTGGACTTAGCTACAATATTCTAAAGTTATAAACAAGAGAAGGGGGCAATTTTGAGACTTTTGGGAGACTTAGAAGCAAAGTTAAAGGCAAAAAACCAACTTATGTTTGGAATACTTGCGGTTTCTGTAAAAAAAACCCATCGTCACTGAATTGCTGAGCTGGAAGACTACACAGGAAGTGACGCATAGATTGTATCGCAAGATCTTTCAACCATCGAGGACGGGACTTCGTGGCAAGAAAAGCAGAAAGAGGCCATTGAAAGAAGGGAATTTAAAGACCTCCTGGCCTTCTCTAGGACTTGAAAATCATAGAAAAATTGCAGCGGCCATTAAGAGAAGGTCAAAATAATTTAAAACTCTTAAGGAAAAAAACGAGACTTTAAAAATTATTGGAGCCGGCAGACTTCACTACTACAGAACGAAACATATTGGAATATATGAAAGATATCAATTTTGATGGCCTTTTGAAGAAAAAGAAAATTTTAAAGGGGCTAGAAAAATTGCGGCCGCCATTTTGTCTATTTTAAAAACTTCAAAAATTAATATCTCGAGCTAGGAAGCCCTGAGGACGGCGATTTGGGGTGCATTGAAAAGGGCATCTCCTAATCTTCAAGATCCAGTGGTTTATTTTTTATTTGGAGAGATCAATGCAAAATTTCATTTTGGCAGTGAGGGAAGTGGAATGTCAGAGCAGAAGCTGCCAAAATTGACATGCGCAAGGACTGCTTCACTTGAGGAGGGAAAGATGCCAAAAATACAATAACAACTAGATGCCATGGAGGCAAGACTGATCAAAGTGATGAAGGACCTAATAACAGAAAATAAAAAGCAAGTAGTTAAAGAACTAGAGGTGGTGAAGTCAGAAATAAAGAAAGAGATTGAGGATCTTAGAAAGGACTCACAAACAATGTTAAACAAAGTACATAAGGTTGAAAATAAGGTGAAAGATCAAGATTCAATGATTAATAAATTGCAGGAGAAAGCAGCACTGCAAGATTGCAAGTTAATGGAAAACCAGATTCCTTTGAGAGGAGTGCCTGAAGAGGAAGGTTCTGATTTAAGGATATATAATAAGAATCATTGCTGAGTTTTTAGAAATAGATTCTGATGAATCCAGTTATTTGTATGACTATATATACAGGGTTAATTCCCAGTATGCCAAGAAAAATAAGTCATCGCAGGGCATTTATGTTAGCTAGACTAAACGCGTTTCCCTCCAAAGTTTTACAAGGGAGATATCAGCGAGTCCCTTTAGCCGACAGACTTTGCTCCTGTGGAGCAAACACCCCTGACTCAATCCAGCATATATTGCTTGATTGTTCTTTATACCATAACCTCCGTAAAGATTTATTTGGCAAGCTTTCTTTTTCTCCAGATTTGTCTATTCTGCCACCCTGTTATTATTTATTGAGTGATACTGAGGGGGTGGTTAGTGAGGCTGCGGCAAAATTTCTGGCTGACATCCTTAAATTTAATTCTGACCATGTTTGAATGCATCTGTAAGCTCGGTTTTATCTTGATTTTATCTCCAATGTTTAAATTTTTATATTCTGTGTATTTTTATCTGAATCTATTATGCCATTAAAGGTTTGGTACGGTAAAAATAAATTACCAAGAGATGTGGTAGTCAAATTTATTACAAGAGATATGGTGGGAAAGATCCTAAGAAAGCAATTTGAAAAGACATTGGAAATTGAGGGAAGTAGAGTAAGAATCATGAAAGAGTTGCCAAGAAAAATGACAGAAGACTTTATAAAAAGCTAACAGACAAGTTGCGGGATATGGACGTGAGATACAGATGGATACTGCCAGGAGGTCTAAGTTTTGAACATGGAGGAAAAAGGATTGCAATTACAAATGTACTGGAATTGCGGAAGTTTTTTTGAAGCAAATAGGGGATTTGGGGATACAGAATAAAAAGAACCATTATGGATTACAAATTAATATCTTGGAATGTAAATGGACTAAATTCACTGCAAAAAAGAAGGGCTACATTTCAGTGGATAAAAAAACAAAAATGTAATATAATTTGACTACAAGACGTACATATTAAACAATTGGATTACGATTTTTTATGGAATAAACAATTGGGAAAAGAATTTTTTTCCTTGGCTAAGGAGAAAAAAAGGGGTGTGATTTTTTATATCAAACAAGAATTAGATCCAAAATTGATCTTTTAAGGACAGTGAAGGCAGATATCTAGCTGTGGAAGTCACGATTGATAAAAAGACGTTGTTGTTGGGATTATATGCCCCAAATGGGGCAAAAGACTCTTTTTTTAAAGATATCACGCAAAAATTAGATCAAGTGCCTTATGATCAAATAATGATAATGGGAGACTTCAGTGGAAGAATTATAAATGATTTGGACAGATCAGGAAGAAGTAGTAAGTAGGGGAAATTACCAAAGTCATTTTTTGATTTAGTGAAGCAAGAAAATTTGGAAGATACATGGAGGAAATTTAATCCCAAGGTGCTTGACTATACTTTTTTTTTCAGCAAAGCATAACTCTTTCTCAAGAATTGATATGTTATGGACTACAAAAGATCTTGGACTTATGACGACTTTGTGCGCCGTTGTCAGTGGTGCAGTGTCAAAAGTTGGTAGGGGAACTCCCCTGCCCAGACCGCCACGGCCTAGGCAAAGGTCTTCATCGGATTCAGCTTCAGTCAGCTCAGTTTAAGCCATCCAGCCACAGCTTGCAATGCCTGGTCCAGGTTTTCTGGGACATCATTAGATCAGCCGTCCATCAGTAGATAGAGCTGGGTGTCATTGGCATACTGGTGGCAACCCAGCCCATACCTCCAAGCAATCTGGGCAAGGAGTTACATGTAGATGTTAAACAACATTGGGGATAGAACCGCCCTCTGAGGCACACCACAGTTAAGCGTGTGTCTCCAAGATGATTCTCCCCCAATTGACACCCTTTGTCTCCGACCACAAAGGAAAAGAGGAAAGCCACTGTAAGGCCAACCCCTGGATCCCTGCGTCGGTGAGATGGTGGGTCAGCAGCTGATAGTCGACCGTATCCAACGCAGCCGATAGGTCTAACAACATCAGTTCCGCTGAACCACCTCAATCCAGATGTACTGAAAGAGATGGGTAACCATTACTTCCTTGCTATCATTTTGCTCCCTCCCTGGTGCATGGCTCACAGCTCAGGTGAGACTGAAATGGTCAAGTCTCCTCTGCTTCTTGCTAGGGAAAGAGCAAGAAATCAGTGAAGGTGGTAATGGCTTCACAGGTTACCCGATGCAGATGCCTGCTTTGAGCCAGTGTTACGAAATCTGTCGTCCCAAAAAGCATGCACATCCTGTACTTTCCTCTTTTCCTTCTTGTTTTCTCTGCAGCCTGAGCCACAGCTGCTTAAGCAAGAGAGTAAAAGTGCTAAGGTACCAGGAGGAGAACAAGACGGCTGTGGATAAACATTCCACCATTCCGCTGTATGCTCTTTGCTGGTGGTGGTTTTCGTCTTCTCTGTGGCTAGTTTGCTGTTCTGCCGGGAGCTGTCTAGGTGCACAGATGAGAGTGCAAAGGCTGCCAAGAAGGGTGGGAGATGGTTTGTTTGTTTCTTGATACCCCATCTTCCCAATGGAGACCCAAAGTGGCTTTTGCCATTCTTTTCCATTTTATTCTCACAGACCCTGTGTGTAGGTTTGACTGAGTGTGTGACTGGCCTGAGGTCACCCAGCGAGGTTCAGTGGCAGAACTCGGTTTCCAACCTGGGTCTCCCTGATCCTGGGCTGAAACTGCAGCCACTGCGCCACACTGTCTCTTGTTGGAGAGAATGGGCATGAGAGATCCACAGTTCATGGAAGCTCAAAACTTACCTGTTCTTGAATCCTTCCAGCAGTGACTGTCCTAAGATGGAAACTACCTGCCAACCACAAGCCTCATTGGGTACTACATGGGGGAATGGTGCTTAGAAGAAAATCCTAGAATCCTTCAGTCAATCGATATTTATTATGGTCAGAGACCAACATAAGTTCACGACTTCTCTTAAATCATCTGACATCCATAAAACTCAGAATTCTAAAAGTCTATTTTGGTAATGCTAAACATTTCCACTTTCTAATCACTGTGGTACAGAATTTTGCAACAGCGTAAGTTGTAGGTTTCTGTGTACCTTTTAACAGATATTTCCAGAGTATCCCAGTGCTAAAATTCATATAATACTTCAACGGTGTAAATTTAGAGAGAAGGGGAATGATTAGTTGCAGTCTTTCTTCTTGACAAAAATTCACAGTGCAAGAGAATATTTGTGACAGATTCAGCTGCTTTTCCAGAACAGGGACAATATTGTTTCTGCAATGGCAACTGAGAAGACCTACCAGATAGTACTGCAGAAGGAAAAGCAATGAAACGTGCTCTCAAAAAGGCCCAGCTATATACCTTATAGGTGATATCCAGGAAGTATTTAGCTGTTGCATAATTCAGGCATATTTTTAGACTACTGTAGTTTATAGGGAGCATGGCATTATCATTTTGAGATTCAGTATCCCGCAGTCTTTGTAATACCAGGGCCATTGCTTTGTTCAAATCCATTCAAAAAGCTCTTCTGGGTTCAAGCCAATCGTTCTGATGGAAAAGCAGCCAAGGAATGCTAGGGCTGCAGAAGATAAGTAGAGTCCTCTGGGCTTGAGTATTGTCATTAAGGAGCTCCACTGATTTTATGTCCATGTGTCCAATACACTTCCCAAATAGTTCCACTAGATGTTTCTTGACAAGTGAAACAGTTCTCCAGGAGGGTACAGTTCCTTTAAACTTGCAGATTTGTAGACAAATCTTGTGCGCTTACTAGACAAGTTTGGAGGGAGCCAATCTTTCCCTCTCATGTTGTTGTGGAGGTAGCTTAACCAGCCCCTGCTTCATAGAGTGAATAGCTGATTGCTTATCACAGGTAGCAGCAGCGGAGTTCTTATCATGGCCAGAGGCAGCTTGAAATATTGTTAAAGTCACATGCTCCATTTAACAGCTTGTCCATCTTGGAGGGCAACAAACGGAGCTCATTAGAGAAAAACTCTACCGTCCTTGCTGCAAGCAAAACAGAGGTTATCGGAGTCCTCATTCAGTGCTTTAGCACCATCCTCCCCTGATGATAACAGCGGGGTCTCAATTCCTTCAGACCCAGTTCTTAAAGGTGGACTCTGTGAAACAAGCTCAGTCAAGCAGTCTCTGCCAAGGGTGCATAACGATTAAAAATTGAAATTGGAGAAAGTACATGTCAGGAGGATGAAAAATAGTCTCCAATCTTGGCTCGTTTAGTGACCAGTGGAGAATCAGCCTCCGCCTCTTTCCCCCACTTTTGGAGCCTCATTTCCAACTAACTTTGAGTAAATTTACACCAGCAACAGAAGCCGAAGATTGCAAACAAGAGCTCACGGTTTGTAAAATATGCTGTAGTAATTGCACTCAAGAATGGAGACAACTGGCACAAGATGAAAAAACAGAAAACAGAAAAAGCTTCCCAAGACAGAACTCCTCCGTGTGTCCTTCAGCTTATTGTAGCAGTTCAAAAAGTAAATACTTAAAGCAAGCTGCTGCAAGCCACTGTTTAAAACTGTGTTATGTTAAATAAAAGCCCAGCAATCTCTCTCTCTCTCTCGGCTTGGCTTCGCGAACAAAGATTTAAGAAGGCTGCAACAGTCCACGTCTGCTGCAGGCTCGCTGGTGGCTGACAAGCCCAATGCGGAACAGGCAGATCCGGCCACAGTGGCTGCAGGGAAAAATCTGATTTGGGGTTGGTGCTGTAGCAGTGCAATTCTTCCTCAATCTCCTTTTGTCCTCAAGAACAGCTATGCGTGCATTCTCAAAGGAAGAGACAGCCTGGTGGATGGTGTGCCTCCATGCTTTGTGATCTGAGGCTAAGTCAGACCACTGGTGATGGTTGATGCGACAGGTGCCAAGGGATTTCTTCAAGGAGTCCTTGTACCTCTTCTTTGGTGCCCCTCTATTTCGATGGCCGGTGGAGAGTTCACCATACAGGGCAATCTTGGGAAGGCGGTGGTTTTCCATCCTAGAAATATGCCCTGCCCAGCACAGCTGCGTCTTCAGCAGCAGTGCCTCGATGCTGGTAACCTCCGCCCGCTTGAGGACTTCAGTGTTGGTCACAAAGTCACTCCAGTGGATGTTGAGGATGGTGCGAAGGCAGCGCTGATGACAGCGCTCGAGGAGTCGCAGGTGATGACGGTATAAAACCCACGATTCGGAGCCATAGATGAGGGTTGTCATCGCAACCGCTTTGTAAACATTGATCTTTGTGCCTTTTTTCAGATGCTTTTTACTCCACACTCTTTTGTGCAGTCGGCCAAATGCACGGTTTGCCTTTGCCAGCCTGTTGTCAATCTCCTTGTCGATCTTGGCATCTGAGGAGATGATGCACCCCAGGTAGCTGAACTGCTGGACTGTCTTCAGAACTGATTCACCCACAGTGATGCAGGGAGGGTGATAATCTTCCTGGGGTGCAGGCTGGTGGAGAACTTCTGCCTTCTTCAGACTAACTTCTAGGCCGAATAGCTTGGCAGCCTCTGCAAAGCAGGACGTCATATGCTGCAGAGCTGATACCGAGTGGGAGACGAGTGCAGCATCATCAGCAAACAGTAGCTCTCGGATGAGTTTTTCCATTGTCTTGGAGTGGGCCTTTAGTCGCCTCAGGTTGAACAGGCTGCCATCGGTGCGATAGCGGATGTAGACACCATCGTCATCATCTAGATCTACTGTGGCTCTTTGAAGCATCATGCTAAAGAAGATCGTAAAGAGAGTTGGCGCGAGAACGCAGCCTTGCTTTACACCTGTGCCTATTGGGAAGGGCTCCGAGAGTTCGTTGCAGTGTCTGAATTGGCCTCGCTGGTCTTCATGTAGCTGGATGATCATGCTGAGGAACCTTGGGGGACATCCTAAACGTTCCAAGATTTGCCACAGGCCTTTCCTGCTAACGGTATCGAAAGCTTTGGTAAGGTCGACAAAAGTCACATACAGAGCCTTGTTCTGTTCCCTGCATTTCTCTTGGAGCTGCCTGAGAACAAATACCATGTCGGTGGTGCTCCTGCAATGGTGGGCAGCAGTCTGTTCAGGAGTATTCTGGCAAGGATTTTGCCTGCGATGGAGAGCAGGGTTATCCCCCGGTAGTTGGAGCAGTCTGACTTTTCCCCTTTGTTCTTGTATAGGGTGATGATGATTGCATCACGAAAGTCCTGTGGTAATTTGCCTTGTTTCCAGCAGGTGACAAGTACTTTGTGAAGTGAGCTATGTAGTACTGTGCCCCCATGCTTCCAGATCTCTGGTGGAATTCCATCAACTCCTGCTGCCTTGCCACTTTTCAGTTGCTTGATGGCTTTAACAGTCTCTTCTAGGGTGGGGATCTCATCCAACTCTGTTTTCACTGGTTGAAGTGGGGTGAGGTGGATTGCTGAATCTTGAACTACGCGGTTGGCACTGAAGAGAACCTGAAAATACTCCGACCACCGGTTCAGTATGGATGCCTTGTCTGTGAGGAGCACTTGGCCGTCTGCACTACGCAAGGGACTCTGAGCCTGATATGATGGACCATATACTGCCTTCAGGGCTTCGTAGAACCCTCTTAAATCACCAGTGTCTGCACACAGCTGGGTTCTCTCTGCAAGCTTGGTCCACCAATCGTTCTGAATGTCTCGAAGCTTGCGCTGGAGGTTGTTACATGCAGCGCGAAAGGTTGCTTTTTTCCCAGGACAGGAGGGCTGAGCAAGATGTGCTTGGTAGGCAGATCTCTTTTTCGCCAGTAAATCTTGGATCTCTTGATTGTTCTCATCAAACCAGTCCTTGTCCTTCCTTGTGGAGAACCTGAGGACTTCTTCAGAGATCTGCAGGACGGTAGTTTTTAGGTGTTCCCAGAGTGCTTCTGGAGAAGGGTCTGTGGGGCAACTGGGGTGCTCAATTCTTGACTGGAGTTTTGCCTGGAAGGCAGCTTTAACTTCAGCTGACTGGAGACTGCTAACCTGAAACTTCCTCCGAGGGATACCTCCTCTCCCAGGTGTGGGTTTAAAGTGAAGACGGAGATTGCAGCATACAAGACGATGATCCGTATGACATTCTGCACTGGGCATTACTCGGGTGTGTAAGACATCTCGAAGGTCTCTCTGGCGCACCAAAATGTAGTCGATAAGGTGCCAGTGCTTGGACCGTGGGTGCATCCAGGTTGTCTTCAGACTGTTCTTCTGCTGGAAGATAGTGTTGGTGATGGTGAGCTGGTGCTCCATGCAGAATTCTAGCAGGAGGCGCCAGTTTTATTTATTTATTTATTCGGGATTTATATCCCGCCCTTCCCACGAATGGCTCAGGGCGGCTTACAACAATCAATCAAACATAAAATTTAAACAATTTCAAATATAAAATAGTTAAATATTTAAACAGTTAAAACCTTAAAACAATATTTCAATTTCCTGCAAACAGATGGCTGGCCAGTTACATCGAGTTGTCGTCCCAGCTAAGTATCGGCTAGCCGGAAGAGGGTCGTCTTACAGACCCTGCGGAACTGCGCCAAGTCCCGCAGGGCCCTCACCTCTTCCGGCAGCTGATTCCACCATACGGGGGCCATAACGGAGAAAGCCCTTTCTCTGGTGGCTTTCAAACGGGCTTCTTTTGGCCCAGGGATAGTGAGGAGATTTTGTGTTCCTGACCTCAGTGCTCTCTGGGGAACATGTGGGGAGAGACGGTCCTTCAGGTAGGCAGGTCCCAGGCCATATAGGGCTTTAAAGGTAATAACCAGCACCTTGTACCGGACTCGGTATATCACTGGAAGCCAGTGCAGAGTCCGGAGACCCGGCCGAATGTGTCCCCACTTTGGGAGACCCAATAGCAGCCGGGCCGCGGCATTCTGCACCAGCTGCAGTTTCCGGGTCCGAGACAAGGGCAGCCCCATGTAGAGGGCATTGCAGTAGTCCAACCTCGAGGTGACCGTAGCGTGGATCACTGTTGCTAGGTCGTCGCGCTCCAGAAAGGGGGCCAGCTGCCTTGCCCGCCTAAGATGAAAGAATGCGGACTTGGCAGCGGCTGCTATCTGAGCCTCCATCTTTAAGGAAGGCTCCAATAGCACCCCCAAGCTCTTGACCTTTTCCGCCGCCATCAGCGGCGCACCATCAAAAGCCGGCAAGGGAATCCCCCTCCCCGGGCCGCGGCGACCCAAGCAAAGGACCTCTGTCTTCGTAGGATTTAGCTTCAGCCCGCTCAGTCTGAGCCACTCAGCCACGGCCCGTAATGCCTGGTCAAGATTTTCCGGGGCGCAGACAGGCTGGCCGTCCATCAGTAGATAGAGCTGGGTGTCATCAGCATACTGGTGACACCCCAGCCCATACCCTCGGGCAATCTGGGCAAGAGACCGCATGTAGATGTTAAATAACATCGGGGAGAGAACCGCCCCTTGGGGCACACCACAATCGAGTGTGCGCCTCTGGGATAGCTCCCCCCCAATTGCGACCCTTTGTCCCCGACCTTCCAGGAAAGAGGAAAGCCACTGAAAGGCCAACCCCTGAATCCCCGCGTCGGCGAGGCGGCACGTCAGCAGCCGATGGTCGACCGTGTCGAACGCAGCCGACAGGTCTAACAACATCAGCACTGCCGAGCCACCCCGATCCAGATGCCGTTGAAGGTCATCCACTAGGGCAACCAGCACTGTCTCCGTCCCGTGTCCCGGGCGAAAGCCGGACTGAAATGGGTCAACTGTCATTGCAGTTGCCAATGCCGTGTTTGCCAAGTACTCCTTTCCAGGCTTCCGAGTCTTTACCTACTCTGGCATTGAAGTCGCCAAGGATGATCACCTTGTCCTCTGTAGGGGTCTTCCGTACGAGGTTGTGTACGAGGTTGTGTAGATCAGCATAGAACTTGTTCTTTTCTGCAGGATCTGCTTGAAGGGTTGGGGCATACACACTGAAGAGTGTTGCATGCTGCTTGTTTTGAAGTGGGAGGCACATGGACATGATGCGATCTGAGTGACCTGTTGGCAGGTTTTCGAGTTTGGATGCAATGGAGTTCCTGACCATGAAGCCAACCCCAGAAAGGCGGCTCTCAGCCTTTGACTTACCTGACCAGTAGAGGGTATAGCCAGCACCGTGTTCTTGAAGACTACCTTCCTCACGGAAACGGACCTCACTGAGAGCTGCTATGTCGATATTCAACCTGAGAAGTTCGTGGGCAACTAGAGCAGAGCGTCGTTCAGGGCGACCACTGTCTACTGTGTCAAGCATGGTTCTGATGTTCCAACACGCAAGCTTTAGTCTTTGCACACTTTGTGAGGCAGGTGCATGCCTTTTCTTTGTTGTTATTTTTTGACCGCAAGTAAGGATGCCCGTTGACCGCGGCTAGCCAACTGGGGTGGAGGAGACGAGCTTTGTTTAGGCCACCTTTTCTAGGCCCCTCTCCGTATGGAGCAAGCAGTGCTGTCCCTAGATAAGGCTGCTTGGTCGTTCAGGGTGCTGCCGAAAAATGCTTTCGTCTCCGGGTTAGCATCAGGCGACCAATACCCTGAACCGCCTACATGCAGGATCGGGACTGCGGCTTCCAGTGGCACCTTCCACCTGCCGTTTCGCCCCTTGCCCATCGCTGCAGGACTTGATGCGTTGTGGGTTGTGTATGTGGATATGCCCTTCAGGCCTGCGCAGAGGAATTTTTTAGGTGAAGCGCAGTGTGCGCGGTACTGGCTCCACCCTTTCACCTGGGGGTCATCTGCCATGGCCCATTAAGCCGGGACGCCGGCAGCGAGTCCTCCAGGTGGTAGGTGTTACATTAACGAGCTCTATCTGCCTGGGTTTGATGTTAGAGTTTTCCTTCTCTTAGGCTGGCGAGGTTGGTGGGCCCAGCCTGCCCATCCGGTTATACCGCCGGACAATTCGGTCACACCATGACGTAGCAAACTCTGTGAAAAACGGGGGGGGGGGGGACCAGCGAGAAGGTGTTGCTACGGATGCAGTAATGCAGGAGAGGCCATTGCAGTGACCATCTGCCAGGCATAGCCAGACAGTGACCACGCGACGTTCACTACACCGGGAGAGGAGAGGCTATGTATTGCACATACACTTTCCCTGGGGGGGGGGTAGGATACCCAGAGGGAGCCCACCCCCCCGCCCCCCAGCAATAGGCTAAGATAAAATAGTAAAATTAGCTAATCACTTGCGGAGCATTGTGAATCAGAGCAGCTGCCTCGACACCATCTAGTCCTAGGCTTGTCCTGCTAATTGTCCCCTTGGTTTTGCCAATTGCTTTAATTTTGTCAATTATCGTTGCAGACCATATGGGGTAGGGTTCAGAAGCTAGGAGAAGGGGAATTAAACCTTTTGGAGTTAAATGTATCCTTAACCAATAACCAGTTGCATATTCCCATATTTTTAGATCTGCTCTGGGGATACCTGTTTCTTGCCTTAAGATAACATTAAGATAACAGATGAAATTGCTGAGCAGACAGGTTAAAACGGATAAAAGGAAGTACTTCTTCACCCAAAGGGTGATTAACATGTGGAATTCACTGCCACAGGAGGTGGTGGCGGCCACAAGCATGGCCACCTTCAAGAGGGGTTTAGATAAAAATATGGAGCAGTGGTCCATCAGTGGCTATTAGCCACAGTGTGTGTGTGTGTGTGTGTGTGTGTGTGTATATATATATATATATATATATATATATATATATATATATATATATATTTGCCACTGTGTGACACAGAGTGTTGGACTGGATGGGCCATTGTCCTGATCTAACATGGCTTCTCTTATGTTCTTAGAGGTACATATATGTGCATTAAACAGAGCCTAAGAAATTTTGATTGTACAGTTTCTAAGATCTAGAATCATAGAGTTGGAAAGGACTTCCACGGTCATCTAGTCAAACTGTCATCTAGCCCTGCACAATGCAGGAAACTCACAAATACCTCTCCCCACAAACCCCCACTGACACCTGCTCCACACCCAGAAGAGGGCAAAAAAAACCCCTCCAGGATCCCTGGAAACTGGCCTGAAGGGGCATGTCAAAGAACAAAATGAATTCAAGAAAGACTCACTTTTTATTGCACATGGTTGTTCCATAAAGGATGGTTTCCCTAATAACGCTCTGCTATGATTTGGCTTGGATTGACTGTCCTCTACAGGAACAGGACTTTCTGACATGATCTTACCACTGAGGTTTTTGTTTCTTCAAGGTAACAGCATGGCCCCCTTCCTCAACATTTGCAAGTTGATTTGGCAAAGAAGCAGAAGTCAGCAGTCCTTCAAAGCTTAATCATCTGAAGGCTAATACTCCAGCCACTTGTGTGTAGAAAGTCATTTTGCTAATCTCCCACATAGAAATGCACCGTAACCACAATGAGGAAATCTGGTGGCCTTTACCTGTACCAGATCTTTGAGTGATCATGTGTGCAGTCTAACATCCCTCCCTCCCTTCAGCCCTGCTGTGAGCTTTCTAGCTTTTTGTTTGTTTTCCTGGTGTCTGTTGGTAGCCTCAAGGATCTGAGGGATAGCCTGCTCTCACTGCCCTTCTCACTGAAAGGGTGGGAAACTGGCATGAGGGAAATACTTTGCATATCCTAAAGAGCTTAAGAATTCTCCGTAGCAGTTATCCCACCAATGGTATTTTTGAAGGAGTACTTGTTCAATCTCCTGTCTCCTCTCTTGGATTTTACTTTAGAGGAGAAGACAACCATTGGATATGCAAGCCGTGGAACTTGGCCAGGAGCCTGGACACTTATGTCACCAACAACCTGCACAGTATCATCAGGCAGAGAGAGAGTGGCCCCAAGGTAAGAGGGAAGCGGGCTGTGCAAACGGTGTTTTATTTGTAAAAAGAAACCAGTGAAGATTTTTTTCTTTTCTTTTTAAAAAAGCTAAGTATCTGCTGCCTCATGAACATTTTCTTAATAGACACTGATCAGAGTTCATAGCCACCGTAATGAAATCTGGTTTGATAGCATTATAGTGTTGTTATGAGCTATGTTAGCTGCCTTACTTCTTTGCTCTACTCTAATAAAGTTTTTGCTGTTTCTTTTCAAACTTGTCATTAAGCTTATTACATCAGAAACAAGTATGTGTTCTCACTCTGAAGAAGAAGATATCTCTGACAGATTAGTGATTCCTCACAGTGGGTTAGGAAGCAAGGATAACTTGCCTCCACTGCTGGGAGAGAACCTCCTCCTTAATTTCTTGTCTCAGCAAGGAAAGTGTCAAGCGCGCTCATTTCTGGACCACATTTTACTATGTAGAGAGCACGTCTCCAGCTTCCCCCCCCCCCCATTATTTACAACCCAGAGGGCATGTAGCAAAAACATCTGGCCCTGGGATGTTTATGTTATAGGCTGGCAGTTGGTACCTCAAAGCGGCCTCCCCCGGTTTCACACAGGTAGCCCTTTTCTGTTCACAAAGAAGTGTGAGGAGGTTTCTGCTGTTTTCAATAGCCTAAGATGTCTTAGTAATAAAACAGTTGCTTAGTAACCTTTGAACCCGTGACTCAAGTATGCATCTGTAACTCTACACTCCCATGCAGGAATGTATAGGAAGTTGTCACTCCTTCTCTTCTCTACTAGTTTCCAACATTACAGATGCATATTTGAGTCACGGGTTCAAAGGTTACTAAGTGTCAAGCATGGTAAAATGCAAATGGTGATCTGTGGTTTTAAGGCCCTCCATAAAGCTGGTCTGTGAAACATCATGGAGGGCTGAGGTAACATGGCTCTGTTATTCTTCCCCTCCCTTTCCTGCTTTATGGCTTTTGTAGTGAATTAGGAAAGGAAACTAGCAGAGAAGAGAAGGAGTGACACCTTCCCATACATTCCTGCATGGGAGTGTAGACCATCTGGGGAAAGCAAGGACGAGATACTGATAACGTAGTGAGAATGTAGACTTTTATGATAGTTTATGCGCCGGCTGGCATTCCTCACCCCTTCCCGTGAGAACCCTTTGATGTATGTCTTAAAAGAAGTGTATCAATGTATTGTGGGCATCACTCTCAAGGTCCTGCACCAAGAGAGCATACCGATTTAGCAAGAAATGTAGTTTTGTATCCACTTGACTCGTTCTTTTGGAAATCGCATGCTTGACAGTTATGTGCAACAACACCTATCCCTTACAACATGGTGTGTCCTCTCAGCAAATGTCAACCTTAAAGGGTTGGAGGCCCAATGTCAAGAATCTAACATTCAGGCCTTGGAAACTAACACAGAGCACTCCAGGCAATTTGACAAACTAAAGATTAAAGGCATAACAGATGCGACAGCAATGGCACATGTTTACAAATGCAGGAGCACTAATTCACAAGCTGTGGAGAGATGGAATTGTCTCCCCTCATGTTTACTGCAAAAACAGGATCCTTCTGACCCTAAGAACAGAACAAGAAAAACCAGATAGCATTTTTCTTTACAACATACCATCACACAGTCTACTGGAGAACAGCTACCATTCCTCCAACCCACCAAAAAACAAAATACTGACCACCAATGCTATAAAAAGACTCCACATGGACCCTTCCTGATGGTCACAATGCCACACTGGATCTCTAGACTGAATGCTTTTGTTTTGCCACTGAGTCCAAACTGATGTGATTCACAAACACTATTGCGTACAACGGTATCTCAACCATGCTGAAAGGAAGGCCATAGTAACAACAGATATTACAATTAAGGAGGCAGACAAATATGGAACCATTAGCATCATGGATAGATCACACTATATCCAAGAGGTTCAAAGGCAACTCTCAAATGTTGCTTTTACAAACAACTGTCCTCAGATTAAAGAAGATTATAAAGGAACAAATTCAGGAAAAAATCCTTCCAGACACACCACAGGAACCTCAACCAAGTACCTTTTATCTTTTACCCAGAGTACATATACCTGGCAACTCAGGACACCCCATTGACTCAGGCATAGCTAGTATAATTGTGGGAGTATTTGGATACATGGACTCTGTTCTAAGACCTTATGCCATCAACACTCCAAGTTATGTTTGCGACGCCACAGATACAAGTGCTGTGGTGCAGAATTGATTGATGAGCTAACGTTTCCATGTTCTTTGGATATTATTTCTCTGTTCCCACCTATTCCTCTTTATGTCAAGGTCATCAGAAAACACAGGAAATCCTGGATCTGTGGGGTCAGACAGGTCCCTCTTTTAACCCTTTAAGTTGACGTGTTTCTGAAAAAGACGGGTGGAAGTTACAACTAAAAGGGTTCATGTGAGGATAGTGTTAATGTGCTACAGGAGTTGGCCATTCATTTGTTGCTCATTTCAGGAAGGGGAATTTAATTAGAACTATATCTTTTCTTGCATATTTGAGAATAGGTTTCAGTAGTCCACAGGCACTGGCCATCCCAACTGATAGTTTGAGGGCGATCTCTGGCAAAGGTTTCACAACTCTTTGTCTACGTGATGTAGTGATGTTTTGGCCCTTTTGATTTTGCATAAAAGTAATATCGACTTGCCCAGGTAGAGTCTTTGTGAATCATCTATCTGAGTAGATTTGTTTTCTCCTCATTCTCAGTCCTACAACAAGGAGCTCTTGGATAACTTTTGCCATTTTATACACTCTGCAGAATCAACTGGTAATGGTTTTTTTTTTTTTTACTGTACTACTTCAGATTGCAAATCAGCATGCTCACTGGGAAGGTTCAGCCCTGCCTTCCGTTAGCATGCTGTTTTAATATGTAGTAGGAGTTTTTGATGAGGACATACTCATGCCTGCAATACTTCTCTGTGCCCAACCCCATGTAGAAGCAATTGAACATATGAAGCTGCCTTCTACTGAATCAGACCCTCGGTCCATCAAGTCAGTATTGTCTTCTCAGACTGGCAGCGGCTCTCCAGGGTCTCAAGCTGAGGTTTTTCACACCTATTTGCCTGGACTCTTTTTAGTTGGAGATGCCGGGGACTGAACCTGGGACCTTCTGCTTCCCAAGCAGAGGCTCTACCACTGAGCCACCCTCCCTCCCCTGCTCTCCAGGGTCTCAAGCTGAGGTTTTTCACACCTATTTGCCTGGACCCTTTTTTGGAGATGCCAGGGATTGAACCTGGGCCCTTCTGCTTCCCAAGCAGAGGCTCTACCACTGAGCCACCCTCCCTCCCCTGCTCTCCAGGGTCTCAAGCTGAGGTTTTTCACACCTATTTGCCTGGACCCGTTTTTGGAGATGCCGGGGATTGAACCTGGGACCTTCTGCTTACCGAGCAGATGCTCTACCACTGAGCCACAGCCCCATTCATGGCTCTCCAGGGTCTCCAGCTGAGGTTTTCCACACCTATTTGCCTGGACCCTTTTTTGGAGATGCCAGGGATTGAACCTGGGACCTTCTGCTTCCCAAGCAGATGCTGTACCACTGAGCCACTGTCCCTCCCCTATTCAGTTCATGGGAAGTTTCACCATTTTATTCTGACTGACTAAGATTAATTTTATGTCAATACAGAAGTTTTAACTTATCTATGTATATATGAATCTGAATATTGACTTTTTGTAAGTTCTTTTCTTGACCGGAGTAAATTCAGGGTGACGGGGAAGAAACAAACTGTACATTTGTTCTAATAGATTGCAATTTATTACAATTGTACTATAGAGATTTAATTAAATTATGGCTGTTCTTGTCCTTGGTTTTGTTTTTAGGTGGTGTCTAAGTATATTGAGAATCCAGTATTGTTTCATCTGGAAGATATTGGACTGGTTAAATTTGACATTCGTTACATTGTGCTTCTGCGATCAGTTGAACCGCTTAGGGTGTATGTTTACGATGTGTTTTGGCTACGGTTCTCAAATAGGTGAGAATTAACTCTGTAAAGATACTAATTTGTGGCATTTCTGGATTTCAAGAGCTCAGAGGAGTAACTTTGTCTTTTTATATATAAAAGGCCTTTTTCACTCAGTGATTTGGATGACTACGAGAAGCATTTTACCATCATGAACTATGCTCCAGGGTTACCATTAAAACAAGTGAGTAAATGATACAGAAAAAGGGACAGAGTGTCCTCCAATGAGAATTTAAAGTATAGTGGCATTGATTGTATTAATATGAGTTACTCTGAATGCCCCGCCCACCAATTTATTCAGGGGTATTATCTTGAGAGCACATGCTGCAGCAACTTATCTGGAGCTTAGCAAGAATGTGTTTGGTGAGCCACCTGGATGAGAGACCTCCTTGAGCTTCCTGGAAGAAAGGCATGGTAGCGATGCAAGAAATTGCTGCCAGAATCCAGCTAAATGGAATGTAGGGTTTAGTATGAAGAAGCAGAGGCAAACTACCAGCTTAAGAGAGTTTCTCATTGGGCATTTGTGCAGTTTGCTATATAGGCGTATAACCATGGAAAGGCTCTTCATAAGTGGAAAAATTTTCAAAGGTACTGTATTCTTTAATTGTTCTCGAGTCACACAGATTGTAAATGCCTATTTTGTTAGAAGTAGAATATGATATTAGCTGAGCATTACTAGGTAGACTAGGAATAAATTAATGGTGGTGGATATAATGTGGACAGAAGGGGCCGTGCTTTGTATCAGGAAGTGGTACCTGAAGAGAGGTCTGTAGCCTTATAAAAAACGAGTGCTATAAGTGATGTTCAAGGCCTGTCAGATCCCTCTGTGTCCTGGTGCTGAGCAGTTTATTCTGTTCATGCTTCTTATAACCATTTCCTGGGAAGCACAATTAATGTTACTTTAGATTTGTGCTTCTGGAGCTTTTTGAAATACTTGATATCTTTGTTGAAAGTGTAATAACACTTGGGTTGCCAGGTCCAACTCAGGAAATATCTGGAGACTTTGGAGGTGAAGCCAGGAGGCTGTCCTATTCCAAATAAATAATCTATAGCAGCGCAGTTCCCCTGAATACAGTTTTCATTTTCTCCTCCTCTTTTTTGCCTTCGAAGGGTTCCCCAGCAGTTGAACACACACACACGTACAACGAGAAAATAAACACAGTTTGCAAGCCTACACTTTTGTGATCTCACTGGGGCAATTTATTCAAGAGAGTTGCTGGATGTAGCAGTCTGCTGCATTTCAACCTACTTCTTCAGACTAACGCAGGAAAATGAAAGTACTGAGCAGAGCAGTCTAGGAATGGAGTTTTCCTCCATCCCATGATCAGGTTCTTGTTAACTTTTTGACTATGCAAACGACTTCTGAAAGGAATGCAAAAAAACCCCCAGAGGAACTGGGCTCTCTCTCTTCCTCTCTCACACACTAACTAATGTGTTAATGTAACTAACTAACAATGTGGCTCTACTTGCTCACTCCCCGCACACACAGACACACACACACACACACGCAGCTTTAGTTTTGCTGAGATTTGAAAGCACCGACACACCTTCCAAAACACAAGAAGTTTGCAAGTTTCTAAACCTGCCAAGATGGAAAGACACATCATGGCTGTTCAGGCAGGGCTTCCCCCCACCAGCCAGAGGAACCTGCAGAACTAGGAGTGCCCCCACTGGGACCTGGGGGCAGGCAAGCCTAAATAACACTTCAGCCTGTACATTTGAATAGAGCATTTAGTATAATGGTCTAAATTGCAGGAATCTTGTAAAACTGATACAAGGACTGTAAAACATACCTATGCTTAAATGGATATATGATTAACCAGTTGCCGTTTTGTTTTCAGATTCACTGCAATGAATTTGTTCCTCTCTTTGAGAAACAGTATCCTGAATGTTCTTGGCAATCCATTGAAGTAAGTCACTATCAATTAAGCGATGAACTTTTCATCTTTTATCAAAATTCTTGGATTCATTGTACTTATGTATGAGTCTTCTGAGCACTGGTACCCTGTGTGGCTCATGAGTCACCTTTGGCACTTCTGAGCGCTGTCCCCCAGTGTGGCACATGTGGGTTCCCACCTTGAAGCAGTCACATAGGGAGCTCCAGGGCCTGTGTCAGGGATGGAAGTAAAGTACCTGTCATTTTCAACAGCCCCACATCCGCCTCCACCACTTCTGCACTCATCCCAGAACCCGGGTAGCTATCAGGGAGAGAGCGATGTGGCCACAGATGGGAGAGGGTACAGCTATCATAACCATGGCAGCTACCCAGGAATAGAGCAAGCTAGCCCAAGTGGGGTGCTGCTGGTTTCCTTTCCCTTTCCCCATAGCCAACTTGCTCTTCTGAAGAAGAAGAAGAAGATATTGGATTTATATCCCGCCCTCCACTCCAAAGAGTCTCAGAGCGGCTCACAATCTCCTTTCCCTTCCTCCCCCACAACAGACACCCTGTGAGGCGGGTGGGGCTGGAGAGGGCTCTCACAGCAGCTGCCCTTTCAAGGACAACCTCTGCCAGAGCTATGGCTGACCCAAGGCCATGCTAGCAGGTGCAAGTGGAGGAGTGGGGAATCAAACCCGGTTCTCCCAGATAAGAGTCCGCACACTTAACCACTACACCAAACTGGCTCTCAGCAAGAAGCCTCAGCAATCTCACTGTCTTGCCTTGCTGAAGAGAAAGCAAGAAGGCCAAGAGGGAAGCCCTTCCCTCAATCCAGATACACAAGGGCTAGCTAGGGTTTTAACAACCCTACTGCTCAGAGGTACTCTAGCAAGAAAAAAGATCATATTTAAATATTTAATGCTTATACTATATATTATTATATGTGTGGATCTGGTGAGGTGGAACACAAAGCATACAGTAATCATATGGCTCTTTTGGTTGATGGGACAAATATCGCTGTCTCGGGGTGTCTGTTTCTTGCTATCGATGATATATATTATTTTATTTTATCAAATTTATACCCCGCCCTCCCCTAACGGGCCCAGGGCGGCTAACAACAACAAATTAAACCACATAAACAAAAACAAAATACATAAGAAATTTATTTATTTATTTATTACGTTCAACTTATAGCCCGCCCTCTCCGCAAGCGGACTCAGGGCGGCTCACAACATCATATCAATGCAGTTAAACCAATAAAACATATAAAACCATAATTTACATATTTCAATTTTAAAAAAAAACATTACAATTTTTAAAACCATTCTATGGTGCTGCATCCGTACAATATAGGCGGCATTGAATTCCGAACAGTGATCACCGGCATTCTACGTGATGTCCGGTGGCAGCCCTCTTTTCGTCAAGCATCGAAGGCCTGCTTGAACAATTCGGTCTTACAGGCCCTGCGGAACGCAGACAGATCCCGCAGGGCCCTTATGGCTTCCGGAAGGGTACTCCAAAGTTCTGGTGCTGCCACCAAAAAAGCCCTAGATCTTGTCACACATAACCTGGCTTAAGAAAATCATTCATGCAATTTACAATCCTAAAACCAATATGTACATTTCTAATTTCTCTGATGTCCTTGTTTCAGTTATAAAATTCAGTGGGATTGTCGGTGCTGTGGAGTAATAGCTACCTCCCTTCCACCGTTAAAAGCAAGTTTAAACAATTCGGTCTTACGGGCCCTGCGGATCTGTGGCAGGTCCCACAGGGCCCTGGTGTCTTCGGGGAGGGCGTTCCACAAAGCAGGGGCTATTACTGAGAACGCTCTGGTTCTAGTGCTGGACAGTCGAGCCTCTTTCAGTCCAGGGATCTTAAGGAGGTTTTGAGACCCTGAACGGAGTGCTCTCTGGGGCACATATGGGGAGAGGCAGTTCTGAAGGTAGGCAGGTCCCAGGCCATATAGGGCTTTAAAGGTTATGACCATCACCTTGAAGTGAATTCGGAAGGCCACAGGCAACCAGTGCAATGTTTCCAGCACGGGTTGAATGTGCACCCATACAGGCAGCTCCATTAACAACCTGGCTGTTGCATTTTGCACCAGTTGCAGCCTCCGAATTTGAGTCAAGGGCAACCCCACGTAGAGGGCGTTACAGTAGTCAGTTCTCGAGGTGATTGTCGCATGGATCACTGTTGCCAAGTCATTGCGCTCTTGGTATGGAGCCAACTGCCTCAACCGTCTAAGATGATAAAATGCAGATTTGGCAGCAGCTGCTACCTGGGCCTTCATTACCAGCGATAGCTCCAGGAGCACCCCTAAGCTCTTGACCTTCGAAGCTGGCACCAATGGCGCCCCATCAAAGGCCAGCAGAGGGATCTCTATTAGCAGTAATCCGATAGGAAGCATGGCTAGTAGGGGTGAAAGAGGAGTGGGAGATACTTAAACACTCTGCCCTTCCATACAATAGAAGATTTTGCCTCCCCTTCTTCCTGGTGTGGCTGATAGGAACTGCTCTGTAGGAACTCCACAGGGCAGAAAAACTGTTTCCATCAAGACTAGGGTTGCCATTCCCCAGGTCCGGGGGGGGGGGAGAGGAGGGGGCAAAACCTAGGTTTCCGTGATCAACCAGCCTCAAAATACACACAATTGATACTGTATTTCACATAATTTTTTGAGTTTTTTGAGGCTGGTTGGTCATGGAAACCTAGTGGGGGGGGGGGGTGTTTCCCACTTCTGTCTGTGATTCTCATTTGAATTGCTTTATTCCCTAGTTCTGGGCAGGGAATCCCCCATTTTGAGGGCTGCTCCCGTTCTCCAGATCCTCCTCTCCAGCCCACTCCGTTCTACAGGAAGAGAAGTGAAGGGTCAGGTCCACTGGCTGTCCTTTGAGGCTCTGCCTTTATTCCTCTGCTCCTCTCCTCATTCGGTCACCTTCTGTCTGTCCCCCGAGTCCCTGTCAGATCTCTGTCAAATTCCAGAGCCAGCCTCCCTCCCGACCTGTCATTGCTCTCCCTTGCTGATGCTTCTCTGTTTGCATGCTGCTTTTGCTGCTGCTCTCAGTCCCCAGAATGATCTGTTGGTTTGGGTGGTCCTCCTGCTCTTTGCCACTGCCTGCCAAGCTCCCTGGCTTGGCCCTTGGTGAGTATCTTCAGGCCAGGTCCTCTGCCTTAGCCTCTTGGCTGGTTGGAGGGCGATGCGATGACATCACTTCTGGGTGATGTCAGTACATCGGGGATGTCAGTACGTTGGGGATGTCCCCGCCTACTCCTGGAAGCCCACATTTTTGTGATCTCACTGGGGCAATTCTAGGGTTGCCAATCCCCAGGTGGGGGCAGGGGATCCCCCGGTTTGGAGACCCTCCCCCCGCTTCAGAGTAATCAGAAAGCGGGGGGGGGGGAGGGGAGGGAAATGTCTGCTGGGAACTCATGATTCCCTAAGGAGGATTATTCCCATAGAAAATAATGGAGAATTGATCTGCGGGTATCTGGGGCCCTGTTTTTTGAGGTAGAGGCACCAGATTTTCAGTATAGCATCCAGTGACTCTCCCCAATATACTCCCCAAGTTTCAAAAAGATTGGACCAGGGGGTCCAATTCTATGAGCCCCCAAAGAAGGTGCCCCTATCCTTCATTATTTCCTATGGAAGGAAGGCATTTAAAAGGTGTGCTGTCCTTTGAAATGTGATGGCCAGAACTCCCTTTGGAGTTCAGTTATGCTTGTCACACCCTTGCTCCTGGCTCCACCCCAATGTCTCCTGGCTCCACCCCCAAAATCTCCTGGCTCCACCCCCAAAGTCCCCAGATATTTTATGAATTAGACTTGGCAACCCTAGGCAATTCTCCTGGAATACCCCCAAATCCACCTCTTCTGGTAAGACGAACAGACCTGGCAACTCTAATCTAGACCCCATTTATCGGTGACACCTAATGCCTTCTGAAAGTTCCCCAGGGGTAACACTTCAAGTGTGGAGCAACTGTTTGTATATTTCCTTTCTTATTGGACCAATACCTCTTGGAATGAAGACCATGTGGTCTTAAACAGCTTATTTAACAAGAGGGGTTAAGGCCCATTGAACACCACCTAACAGGTCTCTTCAAAAATTAATTTCTGAGATTTATACAATGTTTTGATCTCCAAAAACTAAGTCTGTGAATCTACTAAATTTGTCTGCTGTATGCCCTTTTCAAGATTTAGGTGTCATTTAAGATTGTCCGCTGTTCAGGCTTCTGCAAGACTGGAATTGTAACAGCTATTCTAACCATTCTCCTTTCGCTTCTTCACTGGTTAGATGGAATTGTAACTTAATTAATATTCAAATTATTTTAATTTTTTTTTCTTTTCCTGGATTTTTTTTTTTAAGATTTATTAAATGTTGTTGTTATTGTGCCCCTTTCCAAGCAAAGAAGAACTAGGCCAACCCTTGAGGCGTCATCTTTTAAGCAAACTAAATTAGGTAACTTCTTAGTGCAGCAGCATGTTTCAGAACAAGATTATTTTGGGTGATCTGTGATTCTGTGACAACTTCTGTTACTTCAGTTTTAGTGAAGAATTTTTAAAGATCAGTCTCAAGAAGCTGATGGGATTGATTTACTTATTCCAGTGAAATTTTATTCTACAAACAGTACTCAGATTTCTTTATTAGGAGGATCTCAGTAGCTTCAAGACATTTTTCTTTAAATAAGAGTCCTGGGTTACAAAGCAGCCATCCAACAAACTTCGAAAATTCTTTTTTATGAACCTTTGATGATTTTAATGCTGTATTGGATTAAAGGTAAAGGTAGTCCCCGTTATCAGCCCATGGGGTGATATCACATCGTGACGTTTTCTTGGCAGACTTTTTATGGGGTGGTTTGCCATTGCCTTCCCCAGATTATGACATAACAAAGACATTCAATTTACAGGAAATTCAGATTTCTCTCGACTTTGTTAAATTGACATTTTCAAAATATTTAAGGAGGCTTTTATGCAGCAAAATATTAGTAACAGTTTTCAGTCTAAGTATAGTGCAGAACGTGAGTGAGTATTTCATCTGAAACAGATTCTCTATAAGCGGTTTTCCTATAACCATATTCACTTAGGGCGTTTTCACACTGACCTTACTCGGGAGCGACGTCCCTCTTCACCGCGCAGCGTCTGCGCGGATTTCGCACTGATTGCTCCGCAGAACCCGGAAGAGCCGCAAAGTCCCGCCGCTTTTGCGTCGCAAATGTAAACTGGCCAAAAACCAGTTTACATTTGCGACGCAAAAGGCGCGGGACTTTGCGGCTCTTCCGGGTTCTGCGGAGCAATTAGTGCGAAATCCGCGCAGACGCTGCGCGGTGAAGAGGGACGTCGCTCCCGAGTAAGGTCAGTGTGAAAACGCCCTAAGTGAAAGAGGGACGTCGCTCCCGAGTAAGGTCAGTGTGAAAACGCTCTTAGTTTAGTGAGTTAATGGGTTTGGAGCTTTTACCGAAGCATATTTGACTGCTCTGCTATTAGCCAGAGTTGACATAATATGACTCCTCATAATGAAAGAGTTTGCTCTTTGTCCATAGACAAATTGAAGATTTGGCCCTCATGGTCTCTTTACTCTTAAGCTTAAGATCAGCCTCATGGTTTGGCCAGGTGAGCAATAGTATACTGCCCACTTTCAGGTTACCTTTGTCAGAGCTGGCAACAGATCAGTCACATTTAATAAATACATTTCCACCTTCAGTTCTGTTAGCGTAAAAATATTAATAAACAACATTTAATACAGAGGAGAGAAGTTGATCCAATGGACACTCCTGTCATGTTTACAACAGCTGATTTTGTCTTTATATTAATAACTATAGAAATAAACCTTGCTGCTCTAAATGTCTCAAATTTACCTCTAGCAGCTGCTGATGTCTTCAGTTTTGTCTTGTGTGTATTTCCCAAGAGTTAAGATAAAACAGCTTCAAGAAATCTTCCATAGCTTGCACACAAGCAGTTCCTCTCAGAAGGCAGAAAAGATTTATTGTATGTGGCCGTTGGCCGTCACAATATAAGATTAAACACAATATCATAAAAAGTAATCAGACAGAAATAAAAACGGTCCAATAAACAGACCAACGGGTTACATGGGGTATAATGCAACAATTACAACCTTAAATGCATTACTAAAATGCTAAAATACAAACATTTAAGTTTAAACTGCTAAGATATTATAACACCATAATGCTGAGACAATATCTAAACAGTTAAGTTAAAAATGTTGTAAATCCAGTGAACCCATTTATGGTAAATATCAATATACTATAAAATTATAGACATCTAAAATAAAGTCAGTTAATCTAAGGAGGCAGTTTTGGCTCTGATTTTTTCTAGCAGCCAAGCCAAAAAGAGACACTCTACAGGTAACAAATAGATCACTATCGGATAACAAAAAGACCAACTTATCGGTGTCAGAAGAAAATTTACACCCTGCTAACAGATTATCGATAAATTTGGCTCTGGCCTCTTTGTACATGGGGCAAAATAAAATATAATGGATTAAATCCTCTAAAACTGTAGCTCCACAGATACAGAAACATTGAGCCGTTGGGATTTGAAGATATCTTTCCTTAAGAAGAGCCACTGGCGTTGACTGGAAACGCAAAGATGCGAATGCCTTCCCGAGACTTTGAAATGAGTTGTTCGCTAAGTTAAGGGGCCTAACGTGGTCTCTTTTAAATACCGTATTTGCGGGCGTATAAGATGACCCCCCAACATTTCCACTCAAAATATAGAGTTTGTTATATATTTGCCGTATAAAACTACCCCCTCTTCCGCACACCTTCCACACATTAGTGCCATTACAGTACTTGTCATTCTCACCAGTGTACGGCTGCAGTGCGACCGCAGCGCCTCCGGCCCGCCCCTGCATCTCCCTGTGACCGGCACTAGTGCGCAAATGCGCATGTGCAAGCTCTGCGTAGGCAAGGGGCGGGCCGGAGCGCCGCTGCTTCCCGCCGAGCAGAACGGGCCGGTCACGCCGAAAAGGCTGGCACCCCTGTCTCGCTGCTGATGCTCGCCGCAGCCACGCTGATGACCCGCCGCGGCGGCGCTGGATACCGTGCAATACTGGACGGTATATAGAATGAGGTGGGCGGGCATCGGGAGGCCACTATGGGCATTGGGCGAGCATCGGAAGGCCACTCTGGGCAGCTACGTCTATCCCAACTGAAGTGCACCCGGCGTATAAGACGACCCCCCCACTTGGAGGCATGTTTTTCAGGGCAAAAAAGTAGTCTTATACGCCAGCAAATACTGTAGCTTAAACCAAGGGGAAGATCTGGACTGGGCAATTGTAAAACTGACAAATGGGCATCACATTCGTAGACCCAGTTTCGTAAATTGGAATTGTTAATCAAAGTCCCTAATAGACCATCCGGAATAGAGTACCGAACAATTATGTTATTATAGCAAGCAGCCCAAGGGTGTATCCTTATGTGTCATTAACTGATGACATTGTTTGCTAAATATGTTGGTTCTGTTACCTTTATTCCAGAATTTCAGCAAAGCTAGATGAACACAAGCTCAGATTGAGGGCAGGCCCAGTTCTGACCTCATTAGGGCTGCAGGGGTTCCCTTCGGTAGAGCAAGAAGCCTTCTAATGAACAGATTTTGTATTGTTTCCAGTCTGGAAATAATGTTCTTTCCATCCCCAGACTTCTATGCCATAAAGGAGGTGGGGAACTGCCTTACTTAAAAATAGTTTTATTGCTGGATCCACAAGACACCCACCCTTGGTATAGTAAAATCTCAGAATTGCTCCTATAATTTTTATTGTGGAGGATTTGACAATATCAAAATGTGTATTCCAATTTAAGGTTTCACTAAAAGTTACTCCCAAGTATTTAAAAGAGTTGCATTGGTCAATGGGAATACCATGGATGCTCCAAGAGTGTTTTTTAAACACCATAGCCTTTGTTTTTGTATACTTCATATTAAGAGCCTCCTCTTTACAGTATTCACCTAGTTGGAACAGCACCCTTTTCAGTCCTATCTTAGTAAGAGATATTGGGACCATGCCATCTGCGTATAAAAGAATCGAGATTTTCTGATGACCAAGTGTAGGAGCGACAAACTCGGGACCTGACAACCTGTTTACTGTATCATTTAAATACAGGTTGAAAAGGAGGGGGGCAAGGACACATCCCTGCTTTACCCCCCTAAGTATCGGAATTTCATTTGTTAGGGAACCTGAAGTGCCCACCCTATTTTTAGCAAGATGTCTACATGTAGTTCTTCAAGAAGAAACAATCAACGTTTATCTATGTTTGTGCTAGATAACTTCTGCCAAAGATGGGTTTCTCTCTATAGAATCAAATGCAGAAGCAAGATCCACAAATGCTACAAAAAGGGCTTTGGTTGGGCTGTTAATGCCCAAGAGGGCTAGTTGATAAAGATTTTGACATTGATCAACTGTGCTTTGGCACTTTCTAACACCAGCTTGGTTAGGGAGTATCTCCTCTCAGTATTTTTGAGCAAAAAGTATTTTTGCTATTTTTAAACATGTGCGTATGCTTGCATTTTATGCCTGGAAGTCATGGTGACTTCTGGCTACCCATACTGGGGCTAGGGCATTTTTCAGAGAGATGGCTTGAAATGCCTGCCTCTGTGCCCCAGCCCTGGTATTCCTTCAGAAGTCTCTCTTCCAAGTATTTGCCAGAGTTAGCTTTGCTTAGCTTCCAAGATCAAAGGAGATTGGGCTTGCCTGAGCTATCCAGGCACGGCTTCATTCTTTACTACTATAGCAGCTTTTTAAAAGAAAAGCAGCGTTCAAGTTAATTTGCTAGCAGCACCAGCTTTAAATGTGACTTCTTTGTCATCAGGAGGAGATCTTTAAGGCATTTCGCGAATTATTCCAAGCGGCTTGTGCAAAACCTGCCCCTCTTGGCATTTGTGATTATCCATCCTCACGAGCGGCCTATGCCATTGATCTGATGCTAAAGTGGGATACCAGCAGCAATGGTAATGTCTTCTGTTTACTTTTAAGAACTCTTCTGAATGTTGGAATAAAATTTTAATTACTTTTAAGGAGCCAGAGTTGTAGAAATGTTTTACTTGCATATACAAGGTGTTTGAATGCCAGCTGTTGTCAGAAAAGCAAAGATTTTTTAATCCCTGCAAAGAAAGTTCTTGCTTGGGTGGGAGAGGAGCAGGACTGGGAGAGGTGTTCATAGAATCATAGTTGGAAGGGACCTCCAGGGTCATCTAGTCCAATCCCCTGCACAATGCAGGAAACCCACAAATACCCACCCCAAATTCACAGGATCTTCATTGCTGACAGATGGCCATCTAGCCTCTGTTTAAAAACCTCCAAGGAAGGAGAGCCCACCGCCTCCCGAGGAAGCCTGTTCCACTGAGGAATCACTCTAACGGTCAGGAAGTTCTTCCTAATGTTGAGCCGAAAACTCTTTTGATTTAACTTCAACCCATTGGTTCTGGTCCTACCTTCCGGAGACACAGAAAACAATTTCACACCATCCTCTATAGCCGCCCTGGGCCTTTTTCGATGGGGAGGGCGGGATATAAATCAAATAAAATGAAATAAATAAATGACAGCCCTTCAAGTACTTGAAGATGGTGATCATATCACCTCTCAGCTGCCTCCTCTCCAGGCTAAACATGCCCAGTTCCTTCAACCTTTCCTCATAGGACTTGGTCCCCAGACCCCTCACCATCTTCGTCGCCCTCCTCTGGACCCGTTCCAGCTTGTCTATATCCTTCTTAAAATGTGGTGCCCAAAACTGAACACAGTACTCCAGGTGAGGTCTTACCGAAGCAGAGTAAAGCAATACCATCACATCACATGATCTGGACACTATACTTCTGTTGATACAGCCCAAAAATCCATTTGCCTTTTTAGCCACCGCATCACACTGTTGACTCATGTTCAGCGTATGATCCACTAAGACCCCTAGGTCCTTTTCGCACATACTACTGCTAAGATAAGTCTCTCTCATCCTATAACCATGCATTGGATTGGGTGTTAGATTGTTTCAGAACAGTGTTTCATATGTATTTTACATATCTAAAGAGGAGCACAGCTATATGAAGTTCTACTGTATGAACTGTAAAGTTTTTTTTGGCTGCTATTGCTTTGCATCAATGGAGAGATGAGTCCTTTGGCCAGCATCAGGCAATAGGATTGTGTGTACTTGGCTACTTCCTGTCACGGGTACTCCTTCCTCCATAGCTACTGCTCAGCGTTTGCTCTCTTCCAAACACCACACTTGCTAGTGGATGTCATGGCCCAATGTGTGAAGTCCTGCACCAAATTTTGCCTCAGCCCTCAGCTCCCCAGGTTTTGCCATGATGTATGTGAAATATAGAAACATAGAGCTGGAAGGGACCTCAAGGGCCATCTAGTACAACCCACTGCACAATGCAGGAAATAACTACCCCCCCCACTCCCTCAGTGACCCCTGCTTTATGCCCAGAGGAAGGCCAAAGAACCCAACCCCTCAAGGATCCCTAATCTTGCCTGGAGGAAAATTCCTTCCTGAACTCAAAATGGTGAGTGGCATTACCCTGGGCGTATAAGAAGGGCCAAAAAAGCCAAGCCCTAATTCATGCTTTTCTGCCCTGCCTCTCCTAAGGTCACAGAATCAGCATTGCTGTCAGGTGGTCATCTAGCCTCTACTTAAAAACTTTCAAAGATGGAGAGCCCACCACCTCCTGAGGAAGCCTTTTCCACTGAGGAACTGCTTTGTCAGGAAGGTCTTTCTAATGTTTAGCCAAATACTTTTAAATTTTAATTTCAGTCCATTGGTTCTGGTCTGACCTTCTGGGGCAGCAGAAAGCAACCCCACTCCATCTTCTTTATGAGAGCCCTTCAAGTACTTGAATTTATTAAGCACCTTCAACAATATGAAGCACCAAATAAATACTAAGGAATAATATTACTGGGAGATGGGTTGTGCCATCTGGTTTGAACTCTTTTTTTTATATCATGTTTTCCATAATGCCCCTGTATAAATCGATGGTGCGGTCTCATTTGGAGTTCTGTGTGCAGTTCTGGTCGCCGCACCTCAAAAAGGATATTATAGCATTGGAGAAAGTCCAGAAAAGGGCAACTAGAATGATTAAAGGGCTGGAACACTTTCCCTATGAAGAAAGGTTGAAACGCTTGGGGCTCTTTTGCTTGGAGAAACGTCGACTGTGGGGTGACATGATAGAGGTTTACAAGATAATGCATGGGATGGAGAAAGTAGAGAAAGAAGTACTTTTCTCCCTTTCTCACAATACAAGAACTCGTGGGCATTCGATGAAATTGCTGAGCAGACAGGTTAAAATGGATAAAAGGAAGTACTTCTTCACCCAAAGGGTGATTAACATGTGGAATTCACTGCCACAGGAGGTGGTGGTGGCCACAAGCATAGCCACCTTCAAGAGGGGTTAGATAAAAATATGGAGCAGAGGTCCATCCGTGGCTATTACGCTATTTTTTATATATATATATATATATATATATATATATATATATATATATATATATATATATATATATATATATATATATATATATATATATATATATATATATAAAATTTGGGCCACTGTGTGACACAGAGTGTTGGACTGGATGGGCCATTGGCCTGATCTAACATGGCTTCTCTTATGTTCCAGGAGAACCATTCATGCAGCCCCAGATTCTGGAAGTGAATTTCAACCCCGACTGTGACAGAGCTTGTAAATACCACCCATCCTTTTTCAATGATGTCTTCAGCACCCTTTTCCTGGATGACCCCAACAGTTGCCATGTGACTTCCATTCTCTAGCTGCACATGGCTTGAACCAGCCTCTGGTATCAGATGAACATGCACAGAACATACTTGGAAGCAGTTGTGTACTTTTTTTATTTCCTGTTAGGTCACAGACAGATATTATCATTGCCTTTCAGCCTTTACATTTGTAATTTTGTTGTATACCGACGATCATAGATGTTCAAGAGTAAGTCAGTCGCTGCTGCATTTCTTGGTAATTAGTATGTTTTGCTTGCTTACAAGAACTATCTGCATTTTGCCTGCTCTGTGATCTTCTGCCTCAGGTAACCGACGGCGTTGGTTCCTCTTCCTAATAGGATTGGCTTCCTGTCTTTTAATTATTCTTTTTTTAAAACTAATGAATATGAGGCAATTTATTTTCAGGGAGCAGCTGGCTAATGTGACCAGTTTTCAGCCTAATTCTAATAAAGAGCATCTCAACAAAACAAATGGTCTTTGATTTTAAGCTAGGGACTCAATGTCGTTCTTCTGCTAGCTTGAGACGAAGATGAACGTACTATAAAAGGAGATTTTGCAGCAGCTTATTCACGCAGAGGGTGAGCTGTGATTCCTTCCACTGTGTCATTTGCATGTATACATACCAACAAACTCAGATCCAGCAGCCTGCCTTGCCCCTCCCTTCATCACATACACATGTTTATCTATTCTTCCTCACTCTGTATGTGTATGTGAGTGAAAGAGAAATAAGCTCAAGCAAGAATTGTCTGTTCTAAGAATCTGGGGGGAGGAGGGATGGTTTTGCATCATTGCTGGCCATGTCCATCTCTTTGAAAATTTACATGGATAGTTTTTATATCTCTGCTTCTGCTATCAGGGAACTGCCTCCATTACCTTAGAGCTTTAATTATATAATACATTTTTCCTAGATCCACCATGAGGACTTTGCTCAGGTGTGTGCTGAAGGGTTCTGTGCTGAGAAAGATTCATGACGTAATTCACACCATGATAAAGAAAAACTCCTCAAAAACAACTGTAAAAAAATACAACAGCACAAAAGGGGGAAAGCAACTACCAACTAACAATGATAAATGTTAGTGAAGGTCTGTTTAGAATCAGAGTTGGAAGGGACGTTCATTTAGTCCAGGGGTGGGGAACCTCTGTCCCGAGGGCTGTATACGGCCCTCAAGGTTGCTTGGTGTGGCCCTCAGGGATTACTGGGCCAAACCGAACCATGTGGCAGCCTCTCTGGGGCCTGGCTGGCCAGCGAGGATCATGGGGCCCAACCATACTGTGCAGCAGTCTCCCCAGGGCCAGGTAGGGATCACAGGGCCCAGATGTGCTGTGCGGCAGCTTCCCTGGGGCCTGGCTGGCTGGCCAGAATTGCTGCAGGGCCTGGAAAAGTTACTGTCACAGTTCAGTTTGCACTTGATTATCCCAGATGGCGTGGCCTAATATGCTAATGAGTGTAACGTAATATGCTAATAAGTGGTCTAATATGCTGAGTTCCTGCTGGGCTTTTTCTACAAAAAATCCCTGGACCTATGCATTTGCCTAGGGCAGGCTGTGTATATTGTAATATAGTTTGTCTACAAGAAGTACATATAAAACAGAAGGATTATAAATTTTTATGGAATAAACAATTGGGATTAGAATTTTATTCCCTGGCTGAGCAGAAGAAAAGGGGAGTGATTTTTTATGTTAAACAGGAATTGGATCCGAAATTAATATTTAAAGATAAAAATGGAAGATTTGTAGCAGTAGAAATAAATTTGAATGGGAAAAAAAATTGTTATTGGGAGTGTTCGGGCCAAATGGAGCGAAAGATGTATTTTTCAAGGATATTACCCAACAACGTGACGAATTGACATATGATCAAGTTTTGATAATGGGGGACTTTAATGGAACTATTCAGAATGTATTGGATAGATCTGGACAAAGAAATAGTAGTTTTAACTTTTTATGTAACTGTTTTTAAATGTATTTATTAACTGTATTTTAAAATTGTTTTATGCGAATCATGGTTACACCATGTCTTCTTAGCTGCCCTGAGCCTGCTTCGGCGGGGAGAGCGGGATACAAATAAAAAATTATTATTATTATTATTAAATAATAAAGAAGGAAAACTGCCAAAATCTTTTTTTGAACTGGTTAAACAAGAAAATCTGTAAGATATATGGAGGAAATTTAATCCCGATGTACCGGACTATACATATTTTTCCAGCAAGACATAACTCTTTCTCTAGAATTGACATGTTGTGGGGCACTAAGGATTTGGGCCTTACAACAAAGAAAATTGAGATTTTGCCTAAAATAGGAGCTGATCATAACCCAATAATGTGGATTACAAATTCATTGAAAAAAATCAAGAAGATGGAGATTAAATGAAGATTTACTACAGAATAAAGAAATAGTGACATCTCTAGAAAACGAGACCAAAGCTTTCTTCCAAATAAATGATAGAGAAGATATTGAATTCCAGACAGTGTGGGATGCCTATAAGGCAGTAAAGAGAGGAATATTGATAACATTGAACAAAAAAGATAAACAGATGTTGGACATTCAAAATGAAATAAAGAAAAAAAGAAGGTGAATTAAAGAAAAGGCCAGGGAAAAAGAAAATTATGATGAGATCACAATATTACAAACGCAAATGAGACATTTGTTAAATAAAGAATTGGAATGGAATTTGAAAAAATTACAGCAAAAGTCTTTTGAAGGAGCAAATAAACCTGGAAAGTACCTGGCCTGGCAACTGAAAAAAAAAGAGAGAAAGTAAAATTATTAGTAAGATTGTGGTGGAAGGAAGAGAGATGCTGGCTCAAGAAGGAATAAAAAGGGAATTTTAAAAATATTATGCTAAATTATTTAAGGGTGTTAAAATAATGAAAGAAAAGATGGAACTATATTTACAAAATATTAAAATAGCACCCTTAACAGAAAATATGAAAAAGGTTTTGAATGCGCCAATTGAAAGAATAGAGATTGAAACAGTGATCAATGCAATGAAAATTGGAAAAGCTCCTGGGCCAGATGGATACACAGCTAAATTTTCTAAAACCTTTAAAGAGAAATTAATACTGAAGCTCCAAAAATTGTTGAACATGATAAGATTAAAAGGTAAAATACCAAATACATGGAAGGAAGCAGTGATTTTGTTAATTCCAAAAGAAGATAGAGATGTCACGAATGTAAAAAATTATAGACCGATTTCATTATTGAATAATGACTATAAAATATATACAAGAATACTGGCAGAACGACTTAAGCAATATTTGATAAACTTTATAAAGGAAGATCAAGCAGGATTTCTCCCCAAAAGACAGATAAGAGACAATATTAGGACTGTTGTAAATATTGTAGAATATTATGAAAGACATCCAGAAAAGGAAGTAGCATTATTCTTTGTGGATGCAGAGAAAGCATTTGATAATCTAAACTGGGACTTTATGTTTGCAGTAATGGAGAAAATGGAGTTGGGTGAAGAATTTATAAGGATGATAAAAGCAATATATACCGAACAGCGTGCAAGACTATGTATAAATGCAGACCTTACAGAAGATATGACAATTAGTAAAGGTACAAGAAGAAGAAGAAGAAATTGGATTTATATCCCGCCCTCCACTCCGAAGAGTCTCAGAGCGGCTCACAATCTCCTTTACCTTCCTCCCCCCCCACAACAGACACCCTGTGAGGTGGGTGGGGCTGGAGAGGGCTCTCACAGCAGCTGCCCTTTCAAGGACAACCTCTGCCAGAGCTATGGCTGACCCAAGGCCATGCTAGCAGGTGCAAGTGGAGGAGTGGGGAATCAAACCCGGTTCTCCCAGATAAGAGTCCTCACACTTAACCACTACACCAAACTGGGGTAGCCAACGGTAGCTCTCCAGATGTTTTTTGCCTACAACTCCCATCAGTCCCAGACATTGGCCATGCTGGCTGGGGCTGATGGGAGTTGTAGGCAAAAAACACCTGGAGAGCTACCGTTGGCCACTCATCATAGAACATTGATCCGACAGTCGACTAGAGGTGGTATGGATTTTCTGGACTTACAAAACTTCTATGTTGCTACAATCCTTACTCAAACTATTGTTATATTACGTCATAGGGATAGATTAGATTGGGAACAAATAGAATCCTCATACTTAACCACTTATGATAAAGAAGATTTGTTATGGAATGCTAAACTTAAAGCACAGACTGACTGAAAATCTGTTCCTGAATTCCTTTTTCAGTCTGGCAAAGATATAAAGATAGGCTGATGTTGGCTATATCAGTATATACTTCATTCTTAAACCAGGATCGGTTCCCATTAGGCCAAGACCATAATTTTATCAAACATTGGAGAGCAACTGGTGGTAACTGTCTAACTGACTTGCTGCACAAAAATGATTTTTTAGACAAGCAATTTTTACAGAAGAAGATAAGTTTGGAAATTCACTGGTTTCAATACCTGCAAATTAGGCACATGTTTTTCTCCCCTCAAATTCAAGTAATGCATACTCGCCCCTTAACAGCTTTTGAGGCTTTGCTCGGGGACTTGAAGGCTGATTCTAAAGGTATATTATCCAAATTATACGAAGTTCTGCTTAATACATCTGAAACTAAACCTCTAAACTATCAGAATACTTGGGTCAAGGTGTCAAGCATGGTAGAATTCCACTGGTAATTTATTGTTTTAGGGTCCTCCATAAAGCTGGCCTGTGAAATATCATAGAGGACCAAGGTCTATTAACTCTGTTATTCTTTCCCCCTCCCCCTTCTTGCTTTATTGCTTGCGAAGTAGAAGTAGAGAGAAACGAAACTAACTTGAGAAAGAGTAATCAGTACCTTCCCATACATTCCTCTTAGGGAGTGCGACACATATGGGGAAAGCAAGGACGGAGTCCTGATAACGCCAGGAGAATGTAGACATTTATGATAGTTTATGTGTGAGAGCGCATTCCTCGCCCCCACCTTTTGGAATCCTTTTGAAGTATGCCTTAAAAGTATTGTATCAAAGTATCTTTAGCATCACTCGCAAGAATCTGTTACACAGAAAGTATCGGTCTATCAATAAACATAGTTTTGTATCAAACCTGACTCGTCATTGAAACCGCATGCTTGACACAAAAATGTTAATAAACATTGATAGCTTTCAGTGGAACAGAATTTGGTCCTCATATGGTAACAGATCTAATCTTCTTAATATTAAATTACAATTTGTAAAAATTCTTATGCGGTGGTATTGGTCTGCGTCTAGGTTACATAAATTTGTCCCTTCTATTGCACTTAGTTGCATTAAAAATTGTGATGAGGTTGCTTCATTTATACATGGACTTGTAAGCATATTTCAAAATTTTGGAAACAAATCCTATTTCAGATCAAACTTATTACAGGCTACTTTCTCCCTCTAAAACCAGATGTATATCTTTTACACAATTGGAAAGACCAAGTGCTTAACAAAGGTACTGTTGAATTAATTAATATTTTGATTGCAGCAACTAGAATGACAATAGCTACAAATTGGGTAAACTCTTCACCTTTATTAGATCAATGGTTTCATAGGCTGTGGGAATTCTTTTGATTTTACGATTGAGCGATATGAACATTGTGTGGTAGCTCTCTGGTAGGGTCTGCCAGACCCAAGTCTTCATAGTAGGGTCTGCCAGATCCAAGTTTTTGCTGTGGAAGCTGCCTAGGTGATTTCAGACCAATCACAGATTTTCAGTCTAACCTGCCTCACGGAGTTGTTGTGAAGATCAAAAGGGGAGAGCAATATGAACATCAGGTGGTAGCTCTTGAGTTTCCTCTGGCAAAGTATTTAACTGAATATGACATTGTACCTAACAATGTCATTCTACAAAAAGCTGATCTATTTTTGAGCTGTATTTAATTTTTGTTTTGTCCTTGTTTACTGTGATTTTCATATGTCAGATTTGATGTATGCTAAATTGTTGACACTTTGTAATTATTTTGTGCCAAGGATAAACAAACTTTATTATTGTCAAAAAAAAAAAAGATGATCAAAGAAATTGCAGAAGCTTCTGTGTGAGCCAGATTTCACAAAAGCTTCTGCCACAGTAATGCGTCATGAAGGCTTTTAAGCCAGCATGTATGAATTTAAGTCATGCTGGCTGAGTGGGATCAGACATTTGTGGGCAGTGCTCATCCAAGAAGTTTTCCTTTATTTCAGTTTACTCTAGTTTTAGTCTCAATATTTTAGAATTATCTTGCTTTTAACTCCCTCTATTCTTCATTTTAGGAGGTAGGGGGAGAAGTGTTTTAAAAAGCGAAAAGAGGGAGCATGTGAGGAAAACAATTACATGTTTCCCCATTTTAAGGGTGTACATTTTTTCGTAAATTGTTCTAATTACTACAATTTCCATTTTTATACCTCTAAATTTTAGCTGGGTTTCTACTGGGTTGTGGGATGAGTAGGGAGGGAAATTATAGCTACAGCATTTGGTTTAAGGTGATAAGGAACATTCTTGTGAGCCTCTCTTCTAGCTTTGCATTCAGTCAGTTACTTTATGGCACATTTTATCTTTGTGTTCACCTTTCTCCATCAGTACTTATTTTGTTTTCCTTCTTGTTTTTTTAAAATTTGTAGAAGGAATTAGGGCTGTTAGCACCTAATTCCTTCTACATCTGAAATGAGTAAAGCAATTCAAATCTTTAAGCCTGGATCCTAATTCAGCAATTTCATGCTGGATTCCCTCTTTGATGTTCTTTTGGAGAACAATAACTTTCAGATCAAAATTAGTTGATCTGGGTTCTGAACACTACAGTTTTTAGTATTTGAGTGCTTTGGTCTTTGGATAAACTGAAGAAAAAAAGGGGGTCCCACCAAAGTAAAATGACGGGGGGGGGGAACCAAATTGGTGCAGACGGAAGAGAATCCCATTATAATATAAAAGCCCAAACGTACACTCAAGTTCTGTTGCGTTCTATTGGTTGAGCCACTTCTTACTCCCATCCACTGTTGCCTACCCACTCTCTGTGGCATTCAGAAGAGAAAGTAGGCAGAGACAGTGGGGAGATGAAAAAGAGACAGGAACGAAGGAATGCAACTGGGCAGCAAGGCCTGGTCCCGCCGGGAGTGTTTCCTCAGAGCCCATAGTGCCATCTCTTCCCGGTCACTCCCTCCTCCCCTCAGCCTCACCCCAGGACAGGCGAGGATTGGGTTACTGGGGGGGTGGTGCTGCTAGGCAGTGGCTGTTGCTAGGCAACCAAGCTTGGTTCTTTCAGTAAAGGGAGAGGCCTCAGCTGAATATAATGCCAGAGTCCACCCTCCAGAGCCGTTATTTCCTTCAGGGGCAGAGAGAGCTGTTGTCTGGAGTTTAGTTGTGATACCAGGAGATCTTCAGACTCCACTTAGAGGCTGACTTCACTAGGCCTGGCTGCTTGCTGCTGTCCAGCAGCAGCCCCCCATGACAGCCAACGTTGCACAGGAGTTAGCACTTCATAGTACGGTATGCCAGACCCAAGTTTTTTCTGTGGAAGCTGCCTAGGTGATTTCAGACCAATCACAGATTTTCAGTCTAACCTACCTCACAGCGTTGTTGTGAAGATCAAAAGGGGAGAGCAGAATGATATAAGCTGCGTTGGTCCTCACTGTGGAGAAAGATTATACCATTCCTAGGAAGAGGCTGCAAAGAGGGAGAAGGTGATGGAAAGCTGAAGTCAGAGGGACAGATAAAGTAGATTGATGGTTGGCTAGGAAGGAGATAAAGTTGCCAACTCCAGGTTGGGAAATTCCTAGAGATTTGAAGGGTGGAGCCTGGAGAGGGTGGGGTCTGAGTAGTAGTGGGACCTCAGACAGGTACAATGCCATAGACTCCACCCTCTAAGCCAGCCGTGTATCAAGCCTTCTGGAGAATGGGATAGGGCACTCCAGACCAATGTTCCCTCTAAGCTGCAGAGTCTTGTGAGCAAAAATTCCACTTTGTGCGCTACTGGCATTAAAGCTGAGAGCTACTGGCATTAAAGTTGTGAGCTACTGCATAAATTATTGTGCTTTGGGGGCATTTTTCCTGAGCTAAGACAAAGAGGTGTGAGCTGGAGGCTAAAAATCTGTGAGCTCATGCTAACTCATCTTAGAGGGAACATTGCTCCAGACCCATAGTGCCCACTGCCAGGTCATCTCTGCATTCCACAGAGCAACCAGTGTGGCAACAGATGCCCCAGTCTTGCCGATTAGAAAATCTCCAAAAGCTGTCTGGAAGCCCTCTGAATCCATTAGCCTCCTGTAGCAGACACAGGGTTGCCAATCCCCAGGTGGGGGCAGGGGATCCCCCGGTTTGGAGGCCCTCCCCCTGCTTCAGGGTCGTCAGAAAGCGGGGGGAGGGGAGGGAAATGTCTGCTGGGAACTCTATTATTCCCTAGGGAGATTTATTCCCATAGAAAATAATGCAGAATTGATCCACAGTTAACTGGGGCTCAGTGGGGGGGGGGCTGTTTCTTAAGGTAGAGGCACCAAATTTTCAGCACAGCATCTAGTGCCTCTCCCCAAAATATCCCCCAAGATTCAAAACGATTGGACCAGGGGGTCCAATTCTATGAGCCCCAAAAGAAGGTGCCCCTATCCTTCATTATTTCCTAAGGAAGGAAGGCATTGAAAAGGTGTGCTGTCCCTTTAAATGTGATGGCCAGAACTCCCGTTGGAGTTCAATTATGCTTGTCACAGCCTTGATCTTGGCTCCACCCCCAAAGTCTCCTGATTCCACCCCCAAAGTCCCCAGATATTTCTTAAATTGGACTTGGCAACCCTAGGCAGACAGCTAAACTGACTTCCCACTGGGAAGCAGAGAGAAGGGTGCTCCAAAGAGTGACGAGAAGAGCACAAAAGATTTGTGGATGTTCTCTCCCCTCATTGGTGGATCTGTATAATATGGCATGTAAAAGGAAGATACAAATGATCCTAAGGGACCATACACATCTGGGCTATTTGCTTTTTGAGATCTTACCGTCAGGTAGACGATATAGAGTGTTGAAGGCTAGGACAAACAGATTTAAGGACAGTTTCTATCCAAGTGCTGTGGTTAGGTTAAATGCAGGGTTATGAAGGATTATCTGTTTTAGATGTATTTAATGGTTTAAATGGTTTTAATGGTTTTATGAATGTTTAATGGTTTTATGAATGTTTATTTAATGGTTTAAATGGTTTTAATGGTTTTATGAATGTTTATCCGTTTTAGATGTATTTAAATGGTTTTAATGGTTTAAATGGTTTAATGGTTTCAGATGTATTTAAATGGTTTATGAATATGTGTGTTTGATGTGTTGGTATGTTTGTGGAAGAGCACCTCATTTCGTTGCTCTCTTTTTGTTGAGAACAATGACAATAAATTCATCTATCTATCTATCTATCTATCTGTCCATGAATCTCAGTGTCATCAAGTAACATCATGTCTCTGACAAGAGCAGAGTGGAAAATTTCTGTTACCTAGCCATGCAAAATTAAAAAAAAACCCACCATATTACAATTGTTCACTAAAACCAGACAAAACAACATAAACACTGCGTAAGCATTCTACGTTTTCAAGAACTCATTGTCAAGCTGGCTCTTTTAAAGAGTGGGGAGAATTAAAATAGATGTCTCAGGCCATTATATTTAGCCATCGTGTCTATATCTTGCGTAGGGTTGCCGAGTCTAATTTAAGAAATATCTGGGGACTTTGGGGGTGGAGCCAGGAGACATTAGGGGTGGAGCCAAACTCAAGGCTGTGACAAGCATAATTGAACTCCAAAGGGACTTCTAGCCATCGCATTTAAAGGGACAGCACACCTTTTCAATGCCTTCCTTCCATAGGAAATAATGAGGGATAGGGGCACTTTCTTTTGGGGCTCATAGAATTGGACCCTCTGGTCCAATCTTTTTGAAACGTGGGGGGTATTTTGGGGAGAGGCACTAGATGCTGTACTGAAAATTTGGTGCCTCTACCCCAAAAAACAGCCCCCCCCCAGAGCCCCAGATACCCGCAGATCAATTCTCCAAGATTTTCTATGGGAATAAATCGCTTTAGGGAATAACAGAGTTCCCAGCAGACATTTCCCTCCCCTCCCCCTGCTTTCTGACGACCCTGAAGCAGGGGGAGGGTCTCCAAACCGGGGGGATCCCCTGCCCGCACCTGGGGATTGGCAACCATAATCTTATGCTAGCTGGGTAACATTACTGATTGCTGGGGGAACTGTATAAACCCAGTCTATTCTTAGTTTCTGTTGCTTCCCTCTCTTCATTTATTAGCAGAGCCTCAGTCTAATTGTGGAAGTTTAGCAGGGCACACTTACGCGGAAGTAAATGCCTCTGAATTAATTGGCACTTAAACGTTTTTAATATCCTCTTACCTGCTATTTGCCCTGCATGTTAATTTTGCTAATGTGAAATAAAAGAAAACCATTTATAAAAGCAAACCAATTTCTACCTACATAGTCCAAAGTGATTTAATGAAAACCTAAAAATGTAAAGACTCGAAATCCGTCGTCTAAATCCCTTTAACTCGGAGGCTGCTTGTTTCCGGATCTTGCAATCGTACTGAAAACTCGCTGCCTTCGTCGTGTATCAAGCCATGACACTGCAGTAAGCGTACAAAAACGCCCGCGTTACAGTAGGTGATACCAGCCACTGTTCAAACTCCAGAGATTTTTACTTAGGGTTGCCAATCCCCAGGTGGGGGCAGGGGATTCCCCAGTTTGGAGACCCTCCGCCCACTTCAGGGTCATCAGAAAGCGGGGGGAGGGGAGGGAAATGTCTTCTGGGAACTCTGTTATTCCCTATGGAGATTTATTCCCATAGAACATAATGGAGAATTGATCCCCGGGTATCTGGGGCTCTGGGGGGGCTGTTTTTTGGAGTAGAGGCACCAAATTTTCAGTATAGCATCTAGTGCCTCTCCCCAAGATACCCGCCACGTTTCGAAAAGATTGGACCAGGGGGTCCAATTCTATGAGCCCCAAAAGAAGGTGCCCCTATCCTTCATTATTTCCTATGGAAGGAAGGCATTGAAAAGGTGTGCCGTCCCTTTAAATGTGATGGCCAGAACTCCCTTTGGAGTTCAATGATGCTTGTCACAGCCTTGATCCTGGCTCCACCCCAATGTCTCCTGGCTCCACCCCCAAAGTCCCCAGACATTTCTTGAATGGGACTTGGCAACCCTAGAGCCCCAAAAGAATGAAAGGCATTAAAAAGGTGTGCAGTCCCTTTAAATGTGATGGCCAGAACTCCCTTTGGAGTTCAATTATGCTTGTCACACCCTTGCTCTTGGCTCTGCCCCCAATGTCTCCTGGCTCCACCCCCAAAGTCTCCCGGCTCCACCCCCAAAGTCCCCAGCCATTTCTTGAATGGGACTTGGCAACCCTAGAGCCCCCAAAAGAATGAAAGGCATTAAAAAGGTGTGCAGTCCCTTTAAATGTGATGGCCAGAACTCCCTTTGGAGTTCAATTATGCTTGTCACACCTTTGCTCTTGGCTCTGCCCCCAATGTCTCCTGGCTCCACCCCCAAAGTCTCCTGGCTCCACCCCCAAAGTCCCCAGCCATTTCTTGAATGGGACTTGGCAACCCTAGAGCCCCAAAAGAATGAAAGGCATTAAAAAGATGTGCCGTCCCTTTAAATGTGATGGCCAGAACTCCCTTTGGAGTTGCATGATGCTTGTCACAGGCTTGATCTTGGCTCCACCCCTAATGTCTCCTGCCTCCACCCCCCAAAGTCTCCCGGCTCCACCCCCAAAGTCCCCAGATAGTTCTAGAATTGGACTCGGCAACCCTATTTTTCCTCCATTTGCCCAATATGACTCCCAAGTAAATGCTTTGTGGAGTTCAAGACAAATATTGAAGAACGCCTTCAAGTCAGATCAAGGTTTACTTGGGAAGCATAAAAGCAGGTGACGGAACTACTGTGGAGGACCTTTTTTTCCCCCCTTACGGGGGAAGCTTTTTTCCAACGCACCCGTCCTCCGCCAGGGTTTCCGGTTCCGCCGGCTGGCCGCCGCTGCTAGGCAACCCCGCGCGCAATGGCTGCCACGGCGAGCCGGGCGTGGAGGGCTGCGAGGGCCAGGCGGTGGCTTTGCCGGGGCAGCCTGCCTCCGTGGCTGGGCGACATCCCGCCGGAGCAGCTGCTGCGGACGGCGACGGTGGAGGAGGAGGAAGAGGCGGTGGCGGCGGCGAGGCCCCCCGAAGAAGGCTCGGTGCTCCTTTTCCCGGGGCAGGGCAGCCAGCGCGTGGGCATGGGCCGCGGACTGCTGCGTTATGGGGCCGCGCGCGAGCTCTTCCGCGTCGCCGAGCGCGTGCTGGGCTACGACCTGCTGGGCTTGTGCCTGGGCGGGCCGCGCGCGGAGCTCGACCGCACGGTGCACAGCCAGCCCGCCGTCTTCGTCTGCTCGCTGGCCGCCGTGGAGAAGCTGCACCAGCAGCACGGAGCGGTGAGGAGGGCCGGGGGCACGGAGCGACCGAAGCCCGCGATGGAGGCAGCTACGCGCTCTGCAATGGCTGCACAGGTGGAGGCGCTTTTTGTCCCTCTGCTTGGGTGCCGAGCAGGAGGTCATGGGAACACAGGAAGCTGCCTTCTACTGAATCAGACCCCCCTGGGTCCATCAAAGTCAGTATTGTCTTCGCAGACTGGTAGCGGCTCTTCAGGGTCTCAAGCTGAGGTTTTTCACACCTATTTGCCTGGACCCTTTTTGGTTGGAGATGCCAGGGATTGAACCTGGGATCTTCTGCTTCCCCAGCAGATGCTCTACCACTGAGCCACCGTCCTTCCCCTAACTGGCAGTGGCTCTCCAGGGTCTCAAGCTGAGGTTTTTCATGCCTATTTGCCTGGACCCTTTTTTTTGAGATGCCAGGGATTGAACCTGGGACCTTCTGCTTCCCAAGCAGATGCTCTACCACTGAGCCACAGCCCCATTCATGGCTCTCCAGGGTCTCAAGCTGAGGTTTTTCACACCTCTTTGCCTGGACCCTTTTTTCAAGATGCTGGGGATTGAACCTGGGACCTTCTGCTTCCCCAGCAGATGCTCTACCACTGAGCCACCGTCCTTCCTCTAACTGGCAGTGGCTCTCCAGGGTCTCAAGCTGAGGTTTTTCATGCCTATTTGCCTGGACCCTTTTTTTTGAGATGCCAGGGATTGAACCTGGGACCTTCTGCTTCCCAAGCAGATGCTCTACCACTGAGCCACAGCCCCATTCATGGATCTCCAGGGTCTCAAGCTGAGGTTTTTCACAACTATTTGCCTGGACCCTTTTTGGTTGGAGATGCCAGGGATTGAACCTGGGACCTTCTGCTTCCCAAGTAGATGCTCTGCCACTGAACCACCGTCCCTCCCCAAACATATGAACATACGAAGCTGCCTTATACTGAATCAGACTTTTGGTCCATCAAAGTCAGTATTGTCTACTCAGACTGGCAGCGGCTCTCCAGGGTCTCAAGCTGAGGTTTTTCACACCTATTTGCCTGGACCCTTTTTAGTTGGAGATGCCAGGGATTGAACCTGGGACCTTCTGCTTCCCAAGCAGATGCTCTGCCACTGAGCCACCATCCCTCCCCAAGCATATGAACATATGAAGCTGCCTTATACAGAATCAGACCCTTGGTCCATCAAAGTCAGTATTGTCTACTCAGACTGACAGCGGCTCTCCAGCGTCTCAAGCTGAGGTTTTTCAGACCTATTTGCCTGCACCCTTTTTTGGAGATGCCGGGGATTGAACCTGGGACCTTCTGCTTCTCAAGCAGATGCTCTACCACTGAGCCACCGTCCCGCCCCAGTCTGTAAAGGTCAGACTTTGTGGTTTCTTTGGGCTGGGGAAACACTTCACCTGTAGGTTAATAACATAGAGGACAGGCGAGGCCGCGAGAAAAAAGTGTGTTTGAGGCAGTGGGATCCCTTTTTCTTTATGGAGATAAGGCTGAAATGGCAAGAAACCTTTGTATCTGTCGTTCCCTTTCCTAAAGTCCACTGTTTCCTCTCTGTCCCATTCCCCATGGTATGTTTTAAGCCGTACTTAATTTGAGGAACTCTAGCACTTCGGGCTTTACCATGTAAAAAAATGGGGGGGGGGGTGTTTCCAGAACCGGTGCACAATAAATTTTATTTTGTTCGCAGCTGTATAAAAATGTTCTGTCCCTTTAACCAAGGTTTAATGGAATGTTAATTCTTTTCATGTCATAAAGTTTCAATTACCGACTTCAACACATTGTTCAAAGTATTTTTAAAAATACATAGTAAAAAACAGAACTATGAACAAGATTTAAAACGTAAATAATAAAATGTGACAGAATGAGACTATAACTTTGCCAAAATTCTTGTATGGGTGTCTGTGGTTATCATCTTCCTTATTTTTGTTGCTAAAAAGATGAAAGTAGCCACCTTAAGGGAGAGCCAGTTTGGTGTAGTGGTTAAGTGTGTGGACTCTTATCTGGGAGAACCGGGTTTGATTCCCCACTCCTCCACTTGCACCTGCTGGAATGGCCTTGGGTCAGCCATAGCTCTGGCAGAGGTTGTCCTTGAAAGGGCAGCTGCTGTGAGAGTCCTCTCCAGCCCCACCCACCTCACAGGGTGTCTGTTGTGGGGGAGGAAGGTAAAGGAGATTGTGAGCCGCTCTGAGGCTCTTTGGAGTGGAGAGCGGGATATAAATCCAATATCTTCTTCTTCTTCTTCTTCTAACATCTGGAATGGCATCAGCCAAACAAAATGATTGTCCTGAAACTAACCAATAAACAAACAGTACGCCTTCACTATACCTGATGTGTTGTCAATTTGTAAATCCTAACAGAATAGTACTGTAAATCAATTTGTAAATCCTAACATAATAGTACTGTAGGCTCAATGTGAGATAGCTTACTCCTTAGCTCTTGAAACTGGGCACAAGAGTCTTGGATTCAGCAAGTACATAGGTTGAAACTTTCCAATTGACCATATGTGTCTAGAAATGTCAGCTTTAAGTAACAAGAAGATTTTTTTTCCCATTCTGAAATGTCTTTATCTCATTTCTTCAGGTAATTGAAAACTGCGTCGCAGCTGCTGGATTCAGCATTGGAGAATATGCAGCACTTGTTTTTGCAGGAGCTATAGAGTTTGCAGAAGGTATTGAGAAACATCCACACACTACCATGTTAAATGATTGTCCTTATGTAACATTGCAGTGTCAATACGAGTATCATAGTGTTTTGCTCTGGTTTGTTCATCAGTATGTTTTGCTGACACAGATTTAGTTGTGAGCGTAAAGTTGTTCTTCCTAAATCACAAAGTAAAGGCGTACAGTTGCATATTGCATTTTCTTGAGCTGCATTGTGAAACTTAATTCAGAATAGGGTTAAAGGTAACGGTAGTCCCCTGTGCAAGCACCAGTCATTTCTGACTCTGCGGTGACGTCGCATCACAACGTTTTCACTGCAGACTTTTTTTATGGGGTTGTTTGCCATTGCCTTCCCCAGTCATGTACACCCTATAAGAAAATGTCTTAAAAGAAATGCTGGGAACTCTTCATTTAATTTCAACCCATTGGTTCTGGTCCTACCTTCCGGGGCCACAGAAAACAATTCCACACCATCCTCTATAGGACAGCCCTTCAGGTACTTGAAGATGGTGATCATATCACCTCTCAGCCGCTGCTTTCAAACAGGCTATGACTCAATTTATTTACATGCCAAACTGTAGAAAGTCTGAGTTGAAAGTCCTCATAGAATGCTATGCGGTGATAAGTTACAGAGTTTTTGACCTTTCCCCTCTATATATTGGCAACCAGGCCTTTTTTTGAGCAGGAACTCACAGGAACGTAGTTCCGGCTGGCTTGGTGTCAGGGGTTGTGGCCTAATTTGCAAATGAGCTCCTGCTGGACTTTTTCTAGAAAATAGCCTTGTGTGAAACAATGGTGACATCAGGGGGTGTGGCCTAATATGCATATGAGTTCCTGCTGGGCTTTTTCTACAAAAGGAGCCCTGTTGGCAACCGTTGGAAGTGGCAGCAGTTTTTCTTGGCAATACCATTTGCCTTACCTGAAAAAGTTTTTATTTGAGGCCTCTGAAGCGTACGTTTTCTTTTCTTTTTTTAGCTTTATATGCAGTAAAGGTACGTGCTGAAGCCATGCAGAAAGCATCAGAAGCTGTTCCCAGTGGAATGCTGTCTGTTATTGGTCAACATAAATCAGATTACATTACTGCCTGCGTAGAAGCTTGCCAACACTGTAAATCAGTGGGCATAGAAGATCCTGTGTGTGAAGTTTCAAACTACCTGTTTCCTGATGGCAGAGTCATTGCGGGACACTTGCAGGTATACTTTTAAAATAATGTTTTTCATTATTTTAGAAATCATGACATTTTCCATTAGCATCTGTGACGACGACAAATATAAAGAGACCCAAACAAAACAGTGATTTGCTTCTGCTGTTCATTTGTGAGTTAAGCCAGGCTTTAGGAATTAACTTTTAAATGACACTTGCGCTGAGGTAACTTTAATGGTGGCTAGATTTCTCCAACAGGCCATGGAAATACGACAGAGAATAGTTCTGGAATGACCACATTTTATTTGTTTTAATTATTTAATTTGGCTGAACTCGACATATATATTTTACTTATTTCATGTATATTAGCTCCCTATGTACTCTATAATCTAGGATTTTATATTATTTATATTGCTACTTTACTGCTAAATCTGTTTTATGCCAATAAAGGCTTGCTGTTTGCTGTATTCATTTGTGATCTGAAGAGAAACCAGAGCATATTAACCTCATACTACAGTCTATTTAGTTCTGTTTTTTTAGGTTAAAAATTTGCATGCTTGTTGCTTTGCAGGTAGACAGGTAGATGACTAACAGACATGGCATCATGTAAACCTTCATGAAGTATTTAAAAATGCTTGTAGTTTAAAACACCCTTTGTAACATGGGTTCAGGCTGTTCAGTCCTTCTAAAGTGAAGAATCTGCATCTTGAGCTGAGCGCAGGAACTGATGTTAGTGTTATGTATTCTGATGTTTGCAAACTAATCACTGGCAGCCTCATGCCATTTAGCTACTGTCCTATCGGCCACATTTAATGACCTGTGAACATAAAGCATCTTGAAAGCCAAGTGGACCAAGTACAGCCCACTTGCTTGCTCTTTTTTTATAGCTTTTATATTTACCTTAGATTCAGTTTTCTGAATAAAACTAATAAGCCAGACACTTCATGAGCAGCCAGGGCTGGATTTAGATGAAGAGAGGCCCTAGGCTGCTCCACTTGTGAGGCCCCTCCCAGTCCCCCACCCTCACGACTAGAAGAAAATGGAAGAGTGTTATAAACAGAATTGAGTGAAGCCAAGAATGATGACGGGTATTTAAAATTCTGCAATTCACAATTTCTCCTCCAAAGGACATAAGGTGTTTTTGTTAAATACCGTAGCGGTTGAAAAAAAACACGCATAAATGTTAAAATCAACACTGAAAAACTTTTGCAATAACTGAACTTTGTAAAACTTTTGTAGAGTAAGCATTAATTTTTACGAAAAATGAAGTTGTAATGTTATTCTCAAGAAAAAAAACAACCCTTGACTGAGTAGCCGGCTCATGAGCCCCGCTTTGCCTTCCCACTTCCTTGGTGGGCTTCTGTCACTCTTCAGTAGCTGCCGCCACTCGCTGACTTCCCTATGCCTTTCTTGAGGGGAGGGGAGACCCCCTCTGGCTGACTCCTGGGGTTTGGAGATAAAAATGCCTAACTTTGTGTTTCTCCTGGAGAGTTGGCACCTGCACATGTTTGGGCTTTTTCCCTCCCCGGACCCTTCTGAAGGCACTGGTAGTAGGCAGAGTGGGGGAGACTCCATGGTCAGAGCACCAGGCTGGGGTTTTAAACAAAGAACAAAGATTTTATTGACTATTTACAAGTAACAGGATTTTAAACACAAAAAGGCACTTTAAATCAAACACAGAAAGGAAAACACCACCAGGCACAAATAAAATAAGACAAAATGCAGTTCCTCTGTCCCTGAACTGATCCCTACACTTATTTTCCCTTGGGATGAGGTTCAGTTATCAACCTGCAGCCTGGCCTCCTGCCGTCTACAGGTAGTTCTGGATCCCTTCCCACTGCTGCCTTCCCTGATTCCCAAGGCCTCTCCCTGCCTTTGGGCAATCTGCAGCAAGAGCTTCCTGGCCTCTCTGAGGGTTGCAGGACGACTCCCCCCCCCCCAGGCTGGCTGGAGCACTTATATCTTCTGACTCTGCCCCCTGGCTTTCCCACACTTTTTGGCCGTAGAGGCATCTGGGATTTGTAGGTCTACCCTGGAGTTTTGCCCTACTTCCCAGGGTGGGTGGCCATTTTAACTAAACTAAACAACCTAAACTAAAGCAAACACAAGATGGATATTCTGTTACATCCAACAAGCCAGCCCTATAGCACAACACCATTTTCCAATCTAAACATTTCCAAAAGTTTATAAACTCCCACAATTGCCAGTGTCACAGCCGACACTTAAAGGATTCAAGGATAATTGAAAGGATTCAAAATAATTTTCTCCAAGACACATGCAATTAGGAGGCTTGAAAATGATGCAAAAACATAGGTGAATAATTAACTATAATTTCTCATCTAATAATCCCAGCAGCAGCAAACACCAGGCTCCCATCCAGCAATCGATACTAGCTATTTAAAAGAGCCAACTGCCAAAAAATGTTATATAAAATAAATATGTAAAACTTTGATTAGATTCTTCAATGGCTTTAGAACAATTAACCTACTATTAATGTATGAAGCAGTACTGTTTGGATTTATTGGCATGACAACTGACACCATCCAGATTTCTTTTCACGTCCAAGAAGGTCTGAGAAAAGGGTTGCAAGTGCAGGCTGCAGGCACCGACAGGGCTCTGTGACATGTGAAAGACAGACTTCCCTGCCTGGGAGGGGTGAGGCCAGTGCCAGTCACATGTGCTTGACCTGTTCAAGCCAAGGAGGAGGGAAGGAATAGAAGGGACTTGGTGTCAGACCCAGAGGCAAGGAAAAGACAAGTAGAGTTCAAGATCTTTATTCCAGCATCATGGGCATACACACGCGTTGTCAGAACTGGCTCTCCCGCCAGTTCCTAGTGCTTATAAACCTTTGCCTTGACCATTATAAATTGCCAAGCATGCCAAGCTAAAGCGGGGATTTGCGCAGGTTCTCTATTAAGTTCTCATCACCCCAGGTGGTGTTATCAGTTCTTGAGTTACATCTCCTCCAGCTCCTCAACCATGGTTGTGTAGTAACTAGCCAGTTCCCAGACGTGCCACCCTCCCTCCAGATAAGCTGCAAGCAATGGGATGCTTCAAAGCCAGCATAGCAAAGCACAAGCATTAGCATTGTATAAATTGGCATGTGGCAAGAGGAACAAAATGGAGTGACTCTTGACACTTGGGAGAGCTTGCTTGCCTGGTCTATCTGCCCCAGCCAGCCCCCCACTCGCACTCTCCCACTGATTAAAGTGCAGCACGTGCCACTACTGACCTGACCCTTGAGCTGGGCAGCTGGTTGTTTTTGACTCCGGGCTGCTGGCTCTGGAGTCCTGGAGTCTGTACTCTGAATAGTGGCACCAGGGACCTAGAAGGGGCAGGGCTTGTCAGTCCAACCCCTGCACAGTCTCATCAGGGCTGGCCTTAAGGCAATTGGAGTAATTTGGCCAAAATGGGCCCCACGGGCCGCTCCTAAGGGGGCCCCTGCACCAGGGCAATCTAGATGGATTTTATTTATATCTCTAAGATTCTGCAGACTTTGGCTGTGAACGGGGGCCCCACAAAATTTTTTCCAGCTGGGCCCCAGAGTTTCAAATTGGGCCCCACTGGCCGGCCCTGAGTCTCATAGTTGCTGGGCCTGAGTTGCCATGCCTTCGCATAAAGTCTTGGGTTTGCAATTTTGGGAGAGGGGAGACTGCCCGCTGGGGGTGGGGTGGGCTGTGGAGGCCCCCTAGATTTAGAGGCCCTAGGCTTCAGTCTACGTAGCCTATACATAAATCTGGCACTGTGAGCAGCCAAATGTACTATTACCTCCATTAATCACCACTGTTATCAATTTGTATGTTTTTCATGTCTCTTTTGGCACCTGTACATACAGACAGCTTGAATTTGCAGTGTTGTTAATTACATTAATAATAGATTTCGATTAGGTAAAATAATACTCTTCCCCTTCCATCTTACAGGCTTTGGAGTTTTTGCAACAAAATGCCAAAAAATTCTCATTTGCACGTATGAAAATGTTGCCAGTCAGTGGAGCTTTTCACACTCAACTTATGGAGCCGGCCGTCAAACCTTTATCTGAAGCTCTTGAATCGATCAGCATTCAGAAACCTCTCATCCCCGTCTATTCAAATGTGAACAGCCAGCGGTACATGCAATCAAACCAGATTAAGTGTATGTTAGCAAAGCACCTTATTTCGCCAGTGAAGTGGGAACAGACAATGCATGCCATTTATGAAAGGAAAAAAGGAGTAGGGTTTCCTTACACTTATGAAGTGGGACCTGGAAAACAGCTTGGAACAATACTCAAAAACTGCAACAAGAGAGCCTGGAACTTTTATAAAAATATTGATGCTTTAGAAGATTATGAAGAAGAAGAAACATAGAGGTGCCCGCAAAAAAAAAGATTTCACAATGAATTTTGCTTCTCTGCCCTGCTTAATGTTAAATGGGCATGACCGCAGGGGAACTTCATAGGGGTACCATCATAGTCTGTGAACAGAGAACCGATGCGAAGACATTCCACCTTCAGGCAGAGCTGCACACAGAAATTGTGTGGTTAAGCTATGTGCTATGAATGAAGAAAATGACCATCAAATGACGTTGTGCGTCCTGGTCCTTCGAGCTGAAAGACTTTCCCTCAGGAAGCCTTCTAATATAATGGTCCCAGTGACAAGGCTTTTGAAATCTTATACATGTAAATTTAGCTGTCTTTGTTGATCATTTTAAATAAACCAAAGACTTGTGAGGACTTCTGATGTCTTTTGTTCATCGGTATCTCATTTTGTCTTTTAAGAATCTGAGATGCAGAGCATATTTTAATGGGTTTTGTATCCAGCCACATCTTTCACTCAGTCACACCCAAACCCCATCTTTATTCCAGCTTCCGTCCCACATGCAGGTCCCATGCTTAGCAGCATAATGTTCTGGGGTGGTCAAAGGGATTCCTCACTTCTTCACCATGGAAGACTGGCTAGCTCCAATGCAATATTTCTATGGTTGGTTTTGTGGTTTGGTACTTATAACTTTGGATGCAGCTGTTCTTCCAAGAATAATATTTCAGGTTATGCAGTTGCAGTAACTCATGGCACAGAGTCTCTATGGATAATGATGACTCTCTCAGCCCTTTTTTGGGGTCTTTAAATATTCATCGTTCAATTTAACCTTTGAAAATTCTCATTTTTGTGGACTTAGGGCTGGATTAAACCTCAGTCCTTTGCTAAACCTGTTACATCAATTTCTGTAGTAAATTAGCCTCTGTAGTGGAATCTTCAGTTCTGTTTTCAAAGATGCTTCGGGGCTCAGCTAGCGTGTTAACCTTGGATACAGATTGCCTGGTCCATGACTTTTGCCTTAGAGCAGGGGTGTCAAACTCATTTATTATGGGGGCCAGATTTGACATAAAGGAGGCCTTGTTGGCAAGGCATATGCGTCATAAAATGTAACGCCCGGTAGCACAGACAGACAGACAGACAGACAGATAGATAGATAGATAGATACATTTTATTTGTATCCCGCCCTCCCCGACCAAGCGGCTCAGGGCGGCTGAGATAGGGCACGGACAGTGATTTTTTTTTTTTACTTAAGACATGCTTAAAACATTAGCACACTTGTAATATTTTGTTTAACCGTCTCTGATAACTGACACCTCTTGCTCTGAGTTACGGCATCAAAAACCGGAGACGATGTCTGAGCTGTAGCAATCTTGAGTATGCAGTTCAGGTGTGCATCTGTAAGCTGCAAACCTCCTTTTGATTTACTGACATTCGTTACAGAAATCTCATGGTCATTGCTTTGATCCTAAGACCCAGAAGAAAACATGAAATGGCTGGGCATTGTGAGCTTTTGTACATAAACTGCTTCATGTGCTGGTCAAGACCATGTGAAGGCACCATAGCACGGACTGAGGGCTATGTGTCTATTCACAAAACTATAGAAAAATAACTACAGCTCTTATGAGACAGTACAGGAACAGAGAGACAATCATGTATAGTATAGGCAGTACCAGCTTATAGTCTTGGAAGTCTTAAGTTCAGAATCCCCAATCAATCAAAGGAAACTGAAAGAAAAATCAAAGGAAATGTGCTGAGTAAACTTGGTTTGGATGCACACTCAGTCTAATCCTGGCTTCTTGTTATTCCTCTTCTAAACAGTTTGTATGCTTTTCCTATTGAGAAAGATTGGATCATGAGAACATGAATAAAGGGGGAAGCAAACTCAGCTGCACCTAAAACAAGCCCAGCAAAACACATGCACACTCTGTCTCTGTAGTAAGGCAAAAACTCATACCTTGAATAAAACATTGCTGGTCTTGCAGTTGCTTTTTTAATATCTCTCCAGTGGAATCAAAGGAACTCAGCTAAGGAGACTCTCCCTCTTTCCCTCCTTCCTCAGGAGATGAGGAGAGGGAGGAGCCTCAGCCACTAGGAGGAAGAGAGGCTTGGCTCAGTAGCTCTTCAGTATGATTGAGCCTGGCAAACTTAATCACACCAACAAAAGAGGACGCCATGTAAAGAAAAGCAAACAACTGCTCACAGCCACACAAGCTGTCAATGTACTTTGTCATAGAAACAAAAATTTAATGACACAGTAATTGAGAACACCTTCAAATGTATACAATAGGTTGTGATTCAAACCCTACAATGTTTTTCATATCCAGTTGCATTGCAGACTCAAAAAGAACATATGTAAAGTCAATAAAGAGCACGAAGTCCACATATAAGCTTAATATATTTCCCAGAACTCCCGTTCCTTTCCATGCGCTGAAAACAAAAGCTCAGTTGCCCCTGCATACGATGTTGCGACATAGCTAGCAATACCAAGCTGTTTTCCATAGGCTTCCTCAAGTATGCATGTTCTCAGGACACATTCATACAAAATCCGCAATTGCTTTCGAGTCATGCAAAGATGCTAGCGTCATGGTGTAGGGCTTGGATTGCAGCCTATTTTTTGTGTATACAGGGATGGTCCTAGACTGTATACAGGGATGGTCCTAGCCTAGGCAAGGCTGACTTCTGGTTCCCCCCACTGCAATGATAACATCACCGAGTCATGGGGGGCACCCAATTTGGCACCCCCAAAAGGCCGGCACCCTAGGAAATTGCCTAGTGCACTCCCTGCCCTTTGCAGTGCCGTGCTCCCATCACACACACCCCCACCACAACGAGGCAAGGCTCCCCGCCACCACCAAGGCCCATCCGCTCCCTTTCCCCAGTGCCGTGGAGCTCCGCCCCCTCTCCCCCACCCACACGATCAGAGGAGGCTCAAAGTCGGTCCTACCCACTTTGGCAGGGCCCGGGCTAATTCTAAGTTGTTTGAAGAGCAGGCTGGAGGAGGAGTTTCGCCCCCTCCCTCACTACTGGAAGTTAAGGGGGGGGGGGAGGAAAGCCTCCTTCAGCGTGCTATTCAAATAACTTAGAAACAGCCCAGGCTCTGCCGAAGAGGGTAGAGCCGAGCCCCGTCGCTTGCCCGCCCCGCCTGGCGCGATCAGAGGGGCGCTGCGACGAGGCTCGGCCGCTTCGGGCTGATTCTAGCATGCTGAAGGAGGCTTCTTCCCCCAAAAAATACTTCCAGAAGTGAAGGAGGGGCGAAACTCCTCTTCCAGCCTGCTCTTCAAACAACTTAGAATCAGCCCAGGCTGAAGTGGGTAGGGCTGACTCCGAGCCTCCTTTGATCACGCAGGTGGAGGAGGGGGGCGGAGCATGGCACGGTGCTGGGGAAAGGAAGGGAGGGGGCGGGGCCTGGCAGTGGTGGGAGCCGAGCCTCATTGTGGGGGAGGGGTGGAGTGTGGCGCTGCATTGCGGCACTGTGAAAGGCAGGAGGCCGAGCATGGCACAGCGCTGAGGAAGGGAGGGGGTGGCCCGTGGTGGTGGCAGTGGCAAAACCAATCCCTGATGCCAAAAGGTTTGGGGACTGCTGGTCTAGAGTGTTATAATAACTTGCAACTCGGTAATCTTTCCTTCTAGTCTGTTTATAAAGTTCCTTTGCAATGAAACAGGTACTTTGAAGTCTTCAATTGAATTTCCCGGAAGGTGAAGCGCTGAGCTCTTTGGAATAAAAATGATTTACAATGCAATCTTTAACAGTACTCTTTGAAATCCTATTCATATCTCCTCAATGGGGCTTACTCTCAGGGAAGTGTTGTTAGGATTGCACTGGTAGGAGTACAGTCCAACTTAGTAAGTACCAGAAACAAATGTTCTATACACTTTTTAACAGGGCCAGCTATCACTAAAAGGTATGTGAGGTTGTGAGTCTGGATGTTTAGTTCAAAACAAAAACGGGGGGGGGGGAGGGGGAGGAAATAGTATTTAAACTGTGATGGAAAAGACCTGATTTGCATCTTATATGTGCAATTTGAAAATGAAATATAGGGTGCTATTGCAGACTTAATTGGCAGTAAGTGCAAACAGACTCTAGATTGCAGGAAGCAGGAAAAATCGCCAAGAGAAACTTTGAGAAGAACAGTAACTAATCTGATGATGATAAATTATTTTTTACCAGTAATACAAAAGAAACATTTTCCTCCAAGAAAAGAGCAGCATAAATCAGGGGGGAAAGGTCCAGTCAGAATATCTACCAGATTGAATGTTAGATATTTGGGAACACTGGATTCGTTTTAGAAAATACAGAGCTAGCTCAAGTAATTTTTTGCCAGGGAATGACAACAACGAGGGCTGCAAATTTTTTACAATTGAGGTTGGTACAAACTTGACATTTCCAGAGTTTCAGATGTTTTGCTTTGAGCAATTTGTAAGAGCTGATTGAGGTAATAGAGTTTTGGTGTGCAATTGCCAATAGCAGCAGAATAGAAACCAGTTATTATCTTATTACTGGCAAATACTCCGGAGGGCCAGATTTTACTAAGAGACTCCAAATAGAAAGCTGAGAGCACAGCAGCAGCTTTCAGGATTTTTTTCCTCCACCACAAGTGCTTAATTTGTTCCTCCAGCTTTGGATGCTTTTCAGGCAAAAATAACTTTACTGATTTTGTATGGTATTCTGGTGTGTTTCGGTAGCCTGGGTATATGCTATCAATATAATCCAGATGACTTTCCATAGATCTTTTTTTTGTTGTTATTCAGTCGCACAGTTGAGTCCGACCCCCCGAAAAACCATGGGCAAAGCCACACCAGGCCCTCCTGTCCTCCACCATCCTCCGAAGTCTGCTCAAATTCGTGTTAGTTACATCAGTAACGCTGTCCAGCCATCTCATCTTTTGCTGTCCCCTTCTTCTTTTGCCTTCTGTTTTTTCCAGCATCAGGATCTTCTTCAGTGAATGCTCCCTTCTCATTTGGTGGCCACAGTATTTGAGCTTCAACTTCAGCATCTGGCCTTCCAGGGAACAGTCTGGGTTGATTTCCCTTAGGACTGACTGATTTGATCTTCTTGCAGTCCAAGGGACTCTCAAGATTCTTCTCCAGCACCACAGCTCGAAAGCATCTATTCTTCTGCGCTCAACCTTCCATATGGTCCAACTCTCAAAGCCATACATTAGAATAATAGAGTTGGAAGGGACCTCCAGGGTCACCTAGTCCAACCCCCTGCACAATGCAAGAAACAAATACCTCCCCCTAAATTCACAGGATCTTCATTGCTGTCAGATGGCCATCCAGCCTCTGTTTAAAAACCTCCAAGAAAGAAGAGCCCACCACCTCTTGGCAAAGTCTGTTCCACTGAGGAACCGCTCTAACGGTCAGCAGGTTCTTACTAATTTGAGCCGGAAACTCTTTTGATTTAATTTCAACCCATTGGTTCTGGTCCTAAGTTCTGGGGCCACAGAAAACATTTCCACACCATCCTCTCCAGGCTAAACATCCCCAGCTCCTTCAACCTTTCCTCATACGACTTGGTCTCCAGACCCCTCACTATCTTAGTCGCCCTCCTCTGGACCCGTTCCAGTTGTCTATATCCTTCTTAAAATGTGGTGCCCAAAACGGAACACAATACTCCAGGTGAGGTCTTACCAGAGCAGAGTAAAGCGATATCATCACATCACGTGATCTAAACACTATACTTCTGTTGATATAGCCCAAAATTGCATTTGCCTTTTTAGCCACCGCATCACACTGTTGACTCATGTTCAGCGTATGATCCACTAAGACCCCTAGATCCTTTTCGCACATACTGTTGCTAAGACAAGTCTCCCCCATCCTATAACCATGCATTGGATTTTTCCTACCTAAATGCAGAACTTTACATTTATCCCTGATAAAATTCATTTTATTGGTTTTCGTCCAGTTTTCCAGCCTGTCAAGGTCATCCTGTATCCTGTTTCTGTCTTCTACTGTATTTGCAACCCCTTCCAATTTAGTATCATTGGCAAATTTTATAAGCATTCCCTCTATTCCTTCATCCCAATCATTGATAAAGATGTTGAACAAAACAGGTCCCAGGACAGATCCTTGAGTCACTCCACTTGTCACTCGTCTCCAAGAGGATGAGGAGCCATTCACAAGCACTCTTGGGGTGTGACCTGTCAACCAGTTACAGATCCACTTAACATGATCCAAACCACATTTTACCACACTTCAGCTAGTCTGCCGCCAGAAGCTAGGTGTCAATATGCATATTAACCTGTAAGGGGAAGCCCTAATTGGGTAATCAATAGAATGGGGATTGTTTGGGGAGAAACCGTTAGGTTACAGTTTATGATCTTTTGTTTAAGTCCCCAGATCTCAATGTAGTTGCTGTTTAGAACTGAGAGAGTCAACATGTAAGTTAGAGGATGTTAAATCCTTTTCTTGTTTTATATAACTCCAAGTTATACCCCCTTTCCTTTCCTTTACTAGACAAGTAAAGATTTCTTTGTTAAAGCTAAATGCACGTGCCTGGCTATTTTTGCAGTTTACTCTGCATTACTCTGCTAACAAAATCCTAACACAGGTTATGGGTGTCCAGGAAGCTTTTAGCTGCGCATAACAGCCACAGGCCAAATTTAGCTAGGAAAGGCATTGAGGTGCTAAACGTGAATTTCTCCAGAAATCTACATTTGAAAGGATTGCTTTCAGCTTCTTGCAATTGCCCTGGATAGCTATGCAATTGCATAGCCAACAGGAATAGATCCTCTTCGACGTCGCATGGTTGGAGAAACAGAGCCAGAGTTAGACAAAGGCAGACGCCTGCTGATTCCAGAACAGCATCTTCACCTATAAGCCATGAGGGAACGATGACAGAACAACAGCTGAAACAGGTTGTATTGAACTCTGATAATCCCACTAAACTGAGTATCCATAAATTGAGCAGGAAGAACTTCCTTTTATGAAAAATTACAATTGAGTGCCATTGTTTCAATGGACTTTATTGTCCAACTACCCCCCTCCCAGGGGAAAACAGTGATGTTGGTGGTAGTAGATACCTTTTCCAAACAAGCACATTTTATACCTTGCTCGAAAATCCCCATGGCCAAGAAACTAGCTCAGCTATTCTTCCAACACGTGGTGAAATTACACTCATTCCCAGACAAGATAATTAGCGACCACGGGGTCCAGTTCGTTGCCAACTTCTGGTGGGAGGTTTGCAAATTGACCCAAATAGAGCAAGGACTCAGTTCAGGGCATTACCCTCAGACTGACAGCCAAATGGAATGCACCAATGGCATTCTCAAGCAATATTTGAGATGTTTCATAAAACATCAACAATCGGACTGGGCTGAATTACTGCCATTTGCTGAGTACGTGTATAACAGTGTACACAACTCTTCCAAAACCTTCCCCATGTCCATAGTGAGCAGCTACAAAGGGAAGCCCCTTTCCTACCGGGGGGAGAGACCCCCAAGTCTTCTTCCAACTCTGAACAATGGTGGTCCAAACTCAGTGACTCATGGAAAATTATTCAGACTAATTTGGAAGCAGCCAAGTAAACGTATAAGAGGCACTATGATAAATATCATTCCCCCACTTGGGACTTTAAAGTGGAAGACACAATATTCCTGTCTACAAAAAATTTACCGTTACATCAACCTTCCAATAAACTCACCTATAAGTTTCTGGGACCTTTCCACATCAAAGAGTTATTAATAAAGTGACTGTTGAGTTAGATTTACCTAAGTTGTTTAGTAAAGTACACCCTGTTTTCCATTCCAGCCTACTCCGCAGGGACCCAGGTGGATCAAAGTGGCACCCTTGAACAGAGGCTCCAGACCCGATCCCAGTAGGGGATCAAAATCATCATGAAGTGAAAGAAATATTAGATGCCAAAGTTAAACAGAGGACTCTATATTATTTGATCAGGTGGCTACATTTTCCACCCTCACACGATAAATGGGTCAGTTCAGAGCACATTGAGGCTCCCTCATTAATTCACCAATTCTACAAAAAATATCCTTCCAAGCCCCAAGGGGCCGCTTAAGGGGGGCAGTATGTCAAGTCCCCCATTCTTTCATCCTATTTGGTTTACCACTGTTGTGGGATTACTATATGTTTTATTAGCCCTCTCTGTGTTGTGTCTACAGAAGAATGCGAAGTGTCGAAGTTATAAACATCCCCTGCCTTTTCTCAGGTTCCTTATTAGCTATCCAGAGCTGTGTAGAATTGCTTTGTAGAACTTTGTAGTGAGCTATAGATATTATTGTAACCTCGTGACCTTTAGGTTCAAAATGTTTCCACCATTTGCTAATGGCTATTGCCCATCTATATAATGTTTCCCCTACTTTCGTTCCTTAATCTTCTCACTGACTCACCTGCAATATGTTCTTTTCTATCTACAATAAATGAATCTATTTGGAAATACAAAGGATCTCGTTATTGTTAGCATGGGTGACTTGACAGAGGGTGTTACAAGAGTAAAATCTGGAAGTGACCGTTGTATGAATCACTGTGGCCAGATCGTGAGAGGCAGCTCACTGCCTTCTTCACTATCTTGCCCAGAAACGGTAAATTTGATACTGGGTGGTAGTTAGTAAAGACCATAGGGTCCAAAAAAATTTTTCAGGAGAGGGTGAACCATTGCCTCCTTCAAAGTCCCCCGGAACATCCCTGATAACAGAGATGCGTTGACAATCTCCTGCAGGGTAATCCTAACCTGATCGCCACTGTTTTTAATCAGCCATGATGGGCAGGGATCAAGGGGGCACGTTTCACAGCTGCCAGCAACATAGCCATGGGTGGTGTAATTTTACAAGAGGGCTCAAGGAACGAGTTACATCCCTGTGTGTATGTCTCACAGAAGTTTTAGGAAGCAGAGGGCATTGGTCCGTGTAGGATAAAGAAGCTGCTGCCGTAAAATTGGCACTCTTCACCTGGTGACACTGGCTGGAGGGCTCCAAAGTGCTATTTAAAGTATGGACCAGCCACAAGAATTTGGAGATAATACACTCCCCCCAGCAGTTGGGAGATAAACAACTCAGGTGGGCAGAATTCTTTTTAAAATTTCAATTCACCTTAAAGCATCTCCCAGGGAAATTGAACTTTTTGGCTGACGTCTTGTCGCATCTCCCCCAACATGAAAGCCAGAAAAAAGAAACTGTGAACACGATGTTGACACCTGCCCAGTTTGGGGGGGGGGGTGCAGTAATGACTCACTGCCAGGCAAAAGAACTTGATCACCCCTGGACACAGAAAATCAAAGACGCATTGGCGAAAGCAGGGGAGTTAAGACTTCAAAGAAACCCTTGCCTCTGGGGATGATGGCTGCCTTTACAGTGGTGAAAAGTTATATGTACTCAAGGCTCTGAGGGGGGAGATTCTGAAACAGTATCATCACAGCAAACTTGCTGGACATTTTGGATTTGTAAAGACGTTCCATCTAGCCCAGACGCAATTTTGGTGGTCGAGTATGCAAAAAGACATTTCCTAGTATGTAACCTCTTGTCGAACTTGCATAATGGAAAAGAAAAGGGGGGAAGCCGCCTCGACTCTTGCAACCCCTGGAAACCCCCTCCTGTCTCTGGTCAGTGATCCCAATGGACTTATTACAGAGTTGCCTCCCAGCAAAGAGAAAACCACGATTCTAGGAATTGTGGAAGTTTTTCCTAAGCAAGCTCACTTTGTACAACTCCCTACCACTCAAAAACTAGCTAAACTATTTATGCAGCATGTAGTACAACTGCATTTTTTTCCAGATGAAATAATCTCGGACTGGGGTCCCCGATTCGTGGCTAAATTCTGGAGGGAGTTTATGAAATTGACTGGCACAGAACAAGGGCTCAGTTTGCCTTACCATCCAGAAACGGATGAACAGGCAGAAAGGAATGATCAAGTGCTAGAGCAATTCCTCAGTTGTTATATCAATTACCAACAAGATGATTGGGTGCACTTTCCACTACGTGCTGAGTACTGTTACAATAACAGTCTGCACAGTTCGATTGGAACCTCCACTTTCCAAGTGGTGCAAGGATTTGAGGGCAAGCCGTTGTCTGGTTTGAGAGAAAACCATGGGGGGGGGGGGGATCTCAAAAATCAATCAATCAACCAACATTTTATTTATATCCCGCCCTTGTCAGACTCTGTTCATTGATACTCTTCTTGAATGCTGATCACCAACCAGATTGATTAATAAAGTTATATGCTTACTAACCCATATTGGTAGAGTAGTAGAGGGGGGGGGGCTAAGTAGGGAATAGCCCAAGAGTAGCTTCCCAGGAATATCAAAGGTTGTTAGCCAGTCTTTGAAGTAGAAAGTGCCTGGCAGATTCTCACCTCCCCCCTAGAGGCAGCAAGGACATTGCCGCCGGGAAATGTAACCACCAACTGTAGAAGATAAGGGGGAGCCGTGTGAAATGTCTCACATGCAAAGACTGCCTTTGTTTTGGGAATTGGGGGTAGTTGTGATAGTTGTGAATGCTTTGATGTATATTGTTAAATACCAATAACTCGAACTGCTAGCCATCAGTTCCAATGTCTTTCATGCTGAAGTAACTTTGGAGAATACAATAAATGCAACTTTGTTTCAAATAACTAAGGCTGCTCATTTTGGGAACTTCAATGAAACTTCGCTGACAGCCCTCCGCGCCGAAGCAGGCTCAGGGCGGCTAACAACATCAAATACAATAGATTAAGCAATAAGTATTTAAAATCAGTATCTAACTTTAAAACTGTCTAATTTAAAATTAACATTCTGGTGCTATTTCCAATAAGCATGATGGCGAAAATCACTTAGGCGAGTCTCTCTGTCATTTAATCGGTAAAGGTGGTCTAACTGGTATTACTGGTGGTCTAAGCTGGTATTACAGTGGGAATTGGTGCACAAAATGTTGGTAAAGGCTAAAATGGATTATAAACAACTAATTGATATATCCTGTTTTTCATTTTAGCTTACACAAGAAAAATCCTGGTTCAGATAAATGGCATCCCAAACCAGCTACCCCTCCCACCATCATAGCTGATGGACAACCACATCAAGAAATCAAGCAAAGTTTTAAATGATGGTGGCAAACATATAAACATATGAAGCTGCCTTATACTGAATCAGACCTTTGGTCCATCAAAGTCAGTATTGTCTTCTCAGACTGGCAGCGGCTCTCCAGGGTCTCAAGCTGAGGTTTTTCACACCAATTTGCCTGGACCCTTTTTTGAAGATGCTGGGGATTGCACCTGGGACCTTCTGCTTCCCAAGCAGATGCTCTACCATGGAGCCACTGTCCCTCCCCATCATAGCTGATGGACAACCACATCAAAAAGTCAAGCAAAGTTTTAAATGATGGTGGCAAACTCTTGGCAGGTCAGGCTTTTCCATAAGATTAAGTTTGGATCTAAGTTATCATTCAGACAGTGGTGGTGGACTGTGGGAAAGAAACTAGCGTTGCTTTTAAAAGTGAAAGTTGACATTTACAAGGAGAATACAGGCAATGAGTGTTCTGTTAATATGATTCATGTTTAGATATATCTTACTTGTGATAATTGACAAGATAAAAAGCTGAAACGCTTATTTCCCTTATTCCCATTCCCATTAATTAGGAAGTCCAACTTCATCCTTGTCATGGGTTGTGTGTAGCACTTAGTCATGTGACCTTGACATCATAAAACAGTTAATTTGTAGGATGTTTTAAAAAAAATCAGTTTCAAGTATATATTTCATATAGAGATCACCAAGGGCTTCTAGTTCATCAGACGTTCTCCTTCTACAAACAAACTGGATTTTCACTCAATCACACTGCTATTCTGAAAGGCTGTTTTAATGTAAATATCAGTAATCCTCACCCCAGGGATATCTACCTAGAAATAAGTGTATTGCGTTCAATGGCACGGGCTTCTAGGCGTGTAAACTTAAGATTTTAAGTGTAACAGGCTAGAGATGGTTGGTGTGTTGTTAAAAATATAAGCAGAGTTTCAGAATAATTGAATCCTTTTTCAGATTTTCCAGCTTTCATATTCATGGATAAGAACAGAGACTCAAACAAAGCCCAGATATCAATTCAGGTTCAGTAAATCAGAACTGAACCTGAAATCTATCCACTGCTTTGGACTGGAACCATCCCCTTAAACATAAGCAATACAGAAATAGAGAGAGATGAATTCAACAGGTCTTGTGGTTAGGAGGAATTGTGCCCAACACTCATACGGAAAAAAAAAAACAAGTAACAAAATCAGATGATTTGAAAAATCAATTTAATTTTAATTTTATTTTGTAAGACTTTTCAGATTTCAACTTCTATCGTACATCTTAAAGTGAAATGTTAGAAAGGATGACCAGCATTCCTTCCCAAATTCCATTAAAAAAACCTCTTTCCTTGTAAAACAGGAAACATATAAAATACATACTTTAATCACCTGAACATACATATTTTTAAAGGAGAGACCCAGGGAGTCATCCAGCAACAACCCTGTATTAGTATTTTAAAAGTATGAAAACAGCCATGACCCAGCAGTAGCCTACATTTTAAATAAGGAGAAAGAAAACCTCTTCAAAGATGATTTTTAAAAAAAAAGCAAATGGCACCTTCTGGGTGTGATGTCGATTGGTCAGAGTCCAGCAGTGACCTTCAGTGACATTCCCGATGCTAGTCCTGCAGGTCATACATAAATGAGTAGGCACCACATCAAAAGAGCAAATATGGTGGCTGGCACCCATCGCCGGTACACATACTTAAGAAGAACCTGAAGAATCTGTTCATAGACAGAACAGGGATTTTGATTAAAAATTTAGAGCAAGAACTCAACAAGACACTCTGAAAAACCACTTAGCCCTGAATGGACTGCATTTTTCAGTGCTTTCCAACATGAAAAGTTCCCTCTCCCTATGAAATCTTTCACCGCTCAAGAAAATAAATTATAGATGTCAATAAAATAAACCTACCCAATGTCCAGGGTCAATAATCTTTCTCCAGCCATTGTTGAAGACACTTCCAAAAGTCTTCATAGCAACACCTTTGAAATTGATACAGGTCTGGAAAACACCGGCCACTAGCCTATCAAGTAACAAAAGAATATGAGAAATTATTAAATTCAGTTTACAAATCGGCTCTAAAAATCAGTTTTATTTTTAAAGACTTTTCAGATTTCAATTTTTATCAAACATCTTAAAGTGAAATATGAAAAAAAGATGACCAGCATTCCTTTTGTTACCTTCCCAAATTACATTAAAAATAAGTAAAATAAATTGGTAATTAAATGGGGGGGGGGGGAATTCTTTTTGCCTGCTGACTACTTATTATCAAACTGACTTGCTACTGGCATAGCCTGCATATTGAAAGGACTCTAAGAGGGGGCTACAGTGGACGTATGCCACGACACATTTGGAATTTTCATGAAGGACAGTGGTCCCTACTGCTACATAAGGCTGGTAATTATATAACACAGACGAAATTATATATAGCAATACATACAAATGACATTGAAATTTTCCAACAAATCATTCTTGTGTCTGTAACCCTAATGTAGGAACACTACAGAAACTCATTATTTTAGATAAAACACAAACAAGATTTTTAGTGGTCTGCTCATTTGCATCAGCGGTGGTGTGACTGGCAGATATAGCAATTTCTTACCTTGTGTACGTGGGAATGGCTAAATAGCTGGCTTTGAGAATTACTCAACGTAGGTCCAGGGCTTTTTGTGAGCAGGACCGCAGTTCTGACTGCCTTGGCATCAGGGTGTGTGGCCTAATATGGCAATGAGCTCCTGCTGGGCTTTTTCTACAAAAAAAAAGCCTTGAGTAGGTCTATGCCAGGGGTGGCCAAAATTGATTAATGTAAGAGCCACATAGAATAAACGTCAAATGTTTGAGAGCCTCAAGACATGGATGACAGATGTTTGAGAGCTGCAAGCCAGGAAGGCAGGCACAGACAATAGATGGGTGGAGGGAGAGGTGGAAAGAAATCAACTTTAAATGTATTCTCCAAGCCACCATCTGGCTTGGCTTCGGAGAAGTGATTTAAAGAGAGAAATGCCTTCTCCAAGCTGACTGACAGGGCAGTGAGGCTTTCGAGAGCCCCACAATATGTGTGAAAGAGCCACAGGTGGCTCCTGAGCCACAGTTTGGCCACCCCTGGTCTTTGCTGAAGTAAAACCGATATTATACTAGAAGCCTATGGCACTAGGAAATACCAGTCCCATAATCAGATTGTGCTGATTTGAGTGCCAAATTGATTTGCAAACTGGCTTCAAACTATGTTTTCTGCTTTTAGTTTGGCAACTGCTTGCAGACCACAGTTTGTCAACTCAGATGCAGCTGAACTGAAAACAGGATTTGGCTTTGCAAAAGCTTTGAGTGTTGTGTTTGGGTTCAGTTCAGACACAGCAAACCAACCATGCTTTTTGTTCATCACAAGAATGAGCCTCTGAAGGCTTGGCTTGCACTTGCCTCTCCCTCCTCCCAAGGTGTATAGTCTGGCTACTGAACATTTCCTGTTTCCAAAGAAATTGTAGTTTGTTCTCTTAAAGAGTTTATAGGAAACAGAATGCAATACAGAAGTTTTATTCAGATGTCACGAGTAACAGCCGTTTCTTGGGAGCTCAGAAATCTTTAGTAACTTCATGAGAGGCGAGCAGGAGGAAGCATGCCGGCCAAAGAACTGCAGAGGCTTGCTCTACATCTGAATTAAGACTCTGTTTTTGGCGAGTGACTACCACTCTGAACCAATGTGCTGATGATCTCAAACCATACTGTCTGTTGTTTGGGGGGGGGGGGGAATTCTATCCTTCCTAGCAGTGATGTCTTCAAGAAGTCTCAGACCTGACCCTCACGCAGGGCCGACTCGCCCACTAGGCAAATGCCTAGGGCGCCGGGAGGGTGGAAGCGCCAAATTGGGCTCTCCCCGCCCCCCCGCACCCAAGGCAAATGCCTAGTTTACCTGTCACCATCCTCGCCACCGCTGTCCTCGCTGTGCCGCCTTCTCCACCCTCCCCTCCCACGGGTAAAATACTTCCGCTCTCCCCTAATGCAGCGACGGGCTCTGCCGCCAACCCCACCCCCACCTCAAAGGAGCTCTAGAATCGGTTCTACCCGCTTAAACGTGACTTAGGCCTTTCAGCACTGAACAAGCCTTTGTTTCTCCCCGAGGGAGGAGCGAAGTCTCATTCAGCGCTGAGAGGCCTGGCTGCATTTAAGCAGGTATGGCCAATTCTAGCAGCATTCCTCCTCCCTCCCCCCCTCCCCTTTGGCAGCGGCCTGCTCCGCCACTCCCCCCACGCTAAAAGGAGCACTAGGAGGCTTTGCTCTGGAGCTCCCTCATTCAGAGCTGAGAGGCCCAAGCCGTGTTTAAGCAGGGAGGGCCAATTCTAGCGGTGCTCCTCCTCCCTTCCCCTTCTGCAGCGGCACGCTCCGCCGCCCCGCCCCCCCCGGCATGCTCAAAGTAGAGCCACTAGAATTGGCCCTTCCTGCTTGAACGCAGGCCTGGTCTCTCATTGCCGAATGAGGCTTCGCTTCGGAGCAAAGCCTCGTTCACCGATGAGAGGCCCGGGCCACATTTAAGCAGGTAGGGCCAATTCTAGCGGCACCACTTTGAGAGCACCGAGGGGGGGGGGCGGCAGAGCGTGCTGCTGCAGAAGGGAAAGGGGGGAGGAGCACCACTAGAATTGGCCCTACCTGTTTAAACACGGCTTGGGCCTCTTAAGCAACTTTAACTTTAAATGCATTCTCCAAGGCTCCAGCTGGCTTGGCTTGGAGAAGAGATTTAAAAAGAGAAATGCCTTCTCCAAGCTGGCCAACAAGGTAGAAGATGAAGATGAAGATATTGGATTTATATCCCGCCCTCCACTCCGAAGAGTCTCAGAGCGGCTCACCATCTCCTTTCCCTTCCTCCCCCACAACAGACACCCTGTGAGGTAGATGAAGATATTGGATTTATATCCTGCCCTCCACTCCAAAGAGTCTCAGAGGGGCTCACAACCTCCTTTCCCTTCCTCCCCCACAACAGACACCCTGTGAGGTAGATGAAGATATTGGATTTATATCCCGCCCTCCAGAGTCTCAGAGCGGCTCACAATCTCCTTTACCTTCCTCCCCCACAACAGACACCCTGTGAGGTAGATGGAGATATTGGATTTATATCCCTCCCTCCACTCAGAAGAGTCTCAGAGCGGCTCAAAATCTCCTTTACCTTCCTCCCCCACAACAGACACCCTGTGAGGTAGATGAAGATATTGGATTTCTATCCCGCCCTCCACTCCGAAGAGTCTCAGAGCGGCTCACCATCTGCTTTACCTTCCTCCCCCACAACAGACACCCTGTGAGGTGGGTGGGGCTGGAGAGGGCTCTTCACAGCAGCTGCCCTTTCAAGGACAACCTCTGCCAGAGCTATGGCTGACCCAAGGCCATGCTAGCAGGTGCAAGTGGAGGAGTGGGGAATCAAACCCGGTTCTCCCAGATAAGAGTCCTCACACTTAACCACTACACCAAACTGCCTCTGGACACTTAACCACTACACCAAACTGGCCTCACACTTAACCACTACACCAAACTGGCACCAAACTGGCTCTGGTAGTGGAGGCTTTGAGAGCCACACAATATGTGTGTAAGAGCCACATATTCGGCCACCCCTGGATTATAGTAATACAGCAATACTTTTGGTAGTGTTGATCATGAAAAGTTATGGTTGGTTTTAAAATAAAAGGGTATGCTACAACATCTCATCGTTTGATGCAACCTATACTCTGGAAAAGAAATGGGAAAATTTCCACCCCGCATCCCTGCTGAGAGAGAAGTTTTAACCCAGCCCAGTCCTCACTTTGCTTTTTCCCATTTAACATACAGATAGGTGCTCCCTGGTTTTTAACTACAGGAACTTTTTAAAATGGCATTCCTCACCTGCAGGCTAAAGGGGATTACTACAAATACTAGAATATGAAGAAATTCCTTAGGCAGTTCTTACCCTTTTGTAAGGCAAAACAGTGAATTCTCCAGCTTCCTACTGTATGTCCTGTTACACTCGTCCCCAATCATAGCAAGCTGATGGCCAATCTGGTTCACAGCACTGCAAGCATTCAATGAAACAGATTATCATTTACTAATCCAGGAGTCATCGTTGAGTATAAGCATAGGGCTGTGGTTCTATCATCTTATAAATGATCCCATAAAGGTTAGAAAAGGGCTTGGACTGTCTGCCCTATAAGAAAAGGGTAAAAGCCCTGGGGTTATAGAAAACAGGCAACTAACATTAAGAAGACATGGTTGAAGGTTAGAAGGTTATATGATTATGGAATCATTGAGTAAGGATGTACTGACTGTTAGCAGCTCTCCAGGGCCTCGAGTAAGATATCTGCCAGCCCTGCTACCTAAGGTCAACAACATTTTGGAAACTAAAGACACACACACACACACAAACTATATTTGAATTCACTACCCCAAGACAATTTCAAATGTCATCAAATCCATGTTAATAGCAACAGAAATTAGTGTTTCCACAATGGCCCAACTTTGAACCTCAAGTGTTATAAAACCTGCATAAATTGTAAAGGAAAACATCTATCATTCTCTCAGTGCCAATATTTGGGATAGAGTTTTTAATTCTTCCCTGCTGTTAACATATATAATCTGTGATGGTGCGAAAAAAAGACTGGGGCTCCATTGATTTCTGGGAGAGTATTATCAGAGATCTAAGAGAGGAACCCCCACTGTACCACTGACTCTCAGGGCTACAACGCTCCTACCACCCGTGGGGATTCCAGGGCGACAAGAGTCGAGGGGACCCCCAAGCTAGTTGGTCCAGGGACGCGACCGCAGAGTGGATGCAAGAAGTCTTAGCCACCCAAAGCGGCCAACTCCGTGAGGAGATGAAAGCCATGCACACCATGATTCAGGAGATGCAGAACCTCGCCTGGCGAGTGCAGGCGATGGAGGAGCAAATTGCAGCTGCCCCTCCCCTGCAACCTATCCCAGAGGGGGATAAGAAACCACTGATCTCAGCTGGGGGGGAGCCCCCGCAGGAGGGGACCCACCCACAGGTGGCAACCCGGTACCCCAACTTCAACTGGAACCAGAGGGGCCAGCGCCGGTACCAGGGGGCTCCCGAGTAAGTGAGGCAAAATTCGATGGGGACCCGTCGGAACTGGCCTATTTCATTGTGACGGTACGGGAGCACCTCAGCGTCTGGGCCTGCGACTTCCCAATGGAACAATCCTGGGTAGTGTACATCAGCAGTTGTCTCCAGGGCCCGGCGGCTCAATGGTATGTCACACTATTCAAGAGGTGATCCCCCGCCCTGAACTCAGCCACTGATCTCTTGAGGGCTTTGCAACACCACTTCGAAGACCCTCTACAAGAGACTAATGCGATAACGGCCCTGCAAGACCTAAAGCAGGCCGCCAGGTCGGTCCGAAACTACCTCAACGAATTCAGGGTGCTAAATTCCAAGGTCCAGTGATGGGATGACGAGGCCAGGATCAAGCAGTTCAAAAGGGGCCTAAATTTTAAGTTTAGTACACCGGTGGGGGTCAAGTAACAGGGTGAGGGGTGGGTAGAAAGTAATATATGGGATAGAGGAAAAAAGTAGTTATTAATGATGTAAATTGATTATGCTACCATATGTTACTAATAAATTGTTTGAAACAGTGTTCAGGAACAGAAAAGGTTCCTAAATTCCCACATCTATGGAGAGGCTCTGAAACTGGGGGAACCGTGAGATCTGGTCCGGTGGACCCAGTTGGCTTGCGAGATAGAGGATTACAACAAGATGATCGCTCTCCATAAGAAAAACAAGGGGGCCCCCCGAAAGAAGCTCGGGAGAAGACGCCCCGACCCAGTCTGCCCAAGTGAGCCCCTGAGCAGCTCTCGCATAAGGAGCACGACTGGGAAGCAAAAGCAAAGTTGTGCTCCAAGTGCAGAGGGGAAAATCACATTGCCAGTGAGTGTCCCAGCAACCCAAAGGAGCCGAGGACCTCCACACCACTGAAGCCAGAGGTGAAGAAGAAACTTGGCAGCACCAGCACTCCAACAGCTAAGGCCAAGTCAGTGGAGTTGCAGTTTCGGGAACCGATCCCCAAGGAATCTGAGGAGGAGGACAGGTAGGGGCCAAGCTGTCAGGAAATGACCCAGACCTGCTGTGAGCACGCAACAGCAGGTTAGAGCCACGGCCGCGCCACTACAGGTGAGATTATCCGGGACCTTGTATTATGTACCCATAACTCTAGTGAACCCCATTACAAAATGATTTTCCTGCATCAGGGCCCTACTGGACTCGGGATGCTCCAAAGACTTATTATCCCCGAGCTTAGTGGAAATGTTAAAACTAAAAACTGTGCCCCTTCAAGAATCCTATGTGTTTGAGCAGATGGATGGGAGCCCAATGAAAGGGGAGCCGTGTAGAACGGGGACAGAAGTGTGCACCTTGGGGATGGGGGAACATTGGAAACCCTGCACTTTCATTATTGCCCCGGCCGCCAAGTTCCAAGCCGATCTCAGCCTGGAATGGCTGACCGATCATGACCTGCTTGTCCAGTAGAGTGGAAGCGCCATTTACTTCCTGTATCCGGTGTGCGAGGCTCACAAGTAGAACAAAGAATGGGAGCCACACACCCCTCCCCAGCTTGAAAAACTTTGCGTCACCAAAATCGAAGTGCCCAGCCTGTCTCTCAAGTATCAGGACTTGCAAGGGGTGTTTGACGTCCAGGAGGCGGACAAACTCCCCCCACACAGACCCACTGACTGTGCCATTGAACTGGTGAAGGGGGAGCCACTACCCAAAGCCAAGCTGTACTCAATGAGTCGGGGGTAAAGGGAGGAGTTACAAAGATTCCTGGAACTCAACCGACATAGGGTGTTCATAAGACCCGCCAAGTCCCCTCATGCCGCCCCAGTATTATTCAGAAAAAAAAGGATAGCAGTTTGCAGCTCTGCACTGACTTTCGCGGCTTGGACGCGATTTCCATGAGTAATGCGTACCCCCTCCCTCTTACACGAGACCTCCTAGGGGAGGTGTCCCAAGGGAAAATCTTCACCAAACTTGATCTCCAGGATGCTTACGTCTGGGTGCCCATCAAAGAGGAGGATGAATGGAAAATTGCCTTTAACACATCCCTGGGTCAATACGAGTATTTGGTCATGCCATTCGGTCTCAAGGGGGCCCTGGGGGTATTCATGAACCTAATCGATGAAGTATTGCATAAGTACCTATATAAGGGCGTGGTCTGTTACCTGGATGATGTTTTGATATACTCAAAAGACCTGCCCTCACATGTTCAATTAGTGAGGGAGGTTACAACTGCTATACAAGCACAAACTGTTTGCCAAACTGTCTAAGTGCAAGTTCCACAAGACGGAGCTCAATTTTTAGGGGTACCAGATCTCTATGGGGGGGGGGGCTGGGAATAGACCCAATCAAAGTACAAGCAGTGGTGGAATGGGAGCCCCCTCGAACCTGAAAACAGTTCCAGAGTTTCTTCGGGTCCGCAAATTTTTATAGGGGGTTCATCAATAACTTTGCCAAGGTCACCTTACCCCTCACTGAACTGCTGAAAACCAAGGGGAAGGGGCTGCAAACCACCAAGGGAAACTCCAGTCTCCCGTGGACGGGGGAGTGCCAAAAAGCATTCGATGAACTGAAGGGCCAGTTTACATCCGAGCCCTGCCTAATACATCCCGATGAAAACAAAAGGCTTGTGGTGCAATGTGACACGAGTGACGTCACCCGCGCAGCTGTATTACTCCATGAGGGGCCAGATGGCCAATTGCACCCTTGCGCATACTCGTCCCAAAAGTTCAGCCCAACCAAACGCAATTGGTCAGTGTGGGACAAGGCCTCCACCATCAAACTTGCCCTAGAAAAATGGAGGCACTATCTAGAGGGGGCGCGAGAGCCATTCGAACTATGGACAGATCACAAAAATTTAGGCACCCTCATTGCCACTCGCAACCTCAACAACAAACAAGTGCAGTGAGCAGGACTGTTCAGGCGGTTCGATTTTAAGCTAGGGCACATCCCTGGAAAACTGAACTTCCTGGCGAATGCGTTGTCCTGCCTCCCTGGACACGACAGCAAACGGGAGAAGATTATTGACACACTGTTCAGTCCCTCCCAGCTAAGCGTCAGTGATGTGAACATCATTCACAAATTAAAATACAGGATGCGGTCAGTGCAGGGAGGCCGATTAGATGGTGTGAGGATGCCTGCCTGCCTGATCCATTTTACAGGCCCTCTGGAATGGCAATAGATCCAGTAGGGCCCGTATCTCCTTGGGGAGCAGATTCCACCAGGTTGGGGCCAGGGCCAAAAAGGGCAAAGTTATCGAGAGGGCAGTGGCAGCACAATTACAGGGGTTTTGGGATGCCACTTCTGTGCTAGATCCATTTCAGTCTGGTTTTCACCCGGGCCATGGGATGGAGACAGTACTGGTTGCCCTCATGGATGATCTCCTCAGACATCTGGATCAAGGCCAATCAGCAGTGCTGTTGCTATTAGATCTGTCAGCTGCCTTCGATACAGTTGACCACCAGCTGCTGTTGCACTGCCTTGCCAACACAGGGATCCAGGGATTTGCCCTCCAATGGCTTACCTCTTTCCTCCAAGGTCGGGGTGGCCATTGGGGACAAATCATCCCAGAGACACCCACTTGTGTGTGGAGTGCCTCAGGGGGCTGTTCTTTCCTTGATGCTATTTAACATCTACATGTGCCCTCTCACCCACATTGTATGGAGATACGGACTGGGATGTTACCAATATGTCGATGACATTCAGCTCTATCTTTTGATGGGCGGCTGGACTGACTGCGTCCTGGAAAATCTGGACTGGGCACTACAAGCCATAGTGAAATGGCTTAGAGTCGACTGATATTGAACCCAGCAAAGACGGATGTTCTGTGCCTAAACCATGGAGGCCTGGGAAGAGAGATATCTCTGCTGTTCTTTGATGGGGTGCCTTTAGTGCCAGCTTTGAAGGTCAAGAGCCTAGGGGAACTTCTGGAGCCTTCATTATTTATGGAGGCCCAGGTGGCAGCCACTGCCAAATCTGCATTTTACCATCTTAGGCAGATAAGGCAGTTGGCTCCATACCTGGAGCGCAGCAACTTAGTCACAGTAATCCACGCAACAGTCACCTCAAGAATAGACTACTGTAATGCCCTTTATGTGGGGCTGCCCTTGACATGGACCTGGAAGTTGCAACTGGTGCAGAATGCTGCAGTCAGGTTGGTACTGAAGCTTCCTTTAGGGGTACACATCCAACCTGCACTGGAGACGCTGCACTGGTTGCCTATGGCGTTCCGAGCCCCGTTCAAGGTGATGGTCACAACCATTAAAGCCCTATATGGCCTGGGACCTGTCTACCTCCGGGACCACCTTTCCCCACACGAACCTCAGCACTATGATCCAGCTCCCAAAATCTTTTAAAGATCCCCAGGCTAAAGGATGTCTTCCTGTCCACCATGAGGACAAGAGCCTTCTCGGTGGCTGCTCCCACCCTCTGGATGCCCTCCCTGAAGAGATCAGGGCCCTGTGGGACTTGCCACAATTCCACAGGGCCTGTAAGACATACCTGTTTAGACAGGCTTTTAATACCTAATTGGAAGTGCTTTAACATCGACGGCGGCGCTTAGTATCCACCATCCCACAACATTAATATTTATCTCGGACCAGACAGAAGAATAAGGTGCTTAAACACCAAAGAATTTAACGATTAGCGCTATTAATGGCATCTTGGAATCAAAAATTGTATTTTAAGATATTTTAATAATGTTTTATTGTATTAATTTAAAATTGTTGTTCAATTGTTTTAACTGTTAGCTGCCCTGAGCCCAATAGGGGAGGGCGGGATATAAATGCAACAAATAAATAAATAAATAAAATGTCTCTTGGCCGTCCCCTGTGTGCAGAACCTAGAGGGCCAAGTCTATAAGCGTTAAACCATTGCAAGAGCTGAATCTCTGACAGATTCAAATGTATTACAGAACCATTTTTAAATAAAAGTATAAGTAGAATCGCTCTCCTCTGCCCCCTCCAAAAGACAACGCACTTTCAGGTTACAGGATCTCCAGCAGGCTTCTAGCTGGTTAATGCGATCAGTAAAGATTTTTTTCAGATGCTTGAAGAGCTTCCACTTCATCCTGAAGCGTATATGCAAGCTCCAATGTATTTTCTGCAATTTTAGAGGACTCTTTAAGCTCAGCAGATAAAGTGTCTAATTTGGCATTAATGAGTGAAAGGAGATTAGTCATAGAATTTTGAAAGAAATTGCAGAGATCCTCTCTCAGCTCGAGAAAGTCCTGTTTATTAATTTGCTCCAATTCCTTTTCTATTTGTAAACAATTACTGCTTTACTTAGTATATACTGTAACACTGTTGTATGCAATACAAATCTCAATAAAATTCTAAATTGAAAAAAAAAAAAGAAGGCTTTCCACCTGATTTTCATTGGGGAAGGGAGGGTGTATAAGGAACTCCACTAAGTGTCCATTTTAGAGCCTGGTGATGTCACGCCTCCCCACCTTGAGCTTTTAACTGACTCTTAAGGTCTCTAAAGGCAGTTTCTAACCACACCAGACCAAGTATCTCTGAACTCTACAAAGCTAACTCCCTGTTTCACTGGGTAGGTAATTCTCTCTCTAGAAGATCTACCCCTTTCCTTGGCCTCAATGGAAGTCTTTGCCTGCATTTAGTCAAAGCAGAAACCTGAATGAATCTCTCCTCAGCATGCAGCTGTCTCCAGACTTTCTCTGCTCAGCTGATGCTAACCAATCTGATGGCTTGGAGGAGCCTATCACTCAAGGTTCTCTGTTTCTGTGAAGAATTAACCCTTCATAGTCCTTCAGCTGTTTGTACAGCTTTTAAAAAGGTGCAGTCCATCAATTTCCTAAAAGGATAAAGTTGTGGAGTCACTTATCTAATTAAAAAAATACAACTGGGATGGAATTTCTCCTCAGATTATTTCCAAAATTAAGTGGACACACAGGCAACTGACTTTGGGACCTTCCCCAGTCCACGATGGTCTCTTCTCTTCTCAAAGTTTAATAAACGTTTAATAAATGTAATGTTATTAATAAATTAATAAATGTACCATAGGCTATGCCTTGTTGGGCTTGAGCACACAGCTACAGGCAAGAACAAAGAGAAATGCAGCAGCTCACTTTTCTATATCTCAAGTATCTCAAAGAGCTTACAATCACATTCCCTTCCCTTTCTTGGAGCAGGCACTTTGTGAAGCAGGTGGAACTGAAGAAAGTTCTGAGAGAACTGTGGTTGGTCCATGGTCATCTAGCAGGCTTCGAGTGGCCTTGATGAATTCTATATCTTCTGGTGTGTTCACTTCTCCTCTCAATTTGGTGTCATCTGGTATGGCCATTAAGTGTGCGGGCTCTTATCTGGGAGAACCAGATTTGATTCCCCACTCCTCCACTTGCAGCTGCTAGCATGGCCTTGGGTCAGCCATAGATCTCACAGAGTTGTCCTTGAAAGGGCAGCTTCTGGGAGAGCTCTCTCAGCCCCACCCACCTCACAGGGTGTCTGTTGTAGGCGAAGAAGATAAAGGAGATTGTGAGCTGCTCTGAGACTTGGAGTGGAGGGCAGGATATAAATTCAATGTCTTATTATTAGTATTATTATTGTTACTACTACTACTACTACTACTACTACTACTACATTGTAATATATAATGAAGTAATTATACAACTCATGGCCCAGTTGCTAACAGGCCATGGACCAGTACCTGCCCATGGCCCAGAGGTTGGGGACCCCTGATCTACAGAATTCAGTAAATGTAGCTTTGCTGCATTTTGTAATGGTTAGGCTTCTAATGGACAGCCATTTGTGTGACCACATGGAGACTAGAAAGTGGTATCAATTCAGTGAAAAATGAGCAGTGGTGAGATCTGGCCATCATAACTCACCTGGAATTATTACACAGGATATTTTTATTCAAGTTACTTATCGAACGCAACAAGCTTACCTACAAATATGTTTTAAGGAAAAGAAAGGTATTTTAAGAAAAAAAAAAAGAGAATGAATAGCATGTGATACCTGACATTAATCTCCATTTGCTCTGGAACATCTGGAATTGCTACAGATCTCATGTGAATGTCATCTCCTTGCACTGTAGCAACATTCTGGTAGCTGAAGAGGAGAAAGTATCTGGAGGTTTGTTCTGCATGAGTCATTTCTTCTGACTGAAAGAGCCATAACATTAAATTAGTTTCTTCCATTTAAGCCATGATAAATCGGTACACACAGAAGTACATAACGACTTAAAGTAAGCCTTCTCTGCACTAATTGTAGTATTTTGTTAATAACAGTTGTTCAGACTTGTCAGTCTGGCCTCTGTCTCAGGGAAGATACTGGAGCAGATTTTAAAGGGGTAAGTCTGTGAACATCTGAAAGATAACTCTGTGATCCAGGGAAGTCAGCAAGAATTTGTCCACAACATGCCCTCCCAGACCAACCTTGTTTCCTTCTTTGATTTAGTGACAAGCTTACTGTATCATTGGAACAGCATCAACGTTATTTACCTTGGTTCCCCATGATGTTCTGATGGGCAAACTGGATTCTAGAGTAGTTAGGCAGATAGTGAACTGGCTGGAGAACCACACTTAAAGGTTAGCTGTCAATGGCATTTCATCTTATTGGAGAGAGGTACCCAATGAGGAGAGGGGATGTATCTAGTGAGGTGCCACAGGGCTCAGTACTTTTCAGTATTTTCATAAATTATCAAGATGAGGGGATAGATTAAATTTGCAGATGACACCAAATTGAGAGGAGAAGTGAACACACCAGAAGATGTAGAATTCATCAAGACCTGAACACACTGGAAAAGAGGGAAGATGTAAATAAGGTGTTGGGGTATGGATGGACTGTAAGCTAAATTCACATTCCTCTCTAGCTGGCCCAGGATCACACCCTTCAAATGAGGAATTCAATTCTCCAGCCTTAATCTAGCATACTCCAACAAGACAGAATATTCCTTTTTCTGGTTTTACCGCCAGAGCTTAAACAAGCCATCATTTTCTTCCTCAGGTTAAGACCCCTAGTCTTTTTGTAGCCTCCCAACTCCAAACAGGATATCTCACCTGTTATACAAATTCAAATCTGTGGAGGAGTCTTCCACCTTCTCTTTTGTACCTTGGTACGTATGTCAAATTAGGTAGACTTGATGTGGGTGCAGACAACCTGAACTCTGAATAAATAAAAAGAAAAAAAATAACTACTGTAATTGAAGAAACTGGTTAAATAAGAAAGAGCGTGCAGTTGAGCAAAAGGCTATGCAACAGCTACAGAACAAAGGGAAAATAAAATGAGTGATAAAAGCAATCCTTTTTCTTGAGGATTAAACATGTCTTCCTGTGAATTTAATACTAGAATAAAGTTAATATTTATCAAATTTGTTTCCATCTTTTGTGCTGGTTCCCGCTAGACCTTCATGATTACAGGGGTTGACCTAGCATATGCCTCTAAGACCTGGTTGGGAGAGGTGTTAACAAGAATAAATGGATTCTAGATCAAATCAAGTCTGAACTTTCCCTAGAAACTAAAGTCGTTTTCGCACTTACCTTATTCCGGAGCGACGTCCCTCTTCACCGCGCAGCATCTGCGCGGATTTCGCACTACTTGCTCCGCAGAACCCGGAAGTCCCGCGGCTTTTGCGTCGCAAATGTAAATTGATTTTTGCCGGTTTACATTTGCGACGCAAAAGCCGCGGGACTTCCAGGTTCTGCGGAGCAAGTAGTGCGAAATCCGCGCAGACGCTGCGCGGTGAAGAGGGACATCACTCCGGAATAAGGTAAGTGCGAAAACGACCTAAAATAACTATACTGAAGACGCTACTGTACTTTAGTCACATTATGAGAAGACAAAAGAATAATGAGAATAATGCTAGGAAAAGGTGAAGACAAGAGGAAAAGAGGAAGATCCAATATGAGATGAATTTCCACAACACAACAAAGGAAGCCACAGTCCTCAGTTTGCAGGTCCTGAGCAAAGCTGTTAATTATAGACCATTTTGGAGGTCAAGGTCATCAAAAGCAGGTAGTGACGATGGCATTTAATACACACAATTATACCCCTGGGGTATTCCATTATAACATACTATAGGCCTATTGGTTGGAAGGAGCAAGTTGCCGCACTCTATCAGGACTCGGTAGCGCAGTGCCTGTCCAGGATTTTCTAGGTTTTGAGAGTATTAGGACTGTGAGACAGGACTAGAGTTCTGTTTGTGTACCACCTACCCCACTGGCCACCTTGCTTCCTGGGCTGATGGAGGTTCATAGAATCATAGAGTTGGAAGGGACCTCCAGGGTCACCTAGTCCAACCCCCTGCACAATGCAGGAAACTCACAAACACCTCCCCGCTAAATTCACAGGATCTTCATTGCTGTCAGATGGCCATCCAGCATCTGTATAAAAACCTCCAAGAAAGGAAAGCCCACCACCTCCTGAGGAAGCCTGTTCCACTGAGGAACTCCTCTAACGGTCAGGAAGTTCTTCCTAATGTTGAGCCAGACACTCTTTTGACTTAATTTCAACCCATTGGTTCTGGTCCTACTTTCTGGGGCCACAGAAAACAATCTCACACCATCCTCACTATGACAGCCCTTCAAGTACTTGAAGATGTTGATCATATCACCTCTCAGCTGCCTCCTCTCCAGGCTAAACATGGCCAACTACTTCAACCTTTCCTCATAGGACTTGGTCTCCAGACCCCTCAACATCTTCATCGCCCTACTATGAACCTGTTTCAGCTTTATATCCTTCTTAAAATGTGGTGCCCAAAACTGAACACAATACTCCAGGTGAGGTCTTACCAGAGCAGAGTAAAGCGATACTATCGCATCACGTGATCTGGGCACTATACTTCTTTTGATACAGCCCAAAATTGCATTTGCCTTTTTAGCCACCACATCACACCTAAATGCAGAACTTTACATTTATCCCTGTTAAAATTCATTTTATTGGTTTTTGCCCAATTTTCCAGCCTATCAAGGTCATCCTCTATCCTGTTTCTTTCTACTGTATCTGCAACCCCTCCCAATTTAGTATCATCGGCAAATTTAATAAGCATTCCCTCTATTCCTTCATCCAAATCATTTATAGGGATGTTGAATAAAACAGGTCCCAGGACAGATCCTTGAAGCACTCCACTTGTCACTCCTCTCCAAGTGGATGAGCAACCATTCACAAGCACTCTTTGTGTGTGATCTGTCAACCAGTTGCAGATCCACCTAATGGTAACAGGATCCAAACCACATTTTACCAACTTGTCAACAAGGATAGTATGTGGAACCTTATCAAAAGCCTTACTGAAATCAAGATAAACGATGTCTACAGCATTCCCCTGATCCAGCAAGGTAGTCACTTTCTCAAAAAAAAAAAGAGATCAGGTTAGTCTGACATGACTTGTTCTTGAGAAACCCATGCTGGCTCTTAGTTATCACAGCAATCCTTTCTAAATGTTCCAGGATTGACTTTTGATGATTTGTTCCAAAACTTTTCCAGGTATAGATGTCAAGCTGACGGGTCGGTAGTTACCCAGATCCTCCTTTTCCCCCTTCTTGAAGATGGGGACAACATTCACCCGCCTCCAATCTTCTGGCACCTCTCCTGTTCTCCAAGAATTTTCAAAAATAATAGCCAGAGGCTGAGAAATTACATCCGCAAGCTCCTTTAGAACCATTAGGATTTGTAGAATCTTTCGGGCTCAAGTGCCGTGTTCTACTGGAGAAAGTTTTTCTTCCAGACGTTTCGTTCTCAGCTTTAGAACCCTTGGATGCAGTTCATCTGACCCTGAGGACTTCGTTTCATTTAAAGAAACTAGGTGTTTATGTACTACCCCTATGCTGATCCTAGGTTGGAACTTCATACCCTCATTATATGTTCTGTTTTTGCCATGTTCAGCACTGTTTACCTCAGCTCTTTATTCAGTGATTCAGCATAGAGAGATAGGAACAGAATTGTCTGGCAGGACCAACGGCCCTGCTTAAATGCATGCAAACCTCCCCGCCCAAAAACCCATTACCATCATCCCATTACAAATAACTATAGGTTAATAGCTGGCCTAATGATCCCTGATGGGCCTCCTTCCTGAATCCCATTACCATAATCCCATCACACACAACTGTAGGTTAATAGCTGGCCTAACAATCCCTGATGGGCCTCCTTTCTGAATCCAGGTGGCTATTGTTTTAGGGTCTCAAGCTCAGCCAAGTCTCTGCTGGCCCTAAGGCCAAACTCCAGTTCCAATACATAACACTCCTCCCCCCAAAGTTTCCCAACACCTAACAAACATAGTCTCTAAGATGTGCTGGTTTCTGTCACTCCATGTTGGACCAACGAAGCCCCTCAGGTGTGGCCGAGGAGTCTGGTTCCCTTGTCTGGGCTGCTGGTGCCAGGCTGCTGGAAGGCTGCAGCGGTGTTGCAGTTGAAGGGTCCCCGATGTCAGAGGTGCCCAGTGGGGGTTCCTCCAATTTCTGGTGGTCTGGCTGGGTGCTGACTCTCTCTGGCTCTTGCAACGGCACCAACTAGGGTTGCTCTGCGGTGTCCGATGTAGCATCTGGCTTGGCAGGGAGCATGCAGCAGCGGAGTTGATTCACGTGTCTGCGCAGGACTTGGCCCCCGTCGGTTCAAACCTCGTATGAAACGGCCCGTGACTTGGATGACTCAAGTGGGGATCCTTGCTGGGCCACTGCCAAAGTTCCAGGCATATATGGGTCTCCCAGAAAAAATCCTAGGGGCGCCTCCTGGCAGCACTCCAGTGATGGCCAGGGTTCGGGGGCTCTATCTGGGTGGAGACGGTCCAGTCTGGTTGTCAGGCGGCAGCCCATGAGAAACTCCGCTGGGCTATGACCCGTGGTAGCACTAGGGGTCACTCGATGGCTGAAAAGGAACGCAGCTAATCGGTGGTTCCAGTCTCCATTAATTAATCTCTGGAGAGACTCTTTTGTTGTGCGCACCATGTGTTCCGCCTGTCCGTTGGTGGCCGTGTGGAACAGGGCAGAGCGGATGTGCCTGATTAGGTAGCAACCCAGAAACTCTTGGAACTCCTCTGAAGTGAAGGCCGTTCTGTTGTCTGTGACCACCGTGTCCAGGATGCTGCGTGTGCAGAAAATCCTATGGAGCGCTCGGATTGCCGCTCAGGAGGAGGTGGAAGTGACTGGGACTACTTCCAACCACTTGATGTAGGAGTCCAGCAAAATAAAGAATATTTGCCCCTGGAAGGGGCCTGCAAAGTCCAAGTGCAACCAGGACCATGGGTTGCGGGTGGACTCCCAGTGTCGCACAGGGGAGCGGGGTGGTTCTGGCCGGGTTTCCTGGCAGGCCTGACATTGCTTGGCCTCAATCTCACTGTCCATCCCGGGCCACCATACATAGCTCCAGGTGAGTGCTTTCATTTTAACGATGCCTGGGTGAGTCTTGTGCAGGGCTTTCAAAACTCTGCACAAGGCAAAGGGAGCCACCACCCGGCTGCCCCAGAGTAAGCATCCCTTGTAGGAAGAGAGTTCATCCCGGCATGAGAAAAAAGCTGTAAATTTGGGGTCTATCCGGCCGGTAGGCCACCCCCTCCCAACCAAGTAGAGGATGCGGGATAAGATGTGGTCCTTACCCGAGTGATGGGCGATGTCAACAGCATGCAATGGTCGGTCAGGGAGATCCTCAATGAGTAGGATCTGGTGGGCCGACGCCGGGTCCGGGTCTTGGGCAGGTAATAGCAGGCAACTGGAGGCATCGGTGTGCCCCATCGCTTTTCCTGGCCTGTGCTGAAGGGAGTATTGGTAGCCTGTTAGAAAAATAGACCAGCGCAGGACCTGGGGTAAAAGCATCTGGGGGGTTTGCTGGTTGGGAGCGAGTAGACCCAGCAAGGGTTTGTGGTTGTGGCAATGGTGTACGGCCGCCTGTAGAGGTAGTTCTGAAACTTTTTTACTCTCATGACAATGGCCAGTGCTTCTTTGTCGATTTGCGCGTAGTTGCGTTCAGCCAAATTCAGGGTGCGGGAGTAATAAGCTACTGGCACCTCCCTGCCATCCGGGAGGCGATGGCCGAGGACCGCCCCAACACCGTATGGGGAAGTGTCGCAGGCAAGGATGACCGGCAAGGATTCATCGAAGTGTGCCAGGACTTTGTTGGAGGTCAGCAGGTCTTTGACGGCCCGGAATGTTCCTTGGGTCTTACCCCAGACCCAAGGAACATTCTTGTTGAGGAGACGGTGAAGGGGTTCCGCGAATGTGGCTTTGAGGGGCAGGAAGGAATGATAAAAGTTTAAGAGCCCCAAAAATGCTTGTAGCTCCTGTTTGGATTTGGATTCCGGGGCATCGACTACGGTGCTGACTTTGCTGGGAGCCAGATGGATGCCCTCTGTGTCAACTAAGAATCCCAGGAACTTGACCCGCGGGACTCCCAGGCGACACTTTTCCCGCTTCACTTTTAGCCCAGCTGAGTCGAAACTTGAACTCTGCACTAGGGATGCTGTGAATTTATCAGTGAACCTACTTGGCAGACCAACCCACCTTGTTCAAAGCTCACAGTCTAACACAGGGTGTCAAACATCTGGCCAGTGGGCCAAAACTGGCCCGCTGAGGCCCTCAATCCAATGCACAGAGAGAACACACTCCACCCTCAGAGGGAGGGAACAGAGCACAGAGCCTAATGCTGCTCTGCCCAGCAGTGAGGACTGGAGGGGCCCGAGGCCCAGAAAGCAACTTGCCTTACTCTCTGGGCAGTGGTGAGAACAACTTTTCTCTTTGCTTCCACACACACCCCCCCCCCCGCCTCTTACCTGCCCTGCATGTCTCTATTTGCACGAAGCTAAGTTTGAGTCCACCGACTAAAGACGACGTTTACTTGAATATAGGAGCCGGCTCTGCTTCCTTGTCACCCTCTCCCCACTGCCTGCCTCTTCACTGCCCTGTGTGTCTCTGTGCTTCTGTGTGTGTGTGTGTGTGTGTGTGCATGAGTGTGCGCAGCACTAAGTTTTGACTCCACCAGCACTAAAGAAGACGTTTACTTGAAGATAGGAGCCAGCTCTGCTTCCTCCTCCCCTCTCCCCCACCACCTGCCTCTTCCCTGCCCCACGTGTCTCTGTGCTTCTGTGTGTGTGTGTGTGGTGCTAAGTTTTGAGTCTACCGGCACTAAAGAAGACATTTACTTGAATATATGAACCAGCTCTGCTTCCTACTCCCCTCTCCCCACCACTTGCCTCTTCCCTTCCCAGATGTGTGTGTGTGTGTGTGTGTGTGTGTGTGAGAGAGAGAGAGAGAAAGATAGAGAAGCCAAGTTTTGAGTCCACTGACACCTAAAAACATTTCTTCCAAGGTATGGTATTCCTGTGCATTGTTCCTCTGTGTGTGTGTGTGTCTTTCTTGGGCTTGTTATGCTGCACTTCTGAATGCGACTGGGTCCGCCTCCCCTCCCCCAAGCCTTGATACTGAGTGTCCCTCTCTGTGTGAAGCAAGCCACAGAGGTGGGTTAGTAATAATAAACACAACTGGAACCGGTGTACTCAATAGATAATATAAGGAAATCACTGGAAACAATGTAACTTTCACAAAACTGTATACAAATATATTTAGTGCAAACTGAATTGAACAAAAAGAACAGAACACTGAGTATACAGTATAAGTAACGTCCCCACAAAGTCTTTCCACAGCCTGGAAGTCGGCTTCTTCTAATAGACACAGGGGTGGGCAAAATCCTTTGAACTCAGCGTTCGGCTCCAAACTCCAAACACCGTTTGGAGTCATCTATTCCTAAGAAATATCTCAAGTTTTTGTTTTACTGATATTGCTATATGATAGTGCAAAACTCACTTAAAGTGGCAATTACCTAAAGGAAAAACAAAAGAATAACAACAATAGAACAAAACTTTAAATAATAACCTAACTTTCCATTACCGGAACAATTTCAGAGTGTTCTCTCCCCTTAGGGAGAGAAAAAGGGAAGGTTTAATGCAAACTTCTGTACCTGAAAAAGAAAAAATTAAAGGCCTAGAAGGGCCTGATTGCACGGTTATAGAAAAACGTTTCCATTTTCTACCAGCCACTCTCCCATAGTTATACAAAAAAACCTTAAGTTGCCTGATCGCTTCTTGTTCATAGGCATTATAGTCTGTATGTTGTATCATTTATCTTATGTTGTACAGATGCGTTTTACTCCACTTACACCATTTCAGCATATATTCACTTAAAGGAGCAGTAAAGCATTCACGGTACTGCTGCCAGGTATCATTCAATACCCTGAACTTCCTCTATGTTACCACCCTAGGACTAATTCCTAAGTGGGCTGGATCTTAGTTATGAACTAACTAGTAATTATAACAATTTTAACTGGTACAATTACGTTAATAAAACCGATGCCGAGTGGTCCTTTGTTAAAACCAAAGTTAATACATATTAATCTGTTCTCAGGTGTCAAAGCGTGTTGAATTAATTTCAAAGTTTGCTTTTCCTAAGTTTGCTTTTCATAAGAGATGCATATGTGTGTGTGTGTGTGTGTATCTCGAAGAGCCCTATGGCGGAAAGTGTTAAAGCTGAAGAACTGCAGTCCTAAGCTCTGCTCACGACCTGAGTTCGATCCCCGGTGGAAGCTGGGTTTTCAGGTAGCCGGCTCAAGGTTGACTCAGCCTTCCATCCTTCTGAGGTCGGTAAAATGAGTACCCAGCTTGCTGGGGGGAAAGTCTAGATGACTGGGGAAGGCAATGGCAAACCACCCCGTAAAAAGTCTGCCGTGAAAACGTTGTGAAAGCAACGTCGCCCCAGAGTTGGAAACGACTGGTGCTTGCACAGGGGACCTTTCCTTTCCTTTCCTTTCCTTTCCTTTCCTTTCCTTTCCTTTCCTTTCCTTTCCTTTCCTTTCCTTTCCTTTCCTTTCCTTTCCTTTCCTTTCCATATATGTGTATATATAGAGAGAGAGACAGACATACACTAGTTCAAGTTTATTTATATTTAAACATCCATTCTAATTCAGATTCTCCGTATGCACTCTGCAGCCATAACCTATCCTATCCACCCCCTCCCTCCCTTCCATTCTCAGCCATTCATTTAACTAGCATACTTTCCATTCATTCACAAAACATCCACATTCAGTGCCTCTTCATTTGCCTTATGCATTGACATTCATTCTTCCATACAAGCTTCTGGTCAGCCATTCCATACGCATACCCTCTCCCCTCGTGCCCTTCCCCTCCCTAGCCCAATCGCAGCTTCCCATCCCAGTGGTAAATTAATTTAACAGTAAAAGACAACAATGATCAACTAAGTAAACCATCCTCCCTCCTTCCTGTAGTATCTATTTCTAATTGCCAATGTGCAAATACAGAATATAATAAAGGCGCCAACATGAGTAGCTAGGTGTCTCCAACCACATCTTGAATTGCAATATAAAATGCATGCAGGGCCAAACAGCACTGGAATTATTTCCCCCCAATTATATTTATAATTATATTTATTGCAAGATTTCTCCACAAACTCCCCTGCGGACTAACTATTTTAAATAGTAAAACAAATGTGCAATGAGATGTGCTCTCCCACTCATTCACTGAAACCTATCAACATGCACAACCCCAAATATGGCCCTGATTCAAGTCGGAGAAAATGACTACCGTCCCAAATGACTATAAGCCCCAAAGAAGGTGCCCCTATCCTTCATTACTCCTAATGGAGGGAAGGCATTTAAAAGGTATTTGGTCCCTTTAAATATACAGATACGCAGTAGCTAAGATCAGGGCATAGCTTTGCCAAAGATGTTAGGCAGTTCTATAATGTATGCATTTTCTTTAATGTATGTTTGGCCTATGTGTTATTATTGGAATTAAATTTGAACTAAAATTAGATTTACTTTCCTCTAATGCTACTGGGGGGGAAGAAAAAGAAGAAGGGCACTTTTACATGTGCTAAATAAAGCAGTTTCCATCTACTTCAGTGACTGTTTGCAAGCGGATTCTACATTTCACATCGAAAAATCCAGTTGTAAAGTGCATCGAATGTGGATTGAAAGTGTGTTGTTTAGCATGTGTGTATGTGCCTGAAGAAAAATAAGAAGAGTTGGATTTATACCTTGCCCTTCACTTGGAATCTCAGACCAACTAACAATCTCCTTCCCTTCCTCTCCCCACAACAGACACCCTGTGAGGTAGGCAGGGCTCAGAGAGCTCTGAGAAAACTGCTCTTGAGAGAACAGTTCTGTGAGAACTATGACTGACCCAGTCACCCAGCTAACTGCATGTGGAGGAGTGGGAATCAAATCATTCTTCAGATTAGAGTCCACTGCTTTTAACCACTACACCAAACTGGTTCTGGAATATTTCTTGGGATGTCCTGCAATTACATGTTTGGATTTTGCATAATCCACATTTACCCGCATTTTCTAAACTGGTTCTGTACCATTTGAGATATTAGAGGTATTTTTTCTTCTTTATATTGGACAGCATTTAGACACATTTGTCTTTTGTTACTTACTGCCTGTGTACAAGATATTTGGTGTATATATGGAAACTTAATAAAGTTGCAATGGCTTATCACTAAAAGTAATGCTATAGCAGAGCTCAAATAACTTATATTTCTCAATAATGTTTCCAGAGCTTATTTGCTATTTAGCTTCCTGAGAATCATTAAAATTCTGATTCCAACACACAAGTTCTGGCCTTAACTTAAGTAGGGTTGTAGGTTTGGCAGAGCTTGAGATTCCAATAGCAGAGGTTAGAAATTCTACATTATTATTACCACTTGTGCCTGTTTTGAGCCATTCCCTGATCTTTTGCCATGCAAGCCTTTGCCAGAGAATTCTCACAGAACTGAGCATTCCAGTATTAAGCACCTTTCTTACAGTTTTGTATACTTGTGTTTAGAGACTGGCTCAGAATTTGATACAATCCTAATCGGATGTTTTAAGCAGGGCTTCGGTAAAATGAGTACCCAGCTTGCCGGGGGGGAAGTGTAGATGACTGGGGAAGGCAATGGCAAACCACCCCGTAAAAAGTCTGCCTTGAAAACGTTGTGAAAGCAACGTTGCCCCAGAGTGGGAAACGACTGGTGCTTGCCCAGGGGACCTTTCCTTCTTTTGAGCAGGAATGCACAGGAACACAGTTCCGGCTGGCTTGGCACCACGGGGTGTGTCCTAATATACAAATTAGTTTCTGCCAGGCTTTTTCTACAAAAAAGCCCTGTGTGAAACAATGGTGATGTCAGGGGGTGTGGCCTAATATGCAAATGAGTTCCTGCTTCCCCCCCCCTACAAATAAGCCTTGGTTTTAAGGATATGTGCATAAGAGAGGTAACTTTCCTTCTCACATGACAATGCTGCTATGCTAACTATGGGGAAACTCAGAGAAGAGAAACAGAAGCTCCTGTTTTGAACAGGTCTTATTTTGGACTGGTCTAAGTTGTTTATTCATTCTCGCATGAGGTTTTTCCTTTTAAGTAATCAGAAGGATGTTTTTTTGTCTTTGTTTTTTTTTACTCAGATGTCAGGCTTACATTTTAAATTTCATTTCCTGGTTGGCTAATAGTGGAAACAAGGAAATGCATTTGTACAATAGCAAATAGAGCAATAGCAAATACGTTGAAAACCTAACAGTCAATTTTTGTGTTCTTGCAGGCCACTCTAGGGACCAGAGGCAGAGGCTGTAATAGGGATGCCAATCCCCAGTTGGGGGCAAGGGATCCCGTGCTTTGGCGGTCCTCCCCCTGCTTCAGGGTCACCAGAAATGGGCGGGCGGATGTCTGCTGGGGTCTCCATTATATCCCATGCGAATCGGTCTCCATAGGTTATAATGGAGACCCCAGCAGACATCCCCCTGCGCTGGAGAACTGATCAATGGGAGAATTGATAAATAATGGAGAATTGATCAATGGGTATCTGGGACCCTGAGGGCTGTTTTTTCAAGTCAAGGCACCAAATTTTCCACATAGCATCCGATGCCTCTCCTCAAAACACCCCCAAGTTTCAGAAAGATTGGACCAGGGGGTCGAATTCGATAAGCTCCAAAAGAAGGTGCCGCTATCCTTCATTACTCCAAATAGAGGAAAGGCATTTAAAAGACGTTTGGTCCCTTTAAATGTGACGGCCAGAACTCCCTTTGGAATTCAATCATGCTTGTCACACCCTTGCTCCTGGCTCCACCCCCAAAGTCTCCTGACTCCACCCCCAAAGTCCCCAGATATTTATTGAGTCAGATCTGGGAACCCTACAGAGGCACCAGGAGGTGAAATAATAGATGGTTTACTTGCAAAAAGACTCAACTTGGCATTGTCAGTTCAATAAATACAGGAGAAAGGCCCCTGCGCAAGACCCCGGATAACCGCTGCCTACCCAGAGTTCTGTGCTAGATGGGGCACCTTTCTTTCTCTACTCCTCTGACCTACAGGTCTTGGCTAGTATCAATCCCAGGTAAGAATAAAAGGAAGAATTCAAGCCACAGAGGAAATGCTAGATGGATCAGTTGCCTGGCTTAAAATAAGACGACTGTCCTTTTATATCTAAGTATATGTTGCTTCGGGGAGGGAAAGTGGTGGTGGCGGCCACAAGCATACCCACCTTCAAGAGGGGTTTAGATAAAAATATGGAGCAGAGGTCCATCAGTGGCTATTAGCAACAGTGTGTGTGTATATATAAATTTTTTTGCCACTGTGTGACACAGAGTGTTGGACTGGATGGGCCATTGGCCTGATCCAACAAGGCATCTCTTATGTGACACAGAGTGTTGGACTGGATGGGCCACTGGCCTGATCTAACATGGCTTCTCTTATGTTCTTATGTGACACAGAGTGTTGGACTGGATGGGCCATTGGCCTGATCCAACAAGGCATCTTATGTGACACAGAGTGTTGGACTGGATGGGCCACTGGCCTGATCCAACATGGCTTCTCTGATGTTCTTATGTGACACAGAGTGTTGGACTGGATGGGCCGTTGGCCTGATCCAACATGGCTTCTCTTATGTTCTTATGTGACACAGAGTGTTGGACTGGATGGGCCACTGGCCTGATCCAACATGGCTTCTCTTATGTTCTTATGTGACACAGAGTGTTGGACTGGATGGGCCACTGGCCTGATCCAGCATGGCTTCTCTTATGTTCTTATGTGACACAGAGTGTTGGACTGGATGGGCCACTGGCCTGATCCAGCATGGCTTCTCTGATGCTCTTATGTGACACAGAGTGTTGGACTGGATGGGCCGTTGGCCTGATCCAACATGGCTTCTCTTCTGTTCTTATGTGACACAGAGTGTTGGACTGGATGGGCCACTGGCCTGATCCAACATGGCTTCTCTTCTGTTCTTATGTGACACAGAGTGTTGGACTGCATGGGCCACTGGCCTGATCCAACATGGCTTCTCTTATGTGACACAGAGTGTTGGACTGGATGGGCCACTGGCCTGATCCAACATGGCTTCTCTTCTGTTCTTATGTGACACAGAGTGTTGGACTGGATAGGCCACTGGCCTGATCCAACATGGCTTCTCTTATGTTCTTATGTGACACAGAGTGTTGGACTGGATGGGCCACTGGCCTGATCCAACATGGCTTCTCTTATGTTCTTATGTGACACAGAGTGTTGGACTGGATGGGCCACTGGCCTGATCCAACATGGCTTCTCTTATGTGACACAGAGTGTTGGACTGGATGGGCCACTGGCCTGATCCAACATGGCTTCTCTTATGTTCTTATGTGACACAGAGTGTTGGACTGGATGGCCCATTGGCCTGATCCAACATGGCTTCTCTTATGTTCTTAAAGTGATATGGTATAGGCCAGTCTTGTCGAATATTGGAACCTAAGCAGAACATTAGATGGGAGATTGCCCAGGAAGACTCTGCCGAGGAAGGCAGATCACCTCTTGCTTGCTTCTCACTGGCATGGGTCGCCATAAATGGGATGCAATTTGACAGCATTCATGTACATGTATGTTGCTTCAGTAGTTAATCCGACTCTAGAGTGATTTCAGACTCCAGCTAGTAGTAAGGACTTCCTGCTTCGTCACTTTACTTCATTTACACCCTATCTTTTCCCCCATTGGGGACCCAAACTGGATTACATTGTTCTCCTCACCGCCAATTTATCCTCACAACCACCCTGTGAGGCGGATTAGGTTGAAAGCATGTGATTGGCCCAGGGTTACCCAAGAAGCCTTCATGGCAGAGGGCCAAACCATGCATCTGGGTTTTTAGTGAGTTGGATTAAGTACCCTGCAGTCGCAACAGCAGCTGCTGGAAACAGCTTTTTTTTTTTTAAAAAAAAGGAAAGCCCAAATGAGCTTGAATCACCACTAGGCAGTTGAGAGAAAGGCCCGCCCTCCCCAAGCCATTTTCCCACACAGAAACAGTCCTGGGAGGGAGTTATTTCCCTGTTTTTGATGCTCTACTTGCACAGAATATCCCACATGGAGCAGCAAAAACAGAGGAAATAATACTCTCCCAGCTCTGATTCCATGCAGGAAAACAGCTCCAGGTCCTAGTATCTGCTGTGTGGTGGCAAGGAACCTGGATTACACTAATTAAAAACCTGAATGTGTCGTTTGTCGCAGAATGTAGGTTCAACCCGAGTCTCTTAGATCCTAGTCCAATAATCGAAACCATTATACCCCACTGCCTCTTACATACCATACTGTGTTATATTATGACCCAGATGTTACATACACAGTCTCAAGAGCAGGGGTGTCAAATGTGTGGCCCAAGTGCCAGATGAGGCCCCTAGAGGGCTCCTATCAGATCCACGAGCAACTGGCTGTCATCTGCTTCCTTCTCCCTCTCTCTTGCTTCCTTCTGCACCACAGCTTGCTTTGCCAGGCTTGCTCAATCACACAGGAGCTACAGAGCAAAGCCTCTATTTTCTCCATTGCCTGAGGCTCCTCCCTTGGGGGAGGAGGGAGAGCTTGCTTTGCCAGGCTCTCTCAATCATAGAGCAGAGATACTGAGGCAATCATCTTTTGGCTGAGGCTCCTTCCCTTCCTTGTTCCCTGGGGAGGGAAAGAGCAAGAGATTCCTTTGTCCCATTCCCTCAGTCGCATGGGAGAGATATAAAGGCACCTTCTAGACCAACAAAGTTTTAATTCAAGGTATGAGCTGTTTATCTTGTTAGAGAGAGAAGGAGAGAGGAAATCATTGTTGGCACATTATGCCAGGGCTCTCCTGGGTGCAACTGGGTTACCCTCCCTCTTTTCATTGTATTCATGCCTTAATGATTCAGTCTTTCTCAGTAGGAAAGCAATATGAACTATTTAGATAAGGAATAGCAACAAGCCAGTGAGATGCATGAGGCTGAGAGTGTGTGTCCAGACCAAGTTCACTCAGCACATTTACTTTGTAGACTGGGGGTTTTAACCTAGGCTTCCCAGATAGAAGGCGATATCGACCACTATACATTGCTGTCTCTCTATTCTTGCACTGCTCCATAGCAGTTGCAGTTATTCTTCTGAGAAAACTATAGTTTTGTAGACAAACACACAGCCCTCACTCTGTGTCATGATGCCTTCACATGTTCTTGACCAGCACACAAAGCAATTTATGTACAAAAGCTCACAATGCTCAGGCATTTCACGTTTTCCCCTGCATCCCAGGCTCAAACCATTGACCATGAGATTTCCGTAATGAAAGTAAATGAATCAAGATTAGGTTTGCAATTTACAGGCACACACCTGAACAGCATACGCAAGATGGCTACAGCACAGACATTATCTCCAGATTTTGAAGCAATAATTCAGAGCAAGAGATGTCAGTTATCAGAGACCGTTAAATAAACAAAATATTGCAAGAGTGCTAATCTTTTAAGCAAGTTTTATTTTAAGGTTTTTTTTTTTAAAAATCTTTAATTGTATTTGTCTTTGTCCTTTATAAAGTTTATATCTCCACTACCTGGCATTACTTTTTATGACACGCATGGCTCGGCCCAACAGGGTCTCATTTATGTCAAATCGGGCTCTCGTAACAAATGAGTTCGACACCCCTGTTCTTGAGAGAGCTAATATTGCAGCTTCTCATACACACAGCTCTCCATAAGCCTTTTTCTATGTTTTCATCAAACTGTGGACATTTTCATGACAGCCTGATTAAAATTTGAGGAATATATTGGGAGGTCAGTTACTATCATATTTTGCAGGACATCCCGGGTCCTACTGTTTTCTATTAGATGACTAAATGATAACAAAAGAGGGGAGGCACATTCAGAAATGCCACAGTGCCAATACGTCATTTCAGAGAGTAAATGTGTTGGTCTGCACAGCAGAACTAGGTCCAGTAACGCCATGAAGACAAGCAAGATTTTCAGGGTCTGAGCTTTCCAACAAAGAGAGCTTTTGACTCTTGGTAGCTCATATGCTGAAAATCTTCTTGATATATCTTGAAAATCTAAGCTGCTACTGGACTCATATCAATAGGGCATTTTAGGGACTTTGTACCATTTAAGATGAAACACAAGCAGCAGAAGAAGAAGATATTGGATTTATATCCCGCCCTCCACTCCGAAGAGTCTCAGAGCGGCTCGCAATCCCTTTACCTTCCTCCCCCACAACATACACCCTGTGAGGTAGATGAAGATATTGGATTTATATTCCGCCCTCCACTCCGAAGAGTCTCAGAGCGGCTCGCAATCTCCTTTCCCTTCCTCCCCCACAACAGACACCCTGTGAGGTAGATGAAGATATTGGATTTATATCCTGCCCTCCACTCCGAAGAGTCTCAGAGCGGCTCGCAATCTCCTTTCCCTTCCTCCCCCACAACAGACACCCTGTGAGGTAGATGAAGATATTGGATTTATATCCCGCCCTCCACTCCAAAGAGTCTCAGAGCGGCTCACAATCTCCTTTACCTTCCTCCCCCACAACAGATACCCTGTGAGGTAGATGAAGATATTGGATTTATATCCCGCCCTCAACTCCGAAGAGTCTCAGAGCGGCTCGCAATCCCTTTACCTTCCTCCCCCCCAACAGACACCCTGTGAGGTAGATGAAGATATTGGATTTATATCCCACCCTCCACTCCGAAGAGTCTCAGAGCGGCTCACAATCTCCTTTCCCTTCCTCCTCCACAACAGACACCCTGTGAGGTAGATGAAGATATTGGATTTATATCCCGCCCTCCACTCCGAAGAGTCTGAGAGCGGCTCACAATCTCCTTTCCCTTCCTCCCCCACAACAGACACCCTGTGGGGTGGGTGGGGCTGGAGAGGGCTCTCACAGCAGCTGCCCTTTCAAGGACAGCCTCTGCCAGGGGTACGGCTGACCCAAGGCCATTCCAGCAGGTGCAAGTGGAGGAGTGGGGAATCAAACCCGGTTCTCCCAGATAAGAGTCCGCACACTTAACCACTACACCAAACAATTATTCTTCCCTTCTTCCACTAGAATTCAAAAGAGATTCAAAAGAGAACACAGTATGCTTCTTGTTTTGTGCTACAGCATGCATACAGTACTTCCTCCATCACCATTGTAATAGAAGTATTTCCATTTCCACCATTAGCTTCTATATGGAGTGAGAGGGACCAGAAGAGAGACGGCGATAAGCTAAGCTTGAAACCTATAGACAGCCCCCAGTCTTGGTCCAAGCACAAAATAACCAAGGTTTGGCTATGGGGTTCCCAGTGAGAGTCTATGAGAAGCGGTGCTCTACAAATCCATTCAGAAAAGTGAACGGCAGCCCACATATTTTCATGCTGATTTGGCATAACAGTTTCAAAGCCCTTCAACAGAAAATAGATGGAAATGCAAGACTGGACAGCTGATCAGACAAAGCACTCAAAACTGCACTTCGGGTGTGAAAAGACAACCCCCAACACAGACTGTTGCATGAAGAAGAAAATTTAGGAAGTTTCCCCAAAAGCAGCAAAAACATGGTAGTAAGCTAACTGCTAACGTAATTGAAGAGGTGTGCACACACACACACACACAAATGTATATCCGGAATAAAACTTCATTGGTCTTAAAGGTGCCACTGGACGCAAGCTTCGTTCTGTTAATAACTATGTTTCAGTAGTTTCCCACAAGATGCGACCTGAAGCGGTGGACCTGATTTTTACCTAACAAGATGTTGCTTTGCTGTATTTTATGCTCATTTTAAAAACAATTCTTCTTCCCTTCTTCCACTAGAATTCGAAAGAGATTCAAAAGAGAACAGCATGCTTTTGTTGTGTGTCACAGCATGCATACAGTACTTCCTCCATCACCACTGTAACAGAAGTATTTCCATTTCCACCATTAGCTTCTATATGGAGTGAGAGGGACCAGAAGAGAGAAGGCGATAAGCTAAGCTTGCGAACCTACAGACAGCCCCCAGTCTTGGTCCAAGCACAAAATAACCAAGGTGTGGCTATGGGGTTCCCACTGAGAGTCTATGAGAATGTTCCCAAATGTACAAAGATTATAAACGGAGTGTCCTTGTGACTGGTTTCTTATGGGCTCCAAATCCTCTTTTGGCATTCAAGCAAACCAGGCCCAGTGGTTCTATTTCAACAGAAGTAAAAACAACTAGCCTGCTATGGGGGACAGTGCGAAGAGCCTTTCCAATCCCGAGGCAAAAAAGCAACGCACGGTAAAGGCAGCATTGCAGCAGAAACCATCAGCAAAGTAAGAACATAAGAGAAGCCATATTGGATCAGGCCAACGGCCCATCCAGTCCAACCCTCTGTGTCACATAAGAACATAAGAGAAGCCCTGTTGGATCAGGCCAGTGGCCCATCCAGTCCAACACTCTGTGTCACATAAGAACATAACAGAAGCCATGTTGGATCAGGCCAGTGGTCCCTCCAGTCCAACACTCTGTGTCACATAAGAACATAAGAGGAGCCCTGTTGGATCAGGCCAATGGCCCATCCAGTCCAACCCTCTGTGTCACATAAGAACATAAGAGAAGCCCTGTTGGATCAGGCCAGTGGCCCATCCAGTCCAACACTCTGTGTCACATAAGAACATAAAAGAAGCCATGTTGGATCAGGCCAGTGGCTCATCCAGTCCAACACTCTGTGTCACATAAGAACATCAGAGAAGCCATGTTGGATCAGGCCAGTGGCCCACCCAGTCCAACACTCTGTGTCACATAAGAGGAGCCATGTTGGATCAGGCCAGTGGTCCCTCCAGTCCAACACTCTGTGTCACATAAGAACATAAGAGAAGCCATGTTGGATCAGGCCAGTGGCTCATCCAGTCCAACACTCTGTGTCACATAAGAGAAGCCCTGTTGGATCAGGCCAGTGGCCCCTCCAGTCTAACACTCTGTGTCACATAAGAACATAAGAGAAGCCATGTTGGATCAGGTCAAGAGCCCATCCAGTCCAACACTCTGAGTCACATAAGAACATCAGAGAAGCCATGTTGGATCAGGCCAGTGGCCCCTCCAGTCCAACACTCTGTGTCACACAGTGGCAAAAACACACACACATACACTGTGGCTAATAGCGACTGATGGACCTGTGTATTTCAACCAAAGAGTTTGCAACGTTAGAGAACAAACGCAGCCCCTGGCCTCGCCACGGCAAGCGCGCTGCTGCTTGTTTTTCCTCCAGCAACCGCAGGTGCAATCCCGGAAACAGGACTCGGCGCAGCCCACGGCTTTTCTCCCTCTCGCGCCAGTTTCTTGCACCCCCTTTGGGACAAACAGTTCCCCGGCCTGCAGAAGGCGGCAACCGGACTCCCACATTAACACGCCGCGTCGCTTGCACGCTCGGAAAAACAATCCGAGTTAACCGTGTACTTTTTCCTCGCTCCGTTATTCGATTCCTTCCGCAAGAACGCGATCTGGGCGTTCCGAGCCCGGCAGCCCGCGGGGTTGTGCAAGGCGCCCACCTGAGCGCTCCCAGACGGCCGCCGCGCCATCGGTCTCCGCCTTACCTGGGTTTCCTCCGCGCTCTGCCTCTTGCGGGGGGAGGCGGAGCGAGCGCCGGCCTGCCGCTCAAGGCAGAGGGAAGGAGGAGGGTGACGCAGGGCTCCTTGTTGCCCGCCGCGCCGCTGGCCCTCCGGGCGCGGCGGTCTCCTCCTCTGCTCCTCCTTCCCCACGCCGTGGCGCCCCTCCTCCGGAAAGCCCAAAGTCGGACAGGGACTCGGCTCGCCTTCGCCCCGACAGCGAGCTCAGCTTTGCTCCAGCTTGGAATTGAACAGGGCTGCGGCTAGGCTTGCCAAGGCCAATTGAAGAAATATCTGGAGGCTTTGGGGGTGGAGCCAGGAGACTCCACCCCCAAAGGGACAGTGAGGAGGGATGGTGGCTCAGTGGTAGAGCATCTGCTCGGGAAGCAGAAGGTCCCAGGTTCGATCCCCGGCATCTCCAACTGAAAAGGGTCCAGGCAAATAGGTGTGAAAAACCTCAGCTGGAGACCCTGGAGAGCAGGGGAGGGATGGTGGCTCAGTGGTAGAGCATCTGCTCGGGAAGCAGAAGGTCCCAGGTTCGATCCCCGGCATCTCCAATAAAGGGTCCAGGCAAATAGGTGTGAAGAACCTCAGCTTGAGACCCTGGAGAGCCGCTGCCAGTCTGAGAAGACAATACCGACTTTGATGGACCCAGGGTCTGATTCAGTATGAGACAGCTTCATATGTTCATATGTTTGGGGAGGGATGGTGGCTCAGTGGTAGAGCATCTGCTTGGGAAGCAGAAGGTCCCAGGTTCAATCCTTGGCATCTCCAAAAAAGGGTCCAGGCAAATAGGTGTGGAAAAACCTCCACTTGAGACCCTGGAGAGCCGCTGCCAGTCTGAGAAGGCGATACTGACTTTGATGGACCAAGGAACTGATTCAGTAGAAGGCAGCTTCATATGTTTGGGGAGGGACGGTGGCTCAGTGGTAGAGCATCTGCTTGGGAAGCAGAAGGTCCCAGGTTCGATCCCCGGCATCTCCAAAAAAGGGTCCAGGCAAAGAGGTGTGAAAAGCCTCAGGTTGAGACCCTGGAGAGCCGCTGCCAGTCTGAGAAGACGACTTTGATGGACCGAGGGTCTGATTCAGTATAAGGCAGCTTCATATGTTCATTGTTCATTAGAGACATTGGGGGCGGAGCCAGGAGCAAGGGTGTGACAAGCATCATTGAACTCCAAGGGAGTTCTGGCCATCACATTTAAAGGGACTGCACATCTTTTAAAATGTCTTCCATCCATAGGAAATAATGAAGGATAGGGGCACCTTCTTTTTGGGGCTCATAGAATTGGACCCCCTGGTCCAATCGTTTTGAAACTTGGGGGGGCACTTTGGGAAGAGGCACTAGATGCTATACTGAAAATTTGGTGCCCCTCCCTCAAAAAGCAGCTCTCCCAGAGCCCCGAAACCTCCAGATCAATTCCCCATTATACCCTATGAGAATTGATCTCCACATAGGGAATAATGAAGTGCTCAGCAGATGTTTCCCTCCTCCCCCCCCCCCCCGTTTCTGGCGACTCTGAAGCGAGGGAGTGGCCTCTCTACTCAAGAGTTGCTGCCAACTTCTTCAAAGTAACACAAACACACCATCCCAAGAGGAAGCCTTTCAATTGGAGACTGAAGCCTCCAGAGGGGGAAAGGCACATGGTCCTGTGGGGGCGGGGCTCCCCCCCCCCCCCGTCGGCCAGCTGACTGGGGGCAGGAAGGAGCCTGGGAAAGCGGAAGAACCCCCGCTGGGACCTGGGGATTGGCAAGCCTAGGCATTTTATCATGCTGAGGCCCCTCCCCTCCCCTCTCCAAACCCCACCCTCAAAGTTTCCAGGTATTTTCCAACACAGACTGGCAACCCGACTTTGTCAGTACAATGATCATTTTGACTAGATTAGGGGTGGGGGGAGAGAATTGGGGGGGGGGGAGAGAAAGGGAGAACCTTGAGTTGAACTGAAAAAAAATCTGTCTTCTCACTGAAGAACAGCAGGGAACCAGTCCAACCTTTCCAGAGAGAGAACTCTTCTGATTGCAACCTCCCCGGAGAGAACAATTCCCTGTCTGAAGCTCAGCCTTTTATTTTTTTTCCTCCCAGGTCCCACTCCCCTCTAGCCTTCACTGGGCAAGTTTTCCCATCGAAACTTCTGCCCACCCAATCTAAGGTACACATTACAAAAGTGGCAACATAGTCTATAGCAGAAAACAACAACTGTGTACAAAACACACACAATATATATATATATTGTGTGTGTTTTGTACACAGTTGTTGTTTTCTGGTAGAGTTACCAATCCTCAGGTGGGGGCAGGGGATTCCCCGGTTTGGAGGCCCTCCCCCCGCTTCAGGGTCGTCAAAAAGCGGGGGGGGGGGGGAGAGAAGGGAAATGTCTGCTAGGAACTCTGTTATTCCCTATGGAGATTTATTCCCATAGAAAATAATGGAGAATCGATCTGCAGGTATCTGGGGCTCTGGGGAGGGGCTGTTTTTTGGGGTAGAAGGACCAAATTTTCAGTATAGCATCTAGTGCCTCTCCCCAAAATACCTCCCAAGTTTCAAAACGATTGGACCAGCGGGTGAAATTCTATGAGCCCCCCCAAAGGTGCCCCTATCCTTCATGATTTCCTATGGAAGGAAGGCATTGAAAAGGTGTGCCGTCCCTTTAAATGTGATAGCCAGAACCTCCCTTTGGAGTTCAATGATGCTTGTCACAGCCTTGATCTTGGCCCCACCCCTAATGTCTCCTGGCTCCACCCCCAATGTCTCCTGGCTCCACCCCCAAAGTCTCCTGGCTCCACCCCCAAAGTCCCCAGATATTTCTTGAATTGGACTTGGCAAGCCTACTTCCCTGTCATTTAAAGGGAGATACTTTGCGGGGTGCATTCTCTGCGCCGAGCTTTTCTCGCAAGGCAAGTCTGGCTTGGAGAAGAGCGCGCACCGATGCAGCATTTGAAAGGGCGATTTCCCTTTGAATGGTTGGGGGCAAGTGGGGGTGGGAGGAGGAGGAGGAGGAGACGCGAAGCATGACGTCAGGGTGGCCACGCCTCTTCCGGAACGCCCCCCTGGCAGTCCTGCCCCCACCGCCTCCTCCTAGGAAAACGGCGCTTTTGGAACGGCCGCCTCTCGCGGGACGGGCGCGCCAGGCTCTCGCTTGAAATGAGTGCGGGCGCGTCTTAGTCCCCGCCTGCTTTTCTGGCGCAGGAGAGCCGCTCGGCGCCCTCGTTGGCCCGCTGCGGCCGGAGGCAGCAGGACGGGGCGCGGGTGCCTGGTGTGCTCGGTGCCCATGCCTTCCCTTGGGGCGCAAAGCGCCGGGGAGCACGCCTAAGGAGGAGGCCGAGCTGCAGCTGAGGCTCCGGGCCAGAGTGGGGGGAGGCTCCCCGGCCAGGCTCGAGGAAGTGCCCCCGCCGCCGCCGGGTCTTCTGACTGCAAACGAAGTAGGTGGAAGCGGGGTTGCTCCTTCGCCCCCGAGGTGGCCACTGGCCGTCGCCGCCCGGCTTCTGCAACGTGAAGCACCCGCGGGATGCTTGGTGCACGAGAAGCCCTCGGAGCAGGCGGGAACCCCGTCGAAATGTAGGGCGGCCGCAGTCCCCCCCCCCCCGCCCAAACCATACCTCCACAGTGGGACTTTGCCCCGACGGTGGTACTTGGGGTTGCCAAATCCAATTCTAGAAATATCTGGGGACTTTGGGGGTGGAGCCAGGAGACTTTGGGGGTGGAGCCAGGAGACTTTGGGGGTGGAGCCAGGAGACATTATGGGTGGAGCCAAGATCAAGGCTGTGACGAGCATCATTGAACTCCAAAGGGAGTGCTGGCCGTCACGTTGAAAGGGACGGCACACCTTTTCAGTTCCTTCCTTCCGTAGGAAATAATGAAGGATAGGGGCACCTTCTTTTGGGACTCAAAGAACTGGACCCCCTGGTCCAATCGTTTTGAAACTTGGGGAGTATTTTGGGGAGAGGCACTAGATGCTGTACTGAAAATTTGGTGCCTCTACCTCAAAAAACAGCTCCCCTAGATACCCGCGGATCAATTCTCCATTATTTTCTATGGGGATAAATCTCCCTAGGGAATAATAGAGTTCCCAGCAGACATTTCCCTCCCCTCCCCCCTGCTTTCTGATGACCCTGAAGCGGGGGGGAGGGCCTCCAAACCGGGGGATCCCCTGCCGCCACCTGGGGATTGGCAACCCTAGTGGTACTTTGCCCAGAAGATTGATTTTAGGGGGTTGTGGGGAGGGGGGGGGATGCTGTGTTTGCAAATCCCTGCTATAGCCCTATCCCCAGATATGGGTTTCACTTGATGCGCCCCCCTGGCATAAATGCAGTCCAGTTATGGCTCCCCTCCTTTGCATCAGGTCCGTAAACGGGTCATTTGTTTCGCACTTGCATCGCGGCGGATTTTCTTGAAAACCAGGCGAATTCATAACAAGCACACAGGCAAGGCCCTGCTGACACCATGCCCGGCTGCCTTCCCCTTGAAGCAACGGCAGCCGGGCGGGGGTGCGTTCTCTGAGCCGAGCTTTTCTCGCAAGGGAAGTCCGGCTCGGAGAAGAGCGCGCGCCGATGCAGCGTTTTATTATTACAAAACTAGAGAAACAAATTTAACGTAATACATTTCTGTGATGTACAGGTAAGTTAATAAGTGGGCGCCCCATCCGAAGAGAGCCAGTTTGGTGTAGTGGTTAAGTGTGCGGACTCTTATTTGGGAGAACCGGGTTTGATTCCCCACTCCTCCACTTGCACCTACTGGAATGGCCTTGGGTCAGCCATAGCTCTGGCAGAGGTTGTCCTTGAAAGCGCAGCTGCTGGGAGAGCCCTCTCCAGCTCACCCACCTCACAGGGTGTTTGTTGTGGGGGAGGAAGATAAAGGAGATTGTGAGCCGCTCTGAGACTCTTCGGAGTGGAGGGCGGGATATAAATCCAATATCTTCATCCACCTCACAGGGTGTCTGTTGTGGGGGAGGAAGGGAAAGGAGATTGTGAGCCGCTCTGAGACTCTTCGGAGTGGAGGGCGGGATATAAATCCAATATCATCTTCTTCTTCTTCTTGGCAGCCCTTTGCCACAGCTCGTCAGCATCCTGTGGCCATTCCGCAGGATGCAAAGGAACAACAGCCATCCCTCTGCAGGGTCCAAGCCACACAGGGCCCATGCCCAAATTTCCAGCAACAGGCATGGCCAACCATTGTCTGACAGTGCTGCTGCGGGCCCCAAATGTCATGCCTCTCCTGCCAAACAGACAGAATACCAGACAGCGAAGAAAGACTTGGTGATACTACAACTCCCGAGGAGGCCAATAGTATGAGTAGGAGCCTTGGAGTCAACTCATTGCAATGAACAGTGCCATAGGTGTAGGTTCAAGTGCCCTCTTGCAGTCAAATTCAGTTTTGTCTGCAGACAGTGGGGCAGCAGACCTGCAGACGGTGCGCCAACAATTAGGGAATGCTCAACTGTGCTTTCAGCAAAGTCTATGCCGTTCCCCCCTCCCATGCACATATCTCACTGGGTGAGGGCACCCATGTGACAAATGGGGAACATGGACTTGATTCCCAGGAAGGGAGATGTTGGTCAGAAAGCAAAGTCTACCTTTTGCCCAGCAAAACATGAGACTGACCCATGTCTCCCTCGCTCAACACCACATCCCTAACCACTGAGCCAACCAGGTGCACAGACATGGGAGGAGAAGACCGCAGATTTATACCCCATTCCTCTCTCTGGATCAGAGTCTTAGAACGGCTTACAATCTCCTTTATCTCCTTTCCCCACGACAGAAACCCTGTAAGATGGGTGGGGCTGAGAGAGCTCTCCCAGAAGCTGCCTTTTCAAGGACAATTCCTACGAGAGCTATGGCTAACCCAAGACCGTTCCAGCAGGTGCAAGTGGAGGAGTTGGGAATCAAACTCGGTTCTCCCAGATAAGAGTCCACGCACTTAACCACTACGCCAAACATTGTCCCCCAGGAGATTGGGGGTGGGGGGGGCTTGAGTCCTGATATTTTCCCCAAAGTTAATGTTCACAGACAGGTCTTCTATGTTAAGTCTTTCTTTTTTCCCCTATGAAGTTACAATTGAATTATGGTGACCACATAGGATTTTCAAGGCAGGAAACATTCAAAGATGCTTTGCCATTGCCTACCTCTGTGTAATGACCCTGGTATTCCTTGGTGGTCTCCCTACTTAGCTTCTGAGATCTGATGAGATTCCTTGGTGGTCTCCTGAGATTCTGAGATTCCTTGGTGGTCTCCCTACTTAGCTTCTGAGATCTGATGAAATTAGGTTATTCTGGCCTACCCAGGTCAGGGCAAGGTAAAGGTAGTCCCCTGTGCAAGCACCAGTTGTACTGCTACCTAAATTGAAAAAAAAATTAAACATGCATAGCTAGGATAGTAGGCATTCCTCGCCAGCTGTGATGTAACCCACCACATTAAGCCGGGCAGGGAGCATTGCAAAGATGATTAGGGCCCAAGAGAGAGGCACCAAAAGTTCTTAACTCTCGATTGAGGAGATAGGGAGAGCAAAGGAGAAGGAGGAAACAGGCTCAGGATGCGCTGTTAATATAGTAATAAATAAAACTAGAGATGTGAAGGCCCAGAGGAAAAAAACTGGAAACATTTGGGTTAGTCACTGAGGACTTTTCTTCCATTTTTCTGTTGGAAACTGAGGAATTTGGCAAGCGCCAAACAAATTCCCATGAAGTGTTTTTATCTGAAATGAGCAAAATACTTTTGACGACCCGGCTTTGCTCACTCAAATGTATGGCTTGGGAGTCTTAGTATACCTCATAGGATGAAATTAAGAGAGATCAGGGATTCTGTTAGTGCCCTACTTATCTGTACAGCAGAACTTTCCTGGGGTGTGAGCCAGGTTTGTAGTTGGATCCCTGTAGATTAAAGGCATTTTTCAGTCAAAATTGCTCTCGTTTGCCACAGCTTCAATTTTGGAGTTATTTCTGTTAAGTCTAGGATATTGTCAGAAAGCAGATTGATCCTAGTTGTGTGTATTATTTTCAATTGGTGAGGCCTAACAAAGTTAACAAACTACTTAAAAGTGTGCATTTGCTACGTTTAGGCTTCTTTTGCTCTTCTTGGCTGACAGGAGCGAGCCAGGATGGCTTGGTCGAGAGAGTTCCAGAAATTACAAATGGTTTCCTGCCCTAGCTTCCTGTTTCCAGGCACAATTCAAAGTGCTGTTTCTTAGCTTTGAGGCCCTACATGGCTTGGGGGTCTGTCTTTTACCGAGTTTGTTACAAGGTGCTGGTTATTACCTTTAAAGCCCTATATGGCCGGGGACCTGCCTACCTTAGGGACCGTCTCTCTCCATATGTTCCCCAGAGAGCACTACGATCCAGTTCACAAAACCTTCTGGAAGTACCTGGGCCAAAAGAGGCCAAACTAAAAACAACTAGAGAACAGGCCTTCTCTATAAAAGCACCCCAATGGTGGAACCAGCTGCTGGAAGAGGTGCGGGCCCTGCGGGATCTTGGCCAATTCCGTAGGGCCTGCAAAACCGCCCTCTTCCGGCTAGCCTTCTAAGATGGAGCTTGGAATAAACATCACGCCATCATTAACATTAACATAACTGAGATAGTAGCACTATTAGATTATATTTTTTAGACTGTTTTTAGATTATTTAAATATTTAATTGTTGACTGTATTGAACTGTATAATCTTGTTTTATTGTTTTAATATGGCTTTTGCCATGTCCTGTAAGCCGCCCTGAGCCTGCCTCGGCGGGGAGGGCGGGATATAAATAAAATTTATTATTATTATTATTATTATTATTATTATTATTATTATTATTATTATTATTATTATTATTATTATTATTATTATTATTATTATTTTAAGACCCTATTCCCAAGCTCTGGTCTTGGTGCCTGTGAAGGTGAGTGGAGAGACGATGGGTAATTGAGCCTTCTAATTGCTCTACTCCCTACCCTCCTGTGTGGCTCAGCCAAAGAGCTGGACACCCACAGCATGCTCAGGGGCAGCAGAGTACCACAAGACCTCTTGGAGGGTGTGTGTGTGTGCAGCCCTGTTGTCTTGCTCGTGTACAGTAGTAGCAGCAGCATGACCCATGCTAGTGGCAGCGCCTGGTTCCAGACAATGGGCAAACCAAGGAACCTTAAAAATTGGAGTGTGGTTGGTGCTGAAAGAGGGAAGGAGACTGTTGGTGCTGAGAGAGAGAAGGAGAGTAAAAGCCCCAAGGAGCAAGGAAAGACTTGTTTATGAATAAGCATGCAGGGAGTCACTGTTTTCAGATTTTTTTGTTTCTATAATGGGAAACTGATGTCACACCTGCAGCTATCGCAATCTGGAAACACAGCCCAATGCAGTAACGCACATACAATAATGTACATATGTATTTAATGTACAATAATGTGCATATGGAATTTAAAAAATAACCAAATTGTTTTTTATCATTCCCTAGTAAAGTAATATATAGATGCTTGAAGTGGAAATGAAGAAACACAGGGAAGTTTAGTAATTTAATTGTCATCATTATGCATTTGCAGAAATTGTGGGGTATATAATGAGCAGATTCATTTTTCTCCCGAAGGCGACATGTGCCGGAATCTATAGATGTGTGTTTAGACTATTCTGTTTTTCTGAAAAAGAGATGTCACATTCTGTCTGAGTGTTGCTTTGGTTCACTTAACATTTGTGAAGAGAACAGGTTAGATTAACCTTCTCGCAGTTGAACCGCTTTATGTGCTAAGAAGCAACGGGTGTCTTCTGGGTTGTCTGGTTTTGAGATTGGCGTAACCATTACAAATAAAAGAACTTGGGGAAACTCATCTGCTTGCAAGAGGATAATTTAATAAGCTGGGCTTAGACAGTTTATAAATTCAAGCCTATTTCAAGTTCCTACAAAGAAAGAATCTCTGCTTAGAAAAAAAAATATGTGAGTCAAGCTGAAAATGCTGAAATTATCCTGGGGAATTACAGATGAAGGATTTTGTGGTCTGGGTTCTAACTAGTTTGTTTCTTTTAGGACAATGGCAGGAAAAGTAAAATGGGTGACTGATATAGAGAAATCAGTGTTAATAAACAACTTTGAAAAGAGAGGTTGGATCCAGGTGTCAGAAAATGAAGACTGGAACTTCTACTGGTGAGCAGCAGATTTCTTTCCTCTCGGAAGTCCTCATTAGGAGCATCATTACAGCAAATAGGGGCTGCTCCTGCTGCTGAGAGAGAGAGAGAGACCATAGTTTCCTCCTCCCAACCTCCTTTTATTCTCCATTCTCTTCTGATTAAGAACCTCTCATGGGTGGGACATGATTTTATACTAGCCACCCAGCTGTGGGATACATGATTGATGCCATTTGATTGACAGTGCTGAAGTTTAACTGTATTGTATGCATTTTATTGTTTATTATTATATGTACTAGGCCTATTGCAAAGAAAAAAACAATGGGTTCTGGAAGGAGACTCTGGGCCCGCCACCCTTGCTGTCTTCCCACTCACTCAAGTGAAGGCATTGACTTCCCCCCCCACCTCAAGGGGAGCTGATCTCTGCCATCCTCAGAGCAGTTGTAAATCTGAGTGATCCTCAGTGGTTCCCTAGGAGGAAATGGCATTGCATCTCTCTGGGATCCCACTCCTGCTCAAATCCCACCCTCTCCAGGCCCTCTCCGTTAAATCTCCAGGAATTTCCTAACCTGGAGTTGGCAGCCCTTTCTCCTTCCCTTTATCTGCCTCTCTGACTTCAGCTTTCCATCACCTTCCCCCTCCCTGCAGCCTATACATAGGGAAATTGCATTCTGTCTTCAAAGTGTGAGGGGGACGGACCAAAGCAGCTTACATAATTCTCCTCTCCCCCCATGTGATCCGAATTACAACCCTGTGAAGCAGGTTAGGCTGGAAGTCTGTGAAATAATTCAGTCAGCTTCTACAGCAAGGACCACTCATGCCCTCAAACTCCTATGCCCTCCTCAAACTTCACCACAGAATCTCCAGGAATTTCCCACCAACCTGGAACTCGCAGCCCTTGTCAGGAGTGGCCCCAATGAATTCTGCCTCAAAGACCTGTAGTGATACTGTAGCAGGAAAAGTCCTGTGTTGCCCAATTAATATTGGATCATACTTACAAACGAGGTCTGAGGCGAATCAGGAAAACAGCCAAGCTTTATTCAACGTGCACGGGCTTCAGACCCGAGAGTCTGAGCAGCAACCACAAAGGCGCGCAGGCCTTATATACCCTTTTACACAATCCTTGAACCAATCAACTTTTCTGTAAATTTTCATTTTGCTAACATTTTCTTCCGTTCTACAAATATTTACTTTAAAATTTACTTTGGGTTGCTAGGCAACCTAACCACAATCTTCTAGAATTTGTACTTCTGCTTTTCTATCTCCTTGAGCTTAGCCTGCTTGCCCCCACCTTTGTACTTCCGCTGTTCTCCGGTTCACTTGCATCTGTTTCTTTCAGTTCCTCTTTTTCTGTAACAAGCTTTTATTTTGAGCTGATAACTTTTCTAGCTTAATCTACTTAGCCAAGCAATCCCAAATATACCTAACAGGCCCCTTTCTATTGAGCCTTGTGTTCTAAAACATTCTTAAACCTTCTGTCCTGCCTCAATACCTTTCAGACCAACAGTCTCTGTAACAGACTGTTGAACAGGGAGGAGTCCTCAGCTGTTACATCAGCTTACATCATTCTCCTCTCCCCCCTTTCACCTGAACAACAACCCTGTGAGGTAGGTTAGGCTGGAAGTCTGTGACTGATTTGAAATCACCCAGTTAGCTTCTACAGCCCTCACCTGGCGATTGTGTAAACCAAACGACAAAACCATAGTATAGTTAAGAACCTAGAAAGAATCGTGTTCAAAAGAGATGTAAAATCTCTCAAAAAGTCTCTGAAGACTGACAAACTAGAAACACTTACGAAAGCTCAATTTCCAAGATACATTTACTTTAAGGCTAAGTAATGAAGTGATGAATGCATTTAAAGCATTAAGCCTATTTTTACGGGCTCACAAGTTGTGAAAATACATTGAAAACGTTACAAATCCTATAAAAACCAGAGTCACTTAAAGAGTCCACCCAAAAGGACTGCTGTAGTATAGCAGTGTTGACATGCAGACCCCTCCACGGAGAAACAAAGTTATTGCTGAAGAACTCTCAAAACGACAATGTTGTAGTGTAGTGAAGACTCAAGGGCGAATAAGAAGTATATTTAATAACACGTTTCTGGGGTAGAATTTACATGTTTCAGTATCAGCTTCCTCTGATCAAAATACTTAAGTAATCTGGAACCAATGTTCAAGAAGAATATACCCGCAGTTAGTCAATTACTCCAAAGAGGCATTAGCTTTAAATGCATTCATAACTTTATTACTTAGCCTTAAAATAAAGGTAAAATAAATAGAGCTTTTGTAAATGTTTCTAGTTTATTGTCAGTCTTCAGAGACTTTTTGAGAGACTTTACATCTCTTTTGAACACGGTTCTTTCTAGGTTCTCACCTGGAGATTGGCAACGGTGGTTCACCAGAAGGAAAGGCCTCTCCCTCAGAAGCAGGCCTGGTGTTAGGGCCGCTGGCACCTGCCCTGCACCCCCCCCTCCTGTGCCTGCCCTGCGGCCGCACCCCCACCTGCAGGGAGAGCAGGCATGGCAGCGAGGAAGGAAGGCTGGCAGATGGAAGCGTGGAAGGAAGACTGGGCATGCACAGAGCGCTCTCAGAGGTGCAGAGCATGTCCAAGAGCGCACTGCGGAGGTGTTCTTCTCCGAGTCGGAGAAGCTGTACCAATATCCTTCCTGGGCTTTTCTTGCGAGGGGAGTCTAGCTTGGAGAAGATCACACACTGACATGTTGCTCTCAGCTTCCCGGGTCTGTGACCCAGAAAGCCGAGAGCAGCAGGGCAAGGGGAGGAGGCACCCCGTAGGTGAGTTAGCGCCCCAGATGGCTGCCTAACTCACCTACTCCCACTCGTTGGCCATTCTCAGAGGCCTGTAGTGATACCTTAGGAATTTCTGACCAACCTGGAAAGGTATCTCTAAAGGCCTCTGGGTGAGTGCCCTCCCAGCCTTGCTGTCTTCCCACCCCACCCCCCAAGTGAAGGCATTCACTCCCCCCCCCCCCAATTTCAAGGAGAGCTGATCTCTGCCATCTGCAGAGCAGTTGTAATTCTGTGAATGAACATTCCTTTTGAGTCCGTTGAAGAGAAGGAACCGCTGCTGTTTTGTCTCATGAGCGTATCTCACAGTTTTCTTCACTGTTTGCTTTGCGGCAGTGTTGTTTGTGTGTGCGTGCGAGGGGGGGAGATGGACTGTCCTGGACTTCTTACAACAGGCCCTGAGGAGAGGCAGTACTGATCAGTAAGCCCCCAGGAAAATCTCGTCGGCAAAGAACTGTCTCGTTCAAAGTTCAGTGGCCTTCTAGTGGAATTCTTGCCTGACAGGGCTGATGGTGGGCAGGGGAAAGCAGAATCAACCAATGACACGCCAGAGACAGTGCGAGCCCATCCTGTGTAGGCCATATCCAACAAATGAAAATTCTCAGATTTGCCACCACCGTTGGGCTTTTATTTATTACTGATTTATGTATTGACTAGTAATACGGCCTGTTGTGGGGAGAAATATAACAGGCACTAGAAATTTGCTATGGATGGGTTTCATGGCCTTGCGGGGGGCTGGGAGGGGGAGAGAAAGATATAGGGAGGCAAGGTATATTGAGAAGGCTGCTGTTGGGAAAGGAAATGGAGAAAGTGGAGAAATGTGGGATAGGTTATCAGAGAACGGGGGTATCTTGAGAAAGAAGGGATGGGGGCAAAAGAGATGGGGTAGATTGCTTTCTATCTCCTCCCCCCTCCCTGCAACCTCTACCTAGGAAAAGTGCGGGCTTTCTTTGCAGTGGGGACCAAAGCGACTTACATCATTCTCCTCTTCCCCCTTTTAATCTGCACAACAGCCCTGTGAGGTAGGTTAGGCTGAAAGTCTGTAACTGGTCCAAAATCACCCAGTCAGCTTCCACAGTAGGAACCTGGGTCTGGCAGACCCTGCCCTGAAGCGCTGACCGTCACGTCACAGTGGCTTTCAAAGTTATGTAATACTTCCACTTAAATGTACTTTAAATATGATAATTTCAAGAGATGAACTGGCCTCTGTTTCTTCCGTTTACTAAATAACAGCAGCACCATCCCCTTCAATGATACATCAGTGAAATATTTAAAACATTTAGTATTTCAGACATTTTTAAATCACACCAGAATCTTATTATTTCCAGGAGGATCTAATGGAACAGCATTTATGAATCTTTACTATATCACTGTGTCTTATATCTTTAAGAAAGAGATGCCCAAGACACAGCTGCATGGAGTTACCTAGAATAGTTTTCTTTAAATAGAGTTAGTTTACTAGAGTCTCCATGCTTTTTGGAGAGAGCATTTTGTCAGTCAAATTCAGAAGGTTTTTGCATTTAGTTAAGAGAAGAGGTTCAGGACTGGCTTGCTTCTAAATTAAACACTTAAGTGGTATTGAGAGCATTTTGCCATCAATATTCAGAAGGCTTTTGCATCTGGTTAGAAAAGAGGTTCAGGAATAGCTGGCTCCTAATATAAATGTAATTCAGAGAGCATTTGGCCAGCCAAATCCAGAAGGCTTTTGCCTCTCGTTAGGGAAGAGGTTTAAGACTGACTTGCTTTTAGTATAAATACAAACACTTAAGTGAGACTGAGAGGTAAGTTCTTCATAATAATCAAAAATATATATATTTTAAAAAATTCATTAAAAAAATTTAAGTTATCCACTTCCATCCCGCTTTGTGTTGTTACTTGCTATAACCACCATGATTTATTCCAGGAGGAGAAATTGTGAAGAAAATAAAGAGGTTGCAGAAAGCATTTTGTCAGCTAATCTGAAGGCTTCAGCATCTGTTTAGAGAAGATGTTAGGGCCTGGCTGGCTCCCAGTATTAACACTGAATTGTAATAAGAAGCTGATAATTTTGAAGAAAATAGAAATACACCTGGGGAAGACTTGATGAAATGAGCCTACATCCAGGTGCTCATTGAATGGACTTTACTTTGCAATCTTGTGAAGTTGAACTTCTTTACAATGTGTTTAAAAGGATTTGTGACTTTTAAAAAATGTTTTACTAAATGGTCTTAGGTAGTATATCACAGTGTTTGTTTTTGTGTGTGTGTTTTCTGAACAGGAGCAAGCAGCCAGGCCTAGTTAAGTCATGCGAGTCAGGTGGCATCAAGTCAGATCTAGAGTAGGAAACCTCCAGGAGGAGGCTGAAGATACCCTGGTATCACAACTGAACTACAGACAACAGATTTCTTCCCCCTCCCCAAAGTCTGACTTCTGTAGATTCCATCACAAAATGTCCAGGGATTTCCCACCAACCTGGAATTGGCAGCCCTAGTCAAGACTGGCCCCAATGAGTTCTCCCCCAAAGGCCAAAATCGGCCTGGAAAGGGCCTCCCCCCCCAGCCTTTTATGGACAGAATCAAGCTTGGCTGTAGGGTTGCTGGGTCCAACTCAGAAAATACCTGAGGACTTTGGGGGTGGAGCCAGGAGACTCTTCCATTCCTCCCCTCAAAAAATAAAAATACAACAATGCCGATCCCCTGAGTACAGTCTTCATTTCCTCATTCCCCAGCAGCTCACTGCACTTCCACTAAATTAAAGTGAACACACACATACTCTCTCATACAAAGCAGCCAAATAAACACAGTTTGCAAGCGCACATTTTTGTAATCTCACTGGGGCAATTACTCACTGGAGCAATATATTCACCAGAATTATCTGCTGCATTTCAACCAACTTCTTAAGACTAACAGGAAAATGAAAGCAGAGCAACTCCAAACAAAACAGAAGGGCTCTGCTTGCTTCTCTTCCCTTTATACACTCATCAGGAAAATTTAGGAGCCCTCAACCAATTGGGGGAAGGCTATCTGTGGCTGTTTTCCTCCTCTTCCCACCTTCAGCCAATGGAATGCAACAAACCTTTATTGATGGTTTGACAGGCCAAAGGTTGATGTAGTACAGTTCCAACCAATCAGAGTGCTCCATTTTGCCAACATGAAAGGGCTTTTATATATATAGCAATCATATAACACAGTTCTAGGTAGACTGTATATTCAATACAAGATGCCATTTCAGTAGGCTAATATTAAATCATAAAATAGAGTTGGAAGGGACCTCTAGTCCAACCCCCTGCACAATGTAGGAAACTCACAAATACCTCCCCCTAAATTCAAAGGATCCTCATTGCTGTCAGATGGCCATTTAGCCTCTGTTTAAAAACCTCCAAGGAAGAAAAGCTCACCACATCCTGAGGAAGCCTGTTCCACTGAGGAACTGCTCTAATGGTCAGGAACTTCTTCCTAATGTTGAGCTGGAAACTCTTGATTTAATTTCAACCCAAATGGTTCTAGTCCTACCTTCTGGGGTCACAGAAAACAATTCCATACCATCCTCTATATGGCAGCCCTTCAAGTACTTTAAAATGCTGACCTCTCAGCCACCTCCTCTCCAGGCTAAACATGCCCAGCTCCTTCAGCCTTTCTTCATAGGACTTGGTCTCCAGACCCCTCACAATCTTTGTTGCCCTTCTCTGGACCTGTTCCAGCTTGTCTGTATCCTTCTTAAAATGTGGTGCCCAAAACTGAATATAGTATTCCAGGTGAGGTCTTACCAGAGCAGAGTAAAGTGATATCACATCACATGATATGGACACTATACTTCTATTGATACAGCCCAAAATTGCATTTGCCTTTTTAGCCACCACATCACACTGTTGACTCATGTTCGGCATATGGTCCACTAAGACCCTTAGATCCTTTTTGCACATGCTACTGCTAAGACAAGTCTCCCCTGTCCTATAACCATGCATTGGATTTTTCCTACCTAAATGCAGAACTTTACATTTATCCCTGTTAAAATTCATTTTATTGGTTTTAGCCCAGTTTTCCAGTCTGTCAGGATCATCCTATATCCTGTTTCTGTCTTCTGCATTTGCAGCCCCTCCCAATTTAGTATCATCGGCAAATTTAATAAGCATTCCTTCTATTCCTTCATCCAAATCATTGATAAAGAAGATGTTGAACAAAACAGGTCCCAGGACAGATCCTTGAGGCACTCCACTTGTTACTCCTTTCCAAGAGGATGAGGAACCATTCACAAGCACTCTGGGTGCAACCTGTCAACCAGTTATAGATCCACCTAACGGTAACAGGATCCCAACCACATTTTAGCAACTTGTCAACAAGGACAGTGTTTGGAACCTTATCAAAAGCCTTACTGAAATAAAGATAAATGATGTCTACAGCATTCCCCTGATCCAGCAAGGTAGTCACTTTCTCAAAAAAAGACATCAGGTTAGTCTGACATGACTTGTTCTTGAGGAACCCATGTTGGCTCTTAGTAATCACAGTCATCCTTTCTAAACGTTCCAGGACTGATTGATGATTTGTTTTAAAGCTTTTTGAGGTATAGACGTCCAGCTGACGGGTCGGTAATTACCCGGATCCTCCTTTCCCCCTTTCTTGAAGATGGGGACAACATTTGCTTGCCTCCAATCTTCTTGCACCTCTCCTGAATTGAGATCTTTGAATTGGGTGTTGAAGTGAGCGTGAATTGAAAATCTTCTAAATAAGGGGTGGCCAAACTGTGGCTCAGGAGCCACATGTGGGCTCTTTCATACATATTGTGTGGCTCTTGAAGCCCCCACCATCCCATCAGCTGACTTGGAGAAGACTTTAAATCATTTTCCCACGCTTGCCAGTGACTTGGAAAAATACATTTAAAGTTAAAGTTGCTTTCTTTCCACCTCTCCTTCCCCCCAATCTATTTGACTTCCTTCCATCGGTTCTGAAACATCTGATGTTTATGTCTTGCGGCCCTAAAACGCCTGATGTTTATTCTGCACGGCTCTTACATTAAGCAAGTTTGGCCACCCCTGTTCTAAACCAGGGGTGTCGAACTCATGAGGGACGGATTTGACATAAATGAGACCTTGTTGGGCTGGGCCATGTGTGTACTTATTGAAGGTTAGGTAGCAGAGATGCAAGCTTTATAAGAGACGCTGACAAAGAAAAAGATTTTTTAAAAACTTAAAACATGATTAAAACGTTAGCATTCGGTTTTAAAGGTGCTTTTCTTTGTATCTCTCTTGTGGGATCAAGGGAACTGGGCACAGGAGACTCTGGCTCTTTCCTTCCTTCCCCAGAGTACCAGGAGGGGGAGGAGCCTCAGCCAGTAGAAGGAAGAGAGGCTTGGCTCAGTAGCTCTGCTGTGCGATTGAGAGAGCCCGGCAAAGCAAGCTCTGCCTCCCCCACTTCCTCCCCAAGGGATGAGCCTCAGCCAATGGAGAAAATAGAGGTTTTACTCTGTAACTCTTGTGCCACTGAATAAGGCTTGCAAAGCAAGCTGTTATGCAGAAAGAAGCAAGAGAGAGGAGAAGATAGCAGATGACAGCCAGTTGCTTCGGGGCCTGTTTGACACCCCTGTTCTAAATCATACTCTAGTTAGCTGTGATTTAATTTATTTTTCATCAATATAATAAAGATCTGTTATGTTTGATTTATTTTTGAGCTCTCTTGGGGGTCACCCCTTCCAGGCTTTGCCCAGCTTAGGGGCCTCTGCCAGACTGCTGTTTAATTCAAGTTTATGGGAAGATAAACTTTGCACAGTTCGTGTCAGTTATTTAGGAAGCATATTAAGAGATCCCATACTCCTCTGAATACCACTGTTTTGAAAGGAGGAGGGCTTAGCTAAAGCGATTTCTGAAAAAGTAGGGCTTGTAGCACAGTTGAGTTGCATTAGTTTGGTGAGCCAGTTTGGTGTAGTGGTTAAGTGTGCGGACTCTTATCTGGGAGAACCGGGTTTGATTCCCCACTCCTCCACTTGCACCTGCTGGAATGGCCTTGGGTCAGCCAGAGCTCTGGCAGAGGTTGTCCTTGGAAGGGCAGCTGCTGTGAGAGTCCTCTTCAGCCCCACCCACCTTACAGGGTGTCTGTTGTGGGGGAGGAAGGTAAAGGAGATTGTGAGCCGCTCTGAGACTCTTCGGAGTGGAAGGCGGGATATAAATCCAATATTATACAGCCATTCTAACTTCCCCATTGTACAGCTGTTCTGAGAATTCTGCCTCACTATTTTTGTGTTTTGTGTCACAAGTATAGGGGGTCACTAAAGATGTTCCAGACTTTCTAGAGTTGCATCAACTATTTAGAATAATTTAAGTTAATTACTGGATGGGGGAGAGAAGTGGTGGTAGGAAGAGTGATAGGAGTATTTTTACAGAGCAGCAGAACATCTCTGATTTTTTTTTTTAACAACCGCATTTACCCAAATAGCTCCATATATTTTTGTTTATATTGTAAGTGAAGTCATTTGATGAAGATCTAGCAACAGGTTTTTCTTCACAGGATGAGTGTGCAAACTATTCGGAATGTTTTCAGTGTTGAAAATGGTTACCGCCTCTCTGATGACCAGATTGTCAACCATTTCCCAAACCACTATGAGCTTACTAGAAAGGACTTAATGATCAAAAATATCAAGAGGTATAGAAAAGAACTAGAAAAAGAAGGCAGTCCTCTTGCTGAAAAAGATGAAAGTGGAAAATACCTTTATTTAGGTAAGTTGATCGGGATGACTGTGTAATTTGAAAAATGAGATGTGCTAAATGTTTGGATTTTACCCATCAGTGCCATGTGCAACATGCTAGATTCTTCCTGCTTTTGTTCCCTCTGTCTTTGCAATCTCATTGACGTGTGTGTCTTACACTTATCGCTAGGCTCGAGACAAGTGATAACAGCATAGTTATGACAAAAGAGAAGTACTTTAAGCCGTGAATGATCTAAAAGCTTTCTTTCTGGTCTTGAGCCCCTTGGTATAAACCAAGGGGTTTCTGGAGGTATTTTTAAACCCATGCCAACTCAACTCTTTTAGATACTTTTGGTAAAATATTTTAGATGGCGCATAATCTCTGTCATCTGCTAGGATACATAGGAACTATACTTGCACAAGAATGCACACTTGTCCCCTGATGTCTCCAGTTGCCTCAATGAGATGGCATGATCTACAGTATCAAAGGCTGTAGATGAATCCAGTAACAGCAACAGAGAGGTTTGGCCTGTATCTACGCTCAAGACAGAGGTCATCAGTAAAGCTAGAAGAGCCATATGTGTCCTGTAGCCTGGCCTGAGAACAGTCTGAAAAGGATCTCGGGTACATGAACATGCCATTTCATTGAGGCATCAGGAACTCCAGTTGGTGCAGAACACTGCAGTCTAGTTACTATTGCAAAGTGAGTGGAACATGCATGTCACAACCATTCTGCAGACTCTCCGTTGGTTACTGAGTTCAAGGTTCTGGTTATCACCCGCAAAGCTCTTAGTGTCCTTGGTGGCCTGTACAGGTCAAATTGCCTCTCCAGCTCTGGTTCACCTTCTAAAGGTGCCTCTTTCCAAATTAGGGTCGCCAGGTCCCTTACCATGCTGGTTGGGGGCCTTTGGGAGCATCCTGGGGATGGGTGGGCAAGGACATCTCCCAAATGATATTTTGGACCACTTCCAGTAAAAGGGTCCCTTATGGAGGGGGGGGAGGCAGGCCATAGGGCTCGTTGCAGAGGGTGAAGTGCCCTGAAAAAAACAGGAAGCAGGACACAACATTTGAGTGGTTGTTTCAGGTTTTGGGGCATGTTAAAGAGATTAGAACTGTCATAGAATGGAACAATCCAGATAGGTTCCTTTATAATGGAACAAGACCGTAGTCTACCACAGTGATTATTGTAGGTATTTATTTATTTATTCCTCGTATTTATATCCCGCCCTCCCCGCCGAGGCACCTCGCTTACATCTTGTGATCCACTTTCTGTATTATTTATACTACAGTTTGCCTCAGGTATTTATTTACTTCATTTATATCCCACCTTTCCCCCCAACGGGGACCCAAAGCAGCTTGCTTTGATCTCCTTTCCTCCATTTATTATTGGCATTGTTTTTTTAATTCCTAGTCCTGTTGCATTGTTTGATGGTTGTCTTATGCTGTCTGATTGCAATGCTTTATCTTGCAGTCCACCTTGAGACTTGGCAAGAAAGGCTGACTAAAATAAATATTGTGTTGTGAGAATACCCCACACACCTTTCTTTACTTGACTGGAAAATATTTCATTGCCGAGCAATGACCCAAGCCATTTATAATGTGTATGGAACCACGACGTTCTGTTTGCTTCCACGTTGAACTGGGGAGCAAGCTTTGTGGTGACTAGATAGGAATGGATAGTCAAGGAAGAGAACTCGTGAACATACTAATATATTTGACAATTTTATGCTATCCTTTTAGACTTTGTGCCTGTCACCTTTATGCTCCCAGCGGATTACAATCTATTTGTTGAAGAATTCCGTAAAAATCCATCTAGTACTTGGATTATGAAACCCTGTGGAAAAGCGCAAGGAAAAGGGATATTCCTTATCAATAAACTTTCACAGATTAAAAAGTGGTCTCGAGACAGCAAAACATCTTCGTAAGTTTTTATAAAGAGGAACAATTCCTTCCTCTTTGATATCATATTACCATCTGCACGTTTGTGTGAATTAGTTGCATTCCATTAAAGGAGCAATTTCTTATCTCTTTGAGAGCTGTTTATAACCATTGCACGCTACAGTTACACACTACATTTTCTTGTGCGAGATTTAAAAGAATTTAGTCGTAACTGTATAAAAGAGTGAGGTCTATGATTTATTATATGTTTTAAATTCAAAATGTATGTTAGATTTTATGTGTTGTGAGCCGCCCTGAGCCACTTCGGTGGGAAGGGCGGGATATAAATTGAAATAAACTTGAAACTATATGTTTTGACACTAGCTGACCTTATCTTAATTGCTGGGGTTTCTAGAAGTAGTTTTTTGCAAGGAATGTTTTCTTCCTTATGGGAAGCATCACATGCCCACTACCAAAGAGAACGAATCAGAATCTGTTATTTTGACAGGTGCAGGGAAAAGCGATCATGGTTAAAATGCATCTCTGTATTCTTGAAACCTTTACATTTTCATAAACCTACAAGAACATTCAGCTCTTTTAATGATGATGAAGCATCCTGGGTGATATGCATATTTATCGTTATGACTTTTAATGCCCATGATACAGGAAAGTGCTTTCTTGTAAAGTCTTAATAAATGGTCTTGTCCGTTTTGTCTGCGTACTAGCACTAGAATGTAATTTGGGTTTGCCTTCATTTCTACAGCAAATTTTAAAAGGAGAAAAATGATTAAAAACAACTAACACATGCCAAAAATAAAATATAATTTATCTAGGTTTGTATGTCAGTCCTCCAAAGAAGCATATGTGATTTCCCTGTATATAAATAATCCGCTACTGATTGGTGGAAAGAAATTTGATCTGCGTTTGTATGTATTAGTATCTACTTACCGTCCTCTGCGGTGTTACATGTAAGTTGGATTTCTCTCTTGGTTTTGATAAGCCCTCTTTATAATATTCTGGAAATATAAGTGGGAGAAGAATAAACTTCATCTGTGTGTGTACATGTGAATTTGCTTATATTCTCCATGGCGTATTGATAAAAGTGAGGCACAGTTCTATTAACGTTTGACGTTTGTTCAAATTTAGTGGTGACGCTAAGAAACAATGGTATTTAGAAAATTCTGTTGTTTGTACACTAAAGGCAGATCAGATCTTTAACAAAACGAAAATGATCAATATTTATGTAGCTGCCAAAAATTTATTTTTCCACCTAGAGGAAAACATTTGTAGCTTAATGCAGGGGTGGCCAACGGTAGCTCTCCAGATGTTTTTTTTTTGCCTACAACTCCCATCAGCCCCAGCCATTGGCCATCCTGGCTGGGGCCGATGGGAGTTGTAGGCAAAAAACATCTGGAGAGCTACCGTTGGCCACCCCTGGCTTAATGGGTTAAAGATGTGAGCTCAGTTTGCAGTATTCTGCTGACTTCTTTCTGCACCTGGATAGCTTTACAAGTCTTTACTTTTGAAGAATTTGGTTTCACCTGAAATACCTGCTATTTGATGCTTCTGGGCTATTTATGAAAAAGTTAAATAGTTAAAAAGTTAAATAGTTAATTCATTCACACATGAGGAGAATGTGGCATCTGCTTCTCTTCAGCTAAGGCTTTTTAAAGGAATCAATGCTCAAATCTAAGTATAACGTCATTGTTCAAAACTAACTATAATGGCAGTTGGTCACCTTTGTCTATGTGTTTGCTGACATGAGAGATCTGTGAAATATGGAGGAAAAAGATTTCCCCGGCCAATAGCCTGCTGATTCTTTATCATCAAAGCCTGGTCGTATCTGTCATGCTTTCTGTCGCTTTACTTGTTGCAGAGGTTAGACTGCAGTCTGTAGGAATTCTTTAAAAAAATTGATGTTGACTGGCAGTCTTGCTGGTAAGAATTCTGATTATGAGCGACATGTTCAGCCATCACTGTCAAGTCGGCAGAGTCAATAACGAGTCGTTGTTGAAGCAAAATAACTAGTTTATTGATACTGTTGTTCTCGACTAAGTTGGTATTGAAAGACTAAAGCCCATACGGTAGAATGCAATCATATAAGGTACACTTCAAAGGGATTCTTTAGGGAGGGGTACTATGCAGGGCACATTCACACATTGATGTTACCATTTCGTTCTCAGGCTCGCTTTGGCCTCTGGCTCCAACCTCCCCCGGTGCCAGGCCTGAGAAGGCTCAGATAAAACATTCACATATTCCCATTTCAAAGCAATACTACATAACAAAGAAAAGGAGGGGGGTAGGGAGAGTTTGAGCTAGCAGCAATGGAATACAGTTTGGCTTTACCCAGGATGCTTCTCACCTGAGCCAATGTTAGGTACAGACTTGACCAGAGTTTTATACAGACTTGACAATCACACTTTACTTTCAGGGCAATGCCACCTGACACATCTTGCTGACTTACCCAGTGTTAATGTTAGTCTTTTACAATCTCTCTTTGACATAGATTCGCTGATGTGCTACCGGGAAAAAAAGATATTACAAAGAACATTTTAGGGAGGTGAATACTTCATCAGTGAGATACTGATGTCCCCTATTACAAACATGGAAGTGAAGGTACTAATTAGGATCACTGACCAGGATCAGTTGTAGGCTGCATCTACTGTGTCAAGGACGTGACTAGAATATTAAGATGCATTTGAATTCTTCTTTCTTATTAGCTCCACTTAGATAGATCCAAGCGGGCAGCCGTGTTGGTCTGAAGCAGTTGGACAAAGCGGGAGTCAAGCGGCACCTTTAAGACCAACCGATTTTATTTAGAACGTCAGCTTTCGTTGTGCTCTTAAGCACACTTCATCAGACGAGGAATCCAGCACAGTGAGCAAAGCCATACATAGCTGAGCAGAGCCATACACAGCTGGTAGGCAGTGGCCCAGAATGCAACACGGTACAGATTTAAGAACCAATGACAGTGAAGTAAGATTATCTGGTAGGCAGTGGTTTAGAATGTAAAATGGTACAATGACAGAATAGTAGAATTAACAAACACAAGAAAAAGGGATATTTACCTATAAGTAAATATGTAATGGGATAAGCAACCAAAGTCCATTGTTAACTCATCCAAAGCAAACCTTCGATCTGAGTAGCATGAGCATGCGAAAGCAACAAAACAGTAGTATGTCAAAATGTGAGATTGTCTGTCAATGACAATGGGAGATGGGTTCGATATATGTAATGGGATAAGCAACCAAAGTCCATCGTTAACTCATCCAAAGCAAAAATCATTTATTGTCTATAAAAAGGATTTATTTTTCATAACTTTTAAAACTTATAGGTAAATATCCCCTTTTCTTGTGTTTAAGGTATAAACTTGGATTTTGTCGATTTTGCACAGTCAAATATACACCAAGCACAAGTGAACTGGACAACATGTTTGTGCATCTTACAAATGTTGCCATTCAGAAGCATGGAGTAAGTTAAATTTTTTCCTATAACCTCCACCTAGATTATTTGGAATGAATCTATGAATTGAATTTATTGAAAGAGGTGTTGTTGATTCTCCGGATTATAACCTTTTCCTATTGCCAGTCAGACTTGCAGCCCAGTACTAAAACTTGCAACTCCACACAGTGCCACTAGTGTACTGTGAACTCTCTCGGCGGAAAATAAAAAGGTACATAAAAGGCCAAGAGCGTAGCGATTACATGAGAGTCCATAGCAGTCCCACTGTAATCACCAGTTGTGATGCGGCATGCTGACAATGTTGCTGTGATGGACAGATGGAAACACACACCAATGCTTGCTGCCAGCCCATTGGTGCCCCCATACAGAACACACCACAAGAGGGGGAATAGCAAATACAGCACCCTTCATGATGTAGAGGACTGTGATATGTAAGGCATAAGCCCTGGAATGAACAGATGCCTGGGAGTTCTGCAGATGCAGCCATGTCCCTCTTTTGGCAGGTGAACACATAGGGAAGGGAGCATATCCATTCCAGCAACAGCACTCCCATGCATCTGCAGCTCACTTACCAGAGGGAGCCCAAGAACGCCCAGGAAGAGTTTGGTTCTGGGGCGTGAGCCTAAGGAACAGCACATCTTTGCCAGGCAACAGTGCAGCAGACTGCAGGGCAGCTACAAGAGAGCAGACAAGTGCACATTCGCAAACTTCTTCTGTCAACTCCCCAATAGTTCACAGGGGTGAGCCTTCTAAAGGAATGCCAGCAAGAAGGCAAAACCTTCCTTTTGCCTAGCGACAAGCTGGGTCAGCAGCAAAACAGAAGGAAGAGATCAGGCTAGACTGACCTCCCACACACAAGAATAGTCTTCCAGGCACACAGGAATAGCTGAATGGGACCAGCTGTCAGTCAGCCTGGGAGCCAGGCAAAAGAGCTCCCGTCTCCTCCCACTCCCTCCTGGTGCTGAGAGTCTTGCTTCACAGTCGATGAACCTTCTGTTGGCTGACCTGCTTTACTATGTTTTGATTTGATGCCTTAACTATGTAGGACGATTACAATCATATCCATGGTGGCAAATGGACTGTGAGCAATCTGCACTTGTATCTAGAAAGCATTCATGGAAAAGAAGTCACCAGTAAGCTCTTTGATGAAATACACTGGGTGATTGTGCAGTCGTTGAAGGCGGTTGCGGTGAGTAGAGAGGAAAGTAGCTTTTAAAAGGCTGCCTTCCCTTTTGCCCTAAATATCAATGTTGGTGATGATGAGTTTTCTGGGGGTTTTTGGGGGCGCAGATTAAAAACTCAGAGCTCATTAAAGTGAGAGGGAGCTGACTTGCGCCGTTGATAGCAACGCACAGGGTCAAAAGCTTGGGGGTACTATTGGAGCCTTCCTTAATGATGGAGGCTCAGATAGCAGCCACTGCCAAGTCCGCATTTTTCCATCTTAGGCGGGCGAGGCAGCTGGCTCCCTTCCTGGAGCGTGACGATCTAGCAACGGTTATCCATGCAATGGTCACCTCGAGGTTGGACTACTGCAACGCCCTCTACATGGGGCTGCCTCTGTGCCGAACCCGGAAGTTGCAGTTGGTGCAGAACACCGCTGCCCAGTTGTTATTGGGGCTCCCAAGATGGGAGCACATTCGGCCGGGGCTCCGGGTTCTGCA